>NW_008795575.1:2806453-2867391 GCF_000699145.1 Aptenodytes forsteri
GCTGTGCCCCCTCCCAGCTTCTTGTGCACCTCCAGCCTTCTCAGTCGGTAGAGCATGGGAAGCTGAAAAGTCCTTGACTAGTGTAAGCACTGCTCAGCAACAACTAAACCATCGGTGTGTTATCAACATTGTTCTCATCCTAAATCCAAAACACAGCACTGTACCAGCTACTCGGAAGAAAATTAACTCTATCCCAGCCAAAACCAGGACAGGTTTCCACTCTGTGCTCCAAGTGTGTAATAGGTGTGGGTTAACTACTGTATTCCACTAAACACTGCACAGCCGCTTGCTCACTCCCCTCCACCCCCCACTCCAGTGGGATGGGGGAAGAGGAAAGGACAAGTAAAAGCAAGAAAACTTGGGGGTCGAGAGAAAAATAGTTAATAACTGAAGGAGCAGTGTATGATGAGAAAAAGAAAACAAAACAAAGCACGTGATGCAGAGGCAATCATTCACCACCTCCCACGAGTAGACAAATACCCAGCTGGTTCCCAAGCAAAAGATGGCTAACCTAACAAAAATCCCCCTTTTTCCCTTTTTGTTCCTGAGCATGATGTTATATGGCATGGAATATCTCTTTGGTTATCTCAGGTCATCCCCTTGGTTGTGTCCCCTCCCAACCTCCTCTGCACCCCCCAATCTATGTACTGGGGGAGCAGAGTGAGAAACAGAGGCGGCCTTGATGCTGTGCAAACACTGTTCAGCAATAGCTAAAACATCGGCGTGTTAACAGCATTGTTCTGGTCACAAATCTAAAACACAGAACCATATGAGCAACTGTAAAGGAAATTAACTCTATCCCAGACAGGCCAATACAAAGTGCCATTATCTAGTGCAAAAGGAGCTGTATGTGCCAACTGCATAAGGTGAATACTTCATTTCTATTTGTGATTCTACAGCAAAAACTCACTTCAGAGTCCCATGAGCTGGTGAAGATAATCAGACCCTACTCTGAGTTCTTATCATGGTACCAGCAAACTTTTTCTTTCCACATATCCTGTTGTGTTGCCCTCCTTGAGGATGCAGAATGTATTCTTGTCAAGGTTTTGCAGACTTCATTGTTTATTACAGGCTAAAAATGGATTAAACTTGTTTTGTGAGCATTGTATTGATATTCTGGTGCTCTCCCAGTCTCTTGTGAAATGTATTTCCTCTTTCTCCTCTGCAAACAATATCACAGTAAGTAGTGATCTTATTTAGTCTGTGCTTTGTGTTGGTTGCAGAGATATCCAACTCCTAAGTACCAACCATATTAATTTGCTGTTGGTATCCCTTAATTTGTGGGTGGGTGTCTCATTGTTCATAAAGCAGGATGGGTGACACGAAGGGCTGTGTAGCCAGACAAATACCAGGCTGTTTTGATGGATGGTGGGAAGAAGTCTGGGAGTGGGCTCAAGGGCCAGGGCTAAGAGGCAAGGAGCTAGCAGAGACTGTTTCCATCATCCCCAATGCAGAATTAAAGGTTTACAATCAAGGCTTGAGCAGAGGTTGGAGGGGAAGGCTGGAACCCCCTGCCAAGCTAAGCAAAAATGTTGGCAGGTCCCAGCAGAGGGGGAAGAAACAGTTGGGAATTGTTTTTTTTCTGAAAGGAATTTCTGATAGCTGGTTCCTCTGTATTAAACTGAATCATCCTCAGTGCAGCTCTAGAAGCCTGAAAGACTCTGAACTCACTAAACTTTCCAAGTAGGTGCTTCTCCGTCTTTGCACTGCTCCTAAATTAACATATGCCAGATTTATCTTTTGAGATAAATCCCTTTCCAGCATCAAACTACCAAAGGAAGAAATGCCACAGCTTTGAAATTGAACTTCAGCTGTCCTAGGCACTCACCTTTCAGGATACTTGTTCTGAGCACTGTGAGATTCTGGGGGTTGCAGAATGAGATTTTCAATCTCCTGAGATCTAGCTTTCTGATTAGCTTTTTTAGTATTTTTCCTACTGGTCTTGGGTAGGAAGCAGATGTCTTGTGAAAAAGAAATGAGTGGTTTGTCTCTCATTGAAGATTAAAATAAGGCAGCGACCACTATAAGCTCAGTTCTAGGAAAATGTAGTGGGCAGAAAGAACAGTGAGAATTGATTGTTTCCCAGCTCAGAAGATTGTTTGCCAGCTGTCGTTGATATGAAGGTTCCTGGCCAAGGCTAACTGATGCAAAATTAATGATTTGATCCATTGAATTCATGGGGAATTAGAACAGGCCAGGCATTTGGCTTCAGGTATCTGTCTAAAAATTCTCTCCAGTTAACAGAAAGGGGTAAGTTTAACTCTACAGGTGTAATATTCCTGTTATCTTAGACACTATCTTTGACATGGGATGAAATTCCTTCTGAAATTAGTGTTCTCCGAGTTGACTCTAAAGGAACCAAATCAGCAGCTTAGACTGAATTCTTAAATTTTAGAGGGATGGAGCTAGAGAGGCTGAATACTTTCCTCTGGAGCTTGCTGAGGTGCATGGAAGAGCAAGCAAATGAACCCATATCTGCTGATTTTCCCATCTTAGTCACAAATCCATCCTCTTTATTAGCAGTCTTTCATATTCACTATTGTTACTATTGTCTGGTACCAAGTACAAGTCATCAGTATTCATCACCTGCAGCTTAGTTTCCTTCTGAACTTGGACTAAGGCTTTCAAAAAGGAACTACTTGTAACTCCCAACCCATCATGAGCTGTACACTGCACAGAAGGCTTCAAGCCTCACTCTGCCTCTGCAATCACTCAGCACTTCAGACCACTCAAAAAAATGTTGGTAGATGAAACCCGCGTGCAGTCAAATGCAGGGACTAGAATGCTCAATTGAACTTTTTTCCCTCATTTCTCACTCCAACATATCTATGTTCTTCCATCTGTTTCATATCTCTCAGAGCCCCAAAAATGTTCATTGCAAAGGAGATGGCAAAGCAAGAGGCACTGGTATCTCTCGATGTTTATGAAGCAGGCATGAGAAAGAGATATCTTAGCTTGATGAACAGGGGTTGCTGGAGGAAGTGGACATCCACTGTCATCTGTAGTCTTTCTAAGCTAATTCTGTAGTACGTCAATGAGAGTTAGAGGGTCAGCGCTTCTTTTCTGATTTACCCAAGAGAAGCCAATGCATGTCTGGCAGGGCTGTGCTAAGGTCATATGACGGGATGTTAATACAGAATAACGGTACCACCCACAGGATAAAATCAAGTCATAACATGTATACACTTCCGACTGCATGACTGTTCAATTGATGCTGATCTATTGTAACAGTATGGGCAATTTTTTTCAGCTTCTGGAAGGGGTGGCACAAGTCTGTTTCATCTTTGTCTTTTTATCTCTGGATTATAAATAATGACCAAACCACCTGGCTATCTGCCACACAACAAAGGGGGTAAATTCCGTCTTCTGGAGCCCCAGGATCCATATCACCAGGGCAGGGAGTCCAGCACTTTACAACAGATTCATGCAACCAAATTGCAATTTTTTATCGGCAGTAGTCTAGGTCAGAATGGACTATCACCATTATCTTTGCCCAAATACCTGGCAAGTATTGAATATAGGAAGAGAAGTATGAAGTATTTTTTTTTTTTCCCCTGGGTATCATTTATTATGTATTTGGGAGAAAATTTGAATTTGAATCACTGAGGAATGACATGTTTTAGAGCATGCTGCTACTCTGAGATAACTGCACTTTGCCTCAGATATGCAGTGAGTCACAAGGTTGATAGCTGGTGCATACTGGCATCCTAAGAAGTGGGGTTATTGTTCCCATACAGTAACCACATGCCTTGAGCAGCGTTATTTCTCATATACAATAAGAACTTTTCATCTTGTTGAGAAAAAGTTGATGCGATCGATTTTCAGGAACTATATTGAAAGGCATATGCCTAAGTGCTTTACAAAACCTCTCTGCATAAACACAGCCTCTCAGGCTGTTCTGGTTAGCGGTCAGAGCAGGAAAGGACAAATCAAAATATTCAGGAATCTGTTTCCAGAAACACGGTCAAGTAAACCAAGAACCTGTCCCCTGTCCAGGTCTCTAGGACCAAGATCTTAGTGTGTAGTGTGAAACACAGCTGCCAGACTGTTTAGATGTAGCTTTTATGCTACAGTTTCCCAAGCAGCATGTTAAAGAGTACGTATAAAAACTGCACCTTGTTTATTTTATTTGGATGCTTCCCAAAGCAAAGACTGCTACTTACTCTGTGTATGCACACCTCTCCCTGAGCAGTCCTGAACTCAGCTGCTACCTTTCCCTGCTAATAGTAATATTACTAACAATGAACTTTACCTACATGGTAAAGATTGGACATGAGGAAAAATTTCTTTACTGAAAGAGTGGTTAAACATTGGAAGAGGCTGCCCAGGGAAGTGGTTGAGTCCCCATCCCTGGGGGTATTTAAAAGACATGTAGATGTGGCACTTAGGGACATGGTTTAGTGGACATGGTGGTGTTGGGTCAACGGTTGGACTTGATGATCTTAGAGGTCTTTTCCAACCTTAATGATTCTATGCTTCTTCACCTCCTGCTGGCCAGACATGCTCTGGTACCAGCATGTTTCAGCTTTCCATACCAAACACTTCATTCACTGCATTTCTTCAGGAGTGGGTTGAACATTAGGCAGAAATTCAGTCTAGGGCATCCTGGAGGTTCTTATTTCCTATCTTTTCCCCCCTTGGTATCCATTTGTCCATGGCAGCTCTGAACCAGCCCAGATGTCTCCCCTAGAGCACTGTCATCCCCAATGCCCCAGTGCCGTTACAGTAGATTCATACCTTAGGTTCAGTCTTTAGAGCCAACACTACTTTTTGGTTACCAGCAATGAATTCTGCACACAGACACGCAAGGCAACTTAAAGGGCTGTGGCTGTCAAGTGTTTCTTTATGTAGTGTTCAGTTTTGTTTCCAAGCTTTTCTTTTGCTTGTGACACCTTCTCCAGAAATAAACATTTCTTTCCCTGCTAGTTTTAGATCATTTTCCTCCAAGCCAGTCAGCATTTAACTCCTCACATGTTTCTTGAGGAAAATCACCCAGTTCATCTCTGGAGGGAGTGATCTGTTGCATAAAATGTGCAGGACCAACTCGGACACCTGGGTTCTATTTTTGGCTCTGCTGCTGGATGGCCACATAATCTCAAGGGGATCACTTTACTCTCCTTCATTTCTGTTTCCATCTGTGTAATACAAGTGATAATACACCAATCTAATGCTCTCGTCTTGTCAGGATTATTGTTGTTTGTATAACTTTCACTTAGAAGCCAGAACTGCGCTAACTGCAGTTACCTACCCAGCTTTTTGTCTACACAACAGCGTGAAGGCACGATGGCAGCAACACATTAAGGTATTTGTGGGAAATGTTAGTACTAAGAGCATCATGGTTTGCACCTGCATCTCCACTCCTGCACTTACCCACACTAGCAAGACTAAGCCATCATGGGAACGTTAACACACTCTACCAAAGCCTCATTTGGCTTTGTAGATTATCCTGAGGGAAGTTATAAGACTTGCCTCACAGACCTCAGTATCGCAACAGGTGAAATCAAAAGGAAGCAGTAGTCACCCTGTTGTTTATGAGAGGGATGTAGAAAGAGTATGTTTTACACAAAACCAGAGGCAGAACTGCGACAAGCCCAGATATTCCAAGCCTCAGTTAAATGTCTTTAATCTCCAAATCATCCATCCTTACACACGCACTGACAAAACCCACTATATAGGGGCAAAGTAGTTATTTTTATTCTCTTTCTTTCCTTGCTGCTTCACCAATAATCGATCAATATTGTCATTAAAGCTCTGAGAATAGGTTCAGTTGGTTAATCTGCACCTTGAGTACAGCACAGAGAGAAAGGAAAACAAAAACCCCTCAATCACGTAGTTCTACAGCCATCACCAGTCCCTTTGTCTGGAAAAAGGGGTGCATCCATGGATGTCTCTCACAAACAAGGCACACAGGCCTGGGTTTTCAATAGGCATTTAGAGCCTAGAAGATATTTCTCACCACTGACAATTTGTAGGTAGGTCAGATTTAGAGGATGAACTGACTGAGGTATCCTTTAAATAGCTGGCTTATTGTATACTTAGTGTATTCCTTTAACAGGCTTATGCTATCATTAAGTCTTCTATGGAAGAAGGGAGCCATTGTGCCAGTGTAACACCAACCTAATTAGCTTTGCTGAGGATTTATTTAACAGGTTTATTTTAACAAGTTTATTCTTTAAACCTCTGATAACTGATTTGTTATAACTCTTTTTAATGAGTCTCTGTCTTCCTCTGTTGCATTTAATTCTTTTTGCTGCTGTTCAGTAAGGTTTTGCATCTACATAGAAGGCTGATTGTACTGTGTTTAGGCTTTGATAAGCTTTATTCTTATAGCAGGTATTCATTCCAGCGTACTGAAGTAAGTGGATGTACCTATATTCACGTGAATAGGAATGTGTGGAAGAAGGAACTTTTTTGTATTACATTTCAGTACAGCGCCTTTCATCCCAGTGAGGCCCAAGCAGTCTTACAAACTATCTCGTTCAAATCCTGCTTGCTGAAAGGAAAGACTCCTATTGATTTCAAGTGGATTTCTAATCAGACCCATAGACAAAACTCCCAATTGGTGCACTCACCAATGAAATGCTAGGTGGAGAATTGTGTACAAGATAATCCCAGATATGTTATGATCCTGCTTATATATCCACAGCACCCTGAGATTCCCTTGGGTGACGGGGTGAGATGCTCCCTAGTCTTTTAGAAGAGCAACATATTAGGACATAGGGTTGTTCTGACCCTGATGCTGAAGGTGACAGATTCAAATCCTGTGACTGGGCAAAGTACTCTATTACAGCCTCTTTTCCTGAGAAAGGGTAGTGTATGTCAGAACGTGCATAGATGCACACTTAGTTGCTTTGTATAGCTCCAAACACCTCTGTTTTGACGGTACTTAACAAACATAAATTTAGCTTCACCCTAACGAGACGCTGTTTCTATATTACTTCTGCAGGTAGGGAAACTCAAGCAAGAGCTGTCAGAGCATTAATCAGAATTGCCCCATGGATCACTGGAATAGATTTTAGCTTTCCCAGCCCAGTTCCGTAATCTCAGGCTTTGTGTTCTCCACAGAGAAAGAAACATCAGCTTGTTATAGACTAAAAGAGGAGGGGAAAAAAAGTGCCTGTTTAAGCCAAAATATATTATCATTCTTCAGACTCAAATAATAGGAATTATAATTAATAATACATAATTTGATTAATATTTGAGCATTATTTATGTATTATACATAACTATAACTAGGAAATATGGTTAATGGGTTTTGACCCACATTGTTATACTATGTACCACTTGATTCAGATCTTAGTGGACAGACAAACTTGTCTTTTGATGAACTTATTCACAGTCGCATTCAACTAGGATGTGCCTCAGCTATAGAGAGCACCGTGAAATTGATGTCTGGTGGCAGAATTTTGTGTCATTTTTAGAATGTTATTTTGCACAGCAAAGAGGAAAGAAGGTTCAGGGACAAGCCAACGCTTTTGCCTCTTAAAAGCTATGAATCTGCTGTAAGAATGAAGTAACGTCTCTGCAGAAAGGGAGGGAATGTAGGTATATGTCTGTGTGCACACAGGGAGACAGAGAGCCTCAATCTTCTAGATTTATTTCATAACACATTTAGGATAAGGTGGAAATATTCTTATCATTTTTATAGATGAGAACCTGACAGACTTATCTGTAAAGTAACATAGAAAAGATGTGTCCAGACAGCAAATTTAACTGTTGCTTCCAAAATAGCAAACCTGTTTCCTAACCCCTGGATCAACCGTCTTCTAATGGAAGCTTTCAGTCCATAGTGCCTCAAAACCCATGACTTCATATCATCAGAAATAAGTGAAGAATTAACTAACATGGCTTTGTGTACAAAGGAAGTCTAGAAGCCCTGGAGATAATTGGTTGTTCCCATTTTCACCACCTCAGCTCTGCTAGTGTTTCTTTTGAGGGTCTGCTAGCAAAAATTTTACAATTTAAGGAAAAAGGAAAAATTCAAAATTATTCTCCACTGTAATTTTACTAAAGAGTTCTCAACATGGAGGGAAATATTTCCACCACATGATGATATATCTGCTTCCTGCTATTAAAGATAAACTTTTCTACCCTTTGGAGTCCAAAAAGGGAAACATCTCTAATAACAGAGGGCTCTGAGAACAACCCATTAAAAACACAGTTTCCCCAAACAGGCCATGTTCACAGAGGACAAAATGTTCCTTCTCAGCACTCGTTATAAATGTACAAACCAACCAATACCTACAGAATAGAGACGGTTGTTCATTCCCTGATGAAATGGTTTTTTCATTCAAAAAATATCAGTCTTTTAACGCCAAACTTTGCAGGGAAAAGGTTTTTGTTTCAACAAAACTCCTCAGTCACAGGATTTTACTTACAGTAAAAATGAAGAGAAAGAAACTTTCAGTCTGGCACCATGGGATGTGCAGATGAGTCCAGGAGGTCAGAGTCTGGGACTCTGACTTGGGTCTTACTTAGTCCTCACATGATCTCCCTGGGGTCTTTGCCCGAGTACTGAGCAGAGTACTCCTTGAAGCAGTTTGTAGGAAGACATTGCAGATCAGCCTTATGAGTTTCTCATTCCTCCCATCCCCTGTGCTCAACCCTCTGTCCTACCGAGTGATATTGAAGGTAGGTATAATGGGGGGGGGAGGGGAATCACAGTCCCTGTGCTCTTTGACACACAAAGAGCAACGCAGATAGTGGGACTGCAGTGTGATTTCTGTCCATCTCCTCTCTGTAAACCCCAGGTAGAGGCTGGCATTGAGGAATGACCACGTTTTGCTTCTGGAGCACATCCTTACCTACAGTCATAGCCCCTTCCCTTGCAGACAACATATTACAGAAGTAACTTGAGACAGGACAAGGAGAGGGGCTCTGAGAACAATAGTCCCACCCCATCATCACCAGCCCACTCAGTGCTCTCCAGGTCTGTGACTCAGCTGTGATGATAAAAAGTCATTTCAGTTTTAGCCAAAGCCTGACCTTAGTTAGTAACAGTACAGGTTGTGCAGAGACTGTTGACTGAGGATTTGTTTTAACATTTCTGATTAAGAAGCTCATCCCCAGGGCTCTCCAGTTTGACTTGTAGTCTACAAGTATAAATCTGTACCACAAAAAAAAAGCCCCTTCCACCACTATGGGTCCCCAAATGTCACTATTTATTTCCATCCCTCCACCTGCAGTTTTGTGTGACCATAGGACAGTGCCTTTGAGTGGTAAATGATGACTGTCCGAGCTGACCTCCATAGGCTTAGATCTTATCTATCCATGGCAGCAAGACCAGTTTCTACCAATGAGCTTCTGTTCTGTTTGCAAGGATAATAAAAAAAAGATATACCTTTGCTCCCCACCAGTTTAACATTGTTGTTTAATACAGTAATTCTGTGAGAGTGTGCATGTTGTGAATGACTTACTGTTATTACATGCATTTAGGGCAGGCTGAAGACTCAAAAACAGAGATAAAAGTGTTATTATCCAAAGGACCCCTTTGCCCACAACAATGTTTATGAAAATCATTTTGTTCTCTTGCAATTTGATTTTCCATTTTATTAAACTGTAAAGCATTTTAAAAGGAGAGTGGAAGCACATTTGCCTGCTAGAGCCACCTCAATCAGATCAGGAGAGGGCATGGGATAATCTCACCAATTTCTCTGCTGCCTTCTGAGAAGAACCATGGTCTTGGAAACTGATGCAGCTATTTTCTGCCAACTGGTGGTAGGGTACTAGAGAGGCCTAGAAACCAGGCTGTGAAGGTTGAGAACTACTCTGACAGGTGTTTGAACACAGGTACCAATTTCAATTATCACAACTCCACCGCTTGAGCAACCCCCAGCATGACTCTAAATAGTTACCTTCAATTTTGCAGAGCAGGGGACTGGGAAAAACTCCTTTCTCCCTTCCCCCCCGCCCCGTTTCAGAGAAAGGCTTTTATTATGGTCTAAGTTGTCATTATAAGCTCCATATATATGGAGCTTCAGTAAGCCGAAGCTCCATAATGTCAAGGCTTTGTCTATTTGCTTCATTGCCTCATTTTGATTACATGAGAATTGCTTCCTTCATTTGGCAAAAAAAAAAATAGTCCATTCATACCTCCTTACACCAGTAGAAAAAAAAAAACAAATCTTACTTGGCAAAAGAGAGGGTATAGTCCACCGCTCCAAATCCCTTTGTTATTGTTGACTTTAAAAGCCTTGTATTCTCCAACGTAACAATAATGACTTAAGAACAGACTCTTCATTTTAGAATATTCTGGATTCCAAAAACTCTTTTGAATATTCAGACATGAAGCTCCTCAGACCAGGTATGTCTCTACTTACGTGTCTGAACATCCCCTGGTACAACAGAGCCCTGATCTTTGCAAGAATTCTGAGTTGCTCTCATATTGCAGGCAATGGTAATGTTTTCCTGATTTTTCACTGGAAAAATTTCATCAGTTGCTACATGAAACAAGGAGAATTTTCCTAAGGCTTCTTAATGGGTGTTCTTTCTGCCTTTTGAAGGTTAGTCAGAGTGGGCAAAAACATCAATATCACCCCATGTGGAGAAGTGGATCTTGTCAAGCTTACCAGCTTTGGAAGGCTGAGGTGTGCAGGAATGCTTACAAAAGTGTAGAAGTAACATTTTTGCCATTATTCTTTTAATTAATGGTTGGTTAATGCTGGACCCCAACTTTTGCATAATTTCTCTGACTACTGCACTTCCAGTGACAAAAGCAAAGGAGTTGAAAGGGAAATGCTGTGTACTTAGATTAGAAAATAGTATAGATAGCTGGAAAATACTATAACCTGCTAGAAAAAGAATAGTGATATAACAGGTCTGTTCAGCCTTCAGAAGGGAAAGCTCCAGGAGAAAATCCATTCATTGACACCAGTTCCATGTTGCTCAGTACTGATAAGTTCAAGAGTTTAAAAAAATTACAACATTCTTCTCTACAATCTGTGTAAGGTACTTTCTGCAAAATACAAAACTAACTTAAACAGAAAAGGATATTTTGACTTCTATTTTCTGATCCTTCAGAATGGTCACAAAAGATATTTTCTAACTTTTCTGCTGTGAAAACTTGATTCTTCAAGTAAGTAAAGGTGAACTATCCAAATTATGACACCTGGATCTGGGTCTTTCAGGAAGTAATTGATATTATGAGATTTATAATAACCCAGTTAAAATTTTATCAGCACACATTACTGATAAAGTCCTTTTTTTTCCCCATATTTTGTCAGGATGCTTTTTAATAAGACTTGCACTTCTCATCATTTTGTAAATAATACAAATTCTCAGATTTCCCCTTGCAGATATTCCATCCTCCTTTCTGACTCCATTCTCAGGCTCCAGCAAACACTGCTTAGCATTCCCAGGGGTTGCCTCGTTTCAGAGGTGGTGACTTCCTTTTCTGTAAAGTTTGTTGAAGGTCCTTTAAGAACTACTGCCATGAGATAAACTTTGCACTACTTTCTTGGGGATATGGAATTACCAATATCCAGACATCTTTAGTTACTTTAAAATGTTGCCAGAGACTCCTTTTGTGATATGCAAACCTTTCACCCAGAGCCAAATCCAAGTATCTTCATAATATTAATATGTTCACAGTTCTATGTCATTTCAGTAGTGGGTGAGCAAATTTGTGCTCCTTGTATTAAAACGCCATAAAAGGACAGGATGACTTGTCAGCTAAGAAACAAGGCATCTGATAGTAAAGGTTGTCCTCCCGCCAAGCTGTAAAAGGGAAAGTGGCATTAACCCCTGTCCCAGAAGATGCACGGTTCCTGGAGAGACCCCTCCCACAGAGCCAGATGTAGAACAATCCAGCCTGACCGGCTTTTCCACCCACTGTATTTTCTAAGCATTGATTAGATTCTGCAATCATAGATCAATTGATAATTTCATAAAACTAAGCAAGTGGTTGTCAACACTGTAATCAGCCCAGTATGATGTGTATGCATTGACCTTCAATCCTCTGCCCAGGAGCGTGTGTCAAAGATAAAATGCCTCTTCGAAATGCCTCTCCCTCCCACACTCCCCAGGCTATTGCTCTTTATGGACTGAGTAAGCTTTTGTTTAATTGGTTACAGCAAACAGAGAAATAAATAACCATACTCAGCCTGCCTCTAGTGACTCCTAGGTGGCTGCTGTGAGGAGGCTTTGCTCTACAGGCGGCCCTCAGGAAAAGTTTAAGTCTGCTACAAAGGAAAGTTTAGCTCCACAGCTGAGGACTATTTTTCCTGTGCTTTAGTAATGGGAGTGAAATGAGAATCATGGGAAAGTTTCTCCATGTCTTTTCCACCCATACTCGAGCTGACTGTCCTCTCTCCTCCAGTTCCTCAGTGTGCACTATGATGACATGACATAGACACAAGGCTATTTCTCTTCTCTGTTCTTCCTCTTTTCCCATTCCATCCCCTGGACCTATGTACATCTTTGAATGAGTATCAATATTAGTCAAGACACGGGAAGTGAGGCAGAGAAGTAAGTTACTAACAGCCACACAGAAGAACTGACTTAAAGTCTTTTGAAAGCATCAGTGTATTTCTTATCTGCTTCCACTTGCTCACCATTTCATCCCAAATAAATGCAGTGATTCCTATTTACTCATGTTTCTATGTGTGCATCCCCAATTTTTTCTGCAAGCAGTTTGTTATTCTTAGAGCTTGGGGAAGAATTTACAAGCCATATATAAACTCTTTTGCTGCTGCCAGAGTATTCCATGAACAGATTTTAATTTTCTGAAGCATCTTTGCTGTGCAAAACCATTAGTATCACAACCCAGACTCCTCTTCTAACAGATGCTCAGAAATGTTCACAAACTAATCATTACTGTGCAGCAACTGGTCACCTAAATCATAAGGTCCTGATGAAGCTATTTCCATATTAGATGACGGCTCCCAAACATTTGCAACTAGAGGCTCATAGAAAGCGTATGCAAGTCCTCATGCAACATTGCATTCAGCAAAACATGACTATTCAGCTTCACGTAGCCTGGAAGTGAACACAAAGAGAGCTGGCTACTTAGAAATTCCAGCTGAGGTTCCCAGGAACCTTGTGTTGAACAACTGTTCCACAATCGCCTCTCTACACTGCTCTCTAATAATGAAAAAAAAATAAGCCTTTTTGACTTTGGCATAAACATGGCATGAAGTGTGAAATTAACCCATGTTGTACATAATTTGAAATGACCAGTCACATGCAGAGTCTAAATAATTAGCAAAATAATTAATAACCTGCTAAATAATTAGCACACATAATCAGGTATGGACAAAAACAAGAGCCTAAGTATGTGTGCTCCTTGAGTTTGGGTTCTAGTGAACAAGATCGGAATGTAAACAATGTTTTAAGCCCATCATTGCATAACCTGGCTGCTGTGGCTTTGGGGTAACTGCTGTAATGATGTAATGTGGGTCTTGATATTATTCAGATAAAATGACATATCTCTCTCTCTTCTGCCATCCCCTGTTGATTAATATCAGGGGCAATCTCCTCTAACTTTGTTTTATAGCACCTCCATCCCCAACAACTTCTTCAGAAGAGGTAGGATTTATTGTTCTTTAAACTCACCTCCAGAATCCAAGAGAAGAGTGCGTATCAGGGGCAATCTCCTCTTTGTTTTATAGCACCTCCATCCCCAACAACTTCTTCAGAAGAGGTAGGATTTATTGTTCTTTAAACTCACCTCCAGAATCCAAGAGTGGGCAGCCAGGACCATGTGTACAGAGGACATGCCCTATTGTTTTCATCGTAATATTCCCACACACACCTCTAGAATCACATATTCAGGCCTGGATTTCCCTAGTTGAGTTGTCTTTCTCTGGATGCGTCATCATTCAAACAGCTTCGAGTGACACTTCACCTCAAGGTTGACGTGCGAGTGGACAGAGGAAGAGTTGTTGTTACTAGATGACCTGGGGCTTTCTACAGCAGAAAGGAACATACTCATGAAGAAAATTTCTGACTTCCTTCCACTTCTGAGAAAGTTGCATAAGAAAATGCTCATTCACCAAAATCAGAGGAAGCTGTTCATCTCCATGACCAAGACCAGCAGTACTAGCTACGCAACGTAAAGCTATAAGAATCCAGAGGCCTTCTTCAAAAAGTCAGTGGCTGGCCGCCTGGTAGAAGGACATTTGGTATACAAGCCTCACCTCAAAAATTGCAGTGGGCAAACAGGAGCCTTGCATGATTCCTTCAAGCCTTCCAATGAACCATTCATCACTGGAGGCATGGCAGTAGACAGGCTGGCTAAGTGGCACAATCAGTAAATCCTGTCTTTCTCTCAAGAGGGGTGTTCTGTGCAATTTCCAGCACACATGCAGGTCTCCAACTGTGGTTGTGCTGAGCCAGGCCTCCCCTGGGTGGGTGTGGGGAGGGAAGTTTTGGCTGCATTTTTTCCCCCTGAGGCTGATGTGATATATTAGGTGCAGGTGACACTTGGGTCAAGTGAGCACCTGTTCTCCTGAGGCCTCAGGGGAGTCTTACTAACATGGGAAGAATTTATTTTAACAGCTAGAAACTGGGCGAGATTATCACAATACATTCTCTCCCTGGGAGTTGTAAACTGCTGGAATTCACTTCTCCCCTTTGGGATGCTGCAAAGAAAAGTGGAAGGGTGTCTCTGCAAAGGCAGGAGGAAGGGCTTTATACTATAAAGCTGGTCTCTGTGTTAGCTTTCAATTTGGATTGTAATAGTCAATAGATATCCTTGGTCTGCTAATGATAAGAACCCCACCTCTCCACCACAGAAGCTGGAGTACAGGGCTGAGCCTATTTTATTTTGTCCAGAGGGTTTGTGATTTTTGTTAAGACAAGGGACAGCTTCCATACAGAGACCTTTTGGAAAGCAGGGTCTAGAACCATAGTCATGCATATACATATTGAACATCTCATCTCAGTACATTTGCCTGCTGCAAGATTAAAATAAAGGATTATTATCCTTTTTTGAAGGTGAAGGTATCCTTTTTTGAAGGTAATTGAAAAGGTGAAACCCCTGTACCTATTTCATCTGAGCCTACTAAGTCAGAATCCCTACACCATTGCCTATCCCCACCAGTCAAGAAAAATGCCCCACATTATATGGAGCAGTCTAGGAAAGAGTCCTACAGCTCATCAGTCTGGGTTCTAAGGGAAGCTGTGGCCTGTGTTTGTGACAAGCTGATGGTGTTTTAATAGTTCACATAAAATAAATTGTCTTGTCCAGTCACTGGAAGCTGGGCTATGTAGTGCACAAACCCAGCCTGGGATTAGCATCCTTACAAAAAGTGTCACATCTAGGCTTAAGTAGTCTTGGAGATGGGAGAAGTGTGTTGGACATAAGTCCCAGGAAGGAGGCTAAAACGGCATATTTGGTCACATCAGAACACCACACAATTTCTGATCTCTTTGTAGGAAGAGGGAGCAAGGGGAAAGGGAAGCAATGGGGAAAAAAATTAACAGTTTTTTCCCCACTTGCCTTTAAAATGTTGATTTTGGCTCTAGATTGAAAATTACTTTCTTTTGAAATTCCTTTAATGTCATTGTCTTACTCTAGTTTTAATGGTAAAAAAAATCAAAATGCAATAATTCTCTGACCCTAAATGGAAGTAATTTTGTTGTTCTGGTTTGGTTTTTTACTTTCCAATTTGCTAAAAAAGCTGTTATTCACCAACCCTGCTGGAATCACTGCTCTTCTCTCATTTCTAGTGCTGGTACTACTGGCATCAATTCAGTAGATGAACAGAGGATTTCAGTCTTTAAAGCTGCCAATCCTGCACCTTTCAAAAATGCCAACTGCACTTTCTATGACAGCAACGAATTACTGCGCTAGTGCCAACAAAGCCTACAAGCCCACGGACAGAGCCAGAAGCAGAATCCAGGGTGAGAAGCTTGAGCAGCTCCATGGAAATCAATCATGCACATCTTGTTTTCCACAGGGGTCAGTTGAACACATCCCAGTCTCTCCTGATCCCTAGATGTAAGCAAGAACCACAAAAACAGCTCTTCCTCCTCAACAAGAGAATTCAGGATTTGGCCAAAGGACTTTGCTAAACAGGTGACTAGCTTATTCAGCTATTAAAGAGAACTTGCAGCAGCATGCCCCTCCTCTGTGTGCTCAAAGACAGGGAAAGGGAAGGAGCAATGTTTCTCACAGTGTGACTTCTGCCAGATGAACCTCTGCCTTTCTTGCCAAGTGTGTCCAGTTCAAAGGAGCAGTACCCTTATATCACCTGTGGCTGCCATTTATTCAGCAGAGTGCCACTCTCTTGAAAATGGCTGGCTTCCACTATGGAAAACAAATCACTTCCAGTGACAGAGACTCCTCCAGGAAGAGTCACTGTAAGCAGGAAGACTACTTTCTGTCCCTGGAATTCCCTCACTGGCCAACCAGCACTGGTCCTCCTATCTCATGTGGTACTGACTAGTCAGAAAAAAAAAATCCCTACACCCCCCGCAAAGACTTTCCTCAAGGCCATATCCCCCTACACTCCCGTGCACACACCCAACCATTCAGTTGCTGCTGAGAAGGGATAGCCGTGGTAATTAAAAGGTAGCAAAGCTCCTCGTCTGCATGAATAAGGGACAAGTCAATACAGTTCAATCTGCTGCTGAATTGATTGCAATCAATTTCTTTTTCTGCCCGTCCAAGGCTGCAGCTGTAAAGTACTCACAATCTGATCAATGGTGACCTTGAGACCAATGAAGAGAGACAAAGCCACACTGCAAACAGAGGGAGAGATGGAGAGGAGCCTTCAGAGCAAGCAGAAATGAAAGGGAAGGCAGAGCTTAACCTTCTTCTAAAGCAAGGCAGAGGTGCAGTTCAGACAGCTGATGTCAGCCAGCGGGAGTGCCACATGTGGGCATGTGTTCTATTTCATCAGCCCTCCAGAAAGTGCAGTAATCATCCATCCCACTGATTGGCTGCATCATGAGGAAGGGGGGGATTAACCAAGGAGTAGGATAGTTCTTGCCCAAAAAATTTTAGAAGCGATACTGATGAGATATTACCACTCCCTATCTACCATCTCTATCCTGCAGGGAGGTCAGGGTGAGGAAATACTCAGAAGCAGGCAGTGCCAGGCATCCAAGGCAGCCCAGCATCTCTGCTTGGCTTTAGGATGAGTCTGTCCACCTCAGGTAGCTCCTGCAAAGTTGTTCAAAGAAATAAGACAAGATTGTGTCTCGGTACTTTCCCCTCTCTCTCACACACTCCTGACCAGCTGCAACCCAACTCAATCACCAGTAATGAATTAATAATTAATCAATCACTACCTGATTTCATTTTCAGCTTGCAAGATGAGAAAAAAGAAATGAGATCTTAAAATAATACTCTGCAATGGGTTGTGTCTGTCTCTGGCAAATGCAATTTAACTGCCTTAATGAAATGTTAATTGGTAGAAAATATATATAAAAACCATCCTGAATACTACTCTAATTAAATTTCCTTTTTCCAGATCTACAAGGCAAAATGCTTAGTGCAGAAAAAACAGCAGACTCAAAGGCTGTCCTTTTCAAGATGGGGTAAAATTAGAGAACTGCACGAGGGTTCATTGGGAATAACACCATTGTTGTTCTTAATTGTGTGTGTGTGTTGTGTGTGCATGTGGCATAGCTAAATAAAAAATGATGTTTATAAAGAGCTGCCTGCTCCTTTGCTGATGGACTGGAGGCGCTGATCCGACAATTAAAGCATCGTCTCAGTAATAGCCATAAATAAACAGGCAGCATTAGAACAGACTTGCAATAAAGATGATATTAAAAGCAGAACAAAATGAGAGGCAGCACTGAATGGGAAAGGGCGAAGTGTAAGTCACATTGATCTGCTCTGTCTTTCTCGCCGAGGATAAGGAAACAACGAGTTGTCCTTACTGTGGACCCCCAATACTCAGCAAAGCTGTTACAAAGGAAGAGAAGGACAGGTCTCTAACAAGGGTCTTAGGTTTGTAAATGGCTTTTAGTTAGAAAAAGGGAAAAAAGGAAGTAAAGTGGGCACAACCAGAGCTGATTAGAAGTTTCTCATGGGGACTTGTACAGGGAAGCTTTGATTTGTCAAAATCCCAGATTCTTGCAAGCCAGGGTCAGTTCTGACCCATCTTCTACAATTCATGAAAGTTTTGAATTGTCAGAAGTGTGACACTGTCAAAATGCCAAGTTCCCAATTTCAAGTTGTAATGGCTTTTCATATAGAAGTTGTAGATCACTACACTAAAAAGTTTAAGAAAAAAAACACCAGACAAAACCACTCAATTACAAACACAAAATGCCAGCTGACCTGACACAGATACTGGCCACTCCCCACAAATTACTGACCTGGGAACATTTCTGAAGTTAAAAGTCTTTGTCCTCTTTTGGAAAGAAAAAAGTGCTGACATTCTGAAAACTCCCCTGAGCTGGGAGAGCAGTGTCCTCTCCATAATGGACATGCTTCAGCACAAACTCATCCTTGACATTGCCATCGGCAAAGCATTACCTACCTCTCTTACGTAGCACCAGGTTTCTCAAGCAAGACACTAGCAACGTTGGTAGCTTGAGTCCAGTGGTCCACATAGGCAGTAGGCTTCACCTACTCCATCAGTATTACTATCTTTAAACCCAACTTGTCAGCACAGTGCTTTCCTAGAGACTTTAAATGCCTTTGCAAATAGGCTTTCCAGCTGAGTATAATTACCTTAATTAAAACCCCACCTCATCCTTCTGACTGGAAAGGTTCACGTAATCGCTGTGTTTGTCTTAATGATCTCGTTAGCAGCAGGCTCAGAAAGTCCTTCAGCTCCTCTGCCAGTCAGCTGAGACCTGAATACTTATGATGGGAGAAGTCACACAGGTGTCTCTCCTCCTCTGGTGGGTGGGTGTTTGGGCTGAGGTCTCGAGGGGAGGAATGGGTGACAGAGGTCTCTCTGTGTTCTCTTCTCTGTAAGCACCATTAATTTCTGGCTACTTCTTTCCTCAATGGGATAGGAACCTCCCAAACCTCCAAAGACTGGGCTTGGGTGTGTCCTGATGCCATGCCAAGGCAAGGGGATCTCTTGGCAGGTCTATACCTGTCTGAGGAACAGATAACAAGATAGCAATGTCCATAAGGTAGCAGAAAATACCTTTGCTACATGGTCTAGAGCAGCCAGGGATGTTTCTTCAACTCTGGTCTAAATACAGCAATTCAGTTTTACCTCTGCTTCCCAAGGAACCCCTTATGGTTCATAGAAAGCAGAGAATAACCACTTTTGATATGCATCCTACTTACCTTCTGTCCACTTCCCATGGCTATGTCTATGCAAAGCTAACCACTCCCTTCCTCTAACCGTTGTCACCAGCCTCATGAAGTCCAGAAATAGGTTTGATCATTTATATTTGCTCTGTGTTGGTTAATGTGACTCCTGGGCAGCAGATTATGCTAAAAAGGCCATTTCTGCTCTCCACTCCCTAATCCTTGTTCCACTATTGGAGAAAATTTAATTGTCAAGCAGAAAGGGTACCTCGGTTTTTGGGCTGTAGGCTGTTAGGAGCTAAAATGAGGTAGCAGCTTGAGTGGGTCTGGGAGGCAAGATCCTGGCTGCTTCTTCCTCCTTACTGGGTGTGCAGACACCAGCGCTGCTTCTTTTTCCTTGCTGCCATGAAAATTGCCTTATTGAATTTTTAAATAAACTGTGCTGGTTGGAATATCTAAAGAGCCTTTGCACAGACCCTGACGGGATTTTTTTTTTTTAAATTAAAAATCTTGGCCTCAGGCGAAATGGAAATGTCTTCAGATTTGCAATCAGTGCTCATGTAACATATCTGAAATGCAGTTTATGAACTGGTGATTTGATGGGATTTGTTCCTGGGGCCGTAATGAATGGATTTGTGGAATCTCAGAGCCCAGGATGGCATGACACAAATTGCTACCGATGACCATTACAAGGCACGAGGGGGGAATGGGAAAGAACAAGAAAAGAGCAATCCAGTTCTAATTGCTGAGTTGCGCATGGGAGTCACGTTGTCCTCTCCTTCCAACCTCCTCCTCATCTTTGTGTTTAACCCACCATGATGTCCAGTTTGTGCCAAGGGCAACACCTTAGAAAAAAATTGTTCCCAAGTGAAAAACTTCTATGAGCCCCAAGACCAGCCATCCCTGTGCACCATCCACCTGATGGAGATGGGAAATTAATAACTAAATACCTGCTGCTAAAGGCTGAATGGGAACTGTCACAAAGAACCTCTTGAGGAGAAAAAGGCTTGAACTTTGTCCTGAGGCAGCTCTCCCCACTCACCGAACTGGATCATTTGATTAGCTAATGCCAAAGGGAAATCCTCCTAGAGGAAGGCCTAGGGAAGGAGCGAAAGTAGTGAGAAAAATACCTTGCATCCTCTTTCCTCTCTCATGGACACAACTCCAATGGCCTTATCTAAGGATTAAATAGATGACCAAGTCACTAATGTTCTTGAGTTAAATAGGGAGAGAATACTAGTGGAAGGAGCCAGTGAGTTAAGACTGGGGACTGCACGTTGAACAGAAGAGGGGAAGAGGTGACAGGAGACATGCAGTGAGGCTAGAACTGTGTGTAGGAGAAGCAGATGATTAAGGTAATTTGCTAAGGCCTCATCCAGATCATGCAAAGACAAGTGGTGCAGAGATTCATCAGTCATTGCTAATGCAGGGCTAATGCAAGCTGGGAAAGCCATACATCATTGTGCATAGCTGGGTCAGAATCAGATGCTTCAGGGATATTAGCTCTGAGATGGAGTCCCCTGACTGCAGGTCTTCCTCCTCTGCACGTCCACACCAGACTCAGTTGTCTCCTTATCCTGGTGGGATCATCTCACCTGGAACAAGCATGGAAGGAACATTCACCGTCCCCATGGGCCACACAGGTCCCAAGTCCTGAAGCACTTGGGAATCTCACCATGGTACAAACAATGTGTTGCCCTCACAGCCTTGTAATTCACACACAGATATGTCCTAAACACATTACCTTATTTTTTTCTCAATGTGGCTAATCCAAAGGTACCACTGATCTCTCCCAGCCCACATTCTTCGGTGCCAATCTTCTTTCCTCATCCCACCATGTTATGATGATTTTACATATCACCTTATGACACATAGCAGCATCCAGTAGGATGTGTGCTAGGAACCATGCAGAAGGAATGCATCACACCTGAAACCAGGAAGAGCAAGAGAAGTGGAGCAAGTAGGTAAAAGTGCCTGTTGGAGCTGGTAGAGTCTGCATGCATATCTCAAAAGGTTTGCAGCCTCAAGGCATAGTCATTTCTTCACAGTTGAGTTTGCCTAAGGCTGATGCTGCATCACTGATATGAAGCAGAAGGAGGAACAGTCTCATAGGCAGACTGTGCAATGCTTGTGAGGTCAAAAGTATACGAGCTGATGGGGTATCAGAGCTAAGCTGTAAGGCAGGGAGAGGAATGTGCTGTCAGGCTGAGAAGTTGCACGCTGCTCTGGGAAAGGGGGCAGGTCGGTGCAGAGCCAGGCTCCACGGTTTGGGACAGGCCTGAGAAACATTGTTTTTGCTCTGCCTCTCCCCCAAAACGGTAAATGATTCTTATCCATCATTATTATGTCACTGTGCATGGAGATGGCCTAAGGGCTCTGCAGAGGTCAGTGGGATGATCCATAAAAAGGCACCCAAAGATGAGCTGACTTCTTTCACACAGAAAAGGAGTAGGTGAGATCTTTAAATCTCTGGAGTCAGAAAGTTTGGAGTCTTGGTAGCCTGAAACTTCAGTTTTCAGTATCCATCATTCTTCTAAATGCTTCTCAGGTTCTATTTGATGTGACTGTCTCAGGACTGTCTCAACCCAAACTGAAAATTCATTGAAAACCTTTTTAAATGGAGATAGGGCCAGTTTTAATATCTTCTTCACTCAAAAATTTGGGAGGGCGGGCAGTGATGGAAACCGTCCAAAGGATATCTCCTGTGCAATGCCGAAAATGACAGTTCACAATGTCTTTCTTATTTTGTAGCTTAGCAAATTATGGGATCAAAGGGCTTTTTGTTTGCTTTGTCAATACATGACAAAATGAAAGAAAAAGCTTTATACCCTATTGAAAGAGAAAGTTTCACTTGACCAAAAAAGATTGGGTTTATATATTTATTTTACTCATTTTGACTTTACAGAGGCCTTGAAATTTTAGTTTTGCAACTTGCTTCAGCATATGAACATTTTTCAAACTTACAAAAATATTCGCAGACAGATAACCCAGCACAGCTGTATGACCCTAGAAAATCTAGGCTCTTTCTGTTGCCTTAGAACTCCCAAAAATATTGTGACAAACTGGGAAAAGGTCCCTACGGGCCTTTGCCACTGTGTCTCAAAGCCTCTTTTGCTCTGGCTAAAGTGCTTGTGCAGTGGCCTGCTGTGGGAGCATGCAACTAGCTTCATCTCACACTGGCAAGTGGTATTTCAGGGCAGTTTAATGCCTTCCTGTGACATGTCATTAGGAAATATTTTTTCTCTTTGTTGAATCCAGAAACAGGTTGTGTCTGATTGGCAACCCAGTGGCAAAATCCCTTGTGACTCATTTAAAGATACCATAAACTGAAGAATCCCTTTACCTCGCGATAAAATTACCTTAAAGCCTCAACATCATTCACAACTGGAGAAGATCCCATGACCCTATGGCTGCAGAACCATCCTAAAGATCAACCCCATGAGATGCTGAATGGCAGACACCTCTCTGACTTCCATGAGAAGTGAGGGTACCCAGCACCAGCCTGGATAGGACTTTTTCTGGAGGGAGGAAGAGAGGAAAGGTAAATACATGTGTGTGAGAGAGAGACAGTGCAAATGAAAGGGAGAGAGACTATTGGAGGGCTTCATCATTCCCCTGTCTAGAAGATATTTCTCCATTGACTCTATTTAAAGTCAGCCTCAGGCTTGTGGGCTTGGAGAGCTTTTAGCAGATGAAAGAACTCACTCATCAGGCAGAGGTTTTTTGATTATTTTTTTTTCTCTCCCCAGCTCTCACAGGTCTGTTTTAAAGCCATTTCAGCAATTGTTGAAAACTGTCAGATGCCTTTGACAGATCAGTACTTTACAGAATTTGCATGGCCGGTTAGCCAATCAAAATGCAAATTGGGGATACATTTAAAACACAAGCCCCCAATTTGTCTTCGAAACACTGCTGGAAAGTCATGAAAGCAATTTAGCTGTTCCTGGGACTGCACCTTGTCTTCAGTCTCAATTCTGGCAAAGCTGCTGGTTTTTGCCGGGTGGGAATGTGTGTGCGTGTAAGTGTGTGTGCATGTGTGCGTATGCTACAGGCGTTGTTTCCAAGCTGTGAGTATAAATCTTCCTCTCTGACTGAGTGAGATTTATAGCTCAGCCACGGGGCTCCTGGCACCTCCCAGCACAGCATCTCTCTTTCAGATCAGGGCAAGCTCAGGGATGGGGTGTGGAAAGAGGGATGGACGCTCAGGCTCTTCTTCTGCCCTGCTTCCCTTCTCTTCCTTTTCCAGATGGCATTAGGGTTTAGTGACAGAGCAGAGGCTTGTGCCAACAGCTCACACTGCGGCAATAATGAGAGCCATTTAATGAAGGTTGAGTCAACAAAAACATGCTTCCCTTTCAACAAATAAACACTTTTATTCCCCCTCCTTGTTTTTCCCACTAGGAGCTTTCTGCTAAGGGAAATTGCCAGATCAACATCACAACAGATGAGCATTTTTGATTTATCTCCAGAATAGGCAGAGTCGGCATCATGGCAACCATTGTGTCGCTGGCTGTTCCTGTCCCTCAACCTGGGCAAGCAAGCCTGCATCTGCGCACCTACTCCCAGTCAGAGGGTTATCCATCCATCCCAGTCTGAGAGCCCAGTCTGAGCCTGCTTAACTGCTTTTCTTTATTTTTCTAGTAGAAAACTTTTTTTTCCACTCCTTTTAAACTTTCTGAAAGAAAAGTTCTTCTTTGTCTGAAAATAATTTATTTCCCCTGAAAATACCCCTTCCCCCCATAATAATTCTCCAGTTCTGATTTAAAGCCACCTTGCAAAGATGGTGTGAAGGGTTTTGTTTTTAATGAGAACTTGAAATGCTGTACACAAGACAAAAAGCCTGACCAGCCCATTCTTTAGCTGGAAATGACATTGTTTCATGCAGACTCATGCATGAAAATTTACCAATACTCTTTTTTAAATGAGTCTGGGGGAAAAAGACCCCGTCATCTGTCATCTACCCGTGGAGTTATCTATTTGTATCAGTTGTATTGAACCCTCTGGCATCCCATTATGAACCATTTCTTACCCCCAGAGGTCCAGACCTGGGAATCTGCAGATTCTGCCGCACAGGACATTTCCTGGCATTACTCAAAGCATGAAGGTTAAGCTGGAGATGATCTTCCCGTGGACTGAGTTCACTCCAAAGAAAATTCTTTCACACTTATCAGATTTGGTTAATAAAATGAAATGGGTAAACCTTTACTGAAAGATTATTTAGAGTGATTTTTAAGTGTTCCTCCTCTGCAAATGGTTAGTTTTACACTCCCCTCCTTCCTTTAATGCCTGGATTCTCCCTTTCCCTGCAGTCTGCCTCTTGTCTGGCTCACTGAGGCAGCCAGATGGTGTAATTTGCAGGTAACTCCACAGCACTTACTTGTCTGACATGCCTGAACTGATTGAAACATGCACAGAAACATTTGAAACCTCATTGAAGGGGTCTGGATAAAGTCCTGGAATGTGATAGGTCTGGGAGACAGACCAGGCACATTCATCCCTAAAGACTGCACAGCACAAAAATCCAGGGGAAAGAGTTTGTGCATGCATGTCTGCGCATGGAGAGGAGATTGCATGTATGCGATTACTGTAGATCTTTACAGGACTACTTTCCAGTAAATAAATATAGTGTGGTTGCTCATGTAGTGTGTCTCACTGCATTTGTACGTGGGTGTGTGTACTAGTAAGTATACATGACTCCACCCATTTTTGTGTGTCTCCATGCTATGTGTGTGTGTTTTACGTATATATATTTCCTATACAAATGTCCAGTCGATGCAGCAGGTATAGCAGGATGTGTCTGACATTCATGGACCATGCTTATTTTTGAAGCCAGTGTGCCTGCAGAGAGCAAGTAAGCAGCAAAAAACAGATGCCATGTGTGTAGAGGAAGTTTCTGATTGCACGTACATCATTGTTTACCACACATAGCCTATGGGTAACCGTAGGGAGCCGAGCTGTACGACTGATGACCAAAATACCTGATGTTGGTTAGTTCCTCCAGTTTGAAGACAGGCACTTGCAAGAAAAGACACGTTTCAGCCCTCTCAGAGAGTGTACACAGGTGCCCGTGGGAGGAACGTGACTCACACACCTTGAGGTCAACAGCATTCAAATAGTGTGATTCAACAATTTCCCTTATGCCTTCGTGCCCTCAGTGACATCTGAGCACCATGGAAGTGTGTGGAGAGAGGTGTGCATAGAAAATGCACCTCTACCAATGAAGGTTTGAAAATATTTTCTCTCTTCTTGGGCTTCTCCTGCTTCTTTCTTTAGGAGTATGTTGTCAGATGTCACACAACTCTGGTAAAGGGGTCAGTGTGCATGACGCTGGATCAGCATCAAGGAGACTGGGATCAGTGGGTCATGAGGCTTCTGGGAAGAGCTGCAGCAGAAACTGGGAGTGGAGCTTGCTGGAGATACTTATGAAGAGCAGGTTGTAGAGAACTGGGCTAAAATGCCTCCTAACACACGAGGACAGTTGGCACTCAACATCTGCATCAGTACTTTCCAGGGGAAGACGTCTGCTGCCACTGAATAAAATCTCCCCTGGAAATATGTCTGTGAACAACAATATCTTTGCAGTCAGAGATATGAGAAAATAAACAAACACCTGGCTAGAACAGAACTGAATAAAACACCGATTTAAATATGATAAGACAACCATCAGGAAAAAAAATCTACATTTTATTGCTGGACAAAAAAATAAAAAGAACAAAACAAAAAACCTTCTCATGCTTCAGCTGGGGACAGGAAGAGCTGAGCAAGGGGGCAAGACTCTTGTGAGGAAAGAGAAGTGGCTGGCTCGTGCACAGTGCCCTGTTGTTGTGCTGGTACGTGGCAGCACCCTGTCAGCACTTTGCAAGAAGGCTTTCCATCTTTCTTTCTTACATGGCCTGACAGCTTTTCAGAAGAGATTTATAGAGGGACAGATAGGAATATCTGTCATAGCAAACCACCATGATCAAGAGAGATGAGGCACTGTGAGCCTCCGAGCTGTGACCTCCCACTTCTTAGGGCAGAGGAGATCTTGTTTCAGGAGAGGGCACAACCATGGGTGTTGCTCTACACCCCAGAGTGGAGGGTCCCTGGGCTACATCAGTACAAGGCATGTACTCTGGGATTTATTTGGCTGTGTACAGATATCTAGAGCTTGCTGGTCTGCATCCCTGCAGGTTGGCGAGCCTCCCTTTACGATCAAGGCAGAGAAACTGTCACTTCTAGGGCCCAATTCATCTATTTCTAAGGCAGACGTTTAAAACAAGTCAGATGAATTGTGCTGTGGAATTGCTTATTTCTCTTTCCCAGCTATAGGGGGAGTCTAGACAGCTAGCTTGGCTGAAGACAGTTGTGCCGGAGCTACTGAAAGTCAGAAGAGACGAATCTCAGCCCTAGTGTGCGGATGGGCCATCCCATAGCATCTGCCCTAAGCCCTGCAAGCCCGTGGCTGGCTCCGTATCCACAGCATCCCTCAGCTAAGGCACGGGGGGCAGCGGTGCCCCAGGAGCAGCAGAGCATGCATCTCACGGGAAGCAGGTGATAGAAAGGTCTGCAAGGGGCTGGGATACAGCCATGTTATGAATAGTTTTAAACATGCTCAGAGCAACAAAATTTAGAATTTTTCCCTGATAGGTTTAAAGGAAAAAGTTGGGGAACAAATCACCATTAGCATTAGGCAGCAAGTCTGCTTGGCTCGCCCCCTGAGCCACTCTGCTGTGACAAAGCCATGGAAGCATTTTACAAGGGCAAAGGTTGTTGGCTGGTGAACATCAGTGTATTAACATGGAAATGACAGCAACCCATGTCAGAGCACAGTGCCCATGCAAATCTTTCTTAGGCTATTAGCAGTATGTAGAATGAGTCCTCAGATGTGGGACACTTCTTTGCAGGCACCAGGTGACTGGTTCGCAGCCTCATAGTGCTGTATTACCGGTCTCACTGGAGCATATCTACTATGCCGAATAACTGGGAGAAAAAAGAGGGGAAAAAAAAGCAGATTGTGATTCAGGCCCCTGGTTTCTCAGTGAAGCTCCTCCAGACCCCAGCTGCGGTGTAAATTGAGATTCTGCATGAATGCTGTTGCCTGCTTTCACTGCTCGTTGGGTGCAATTTACTTGTCTTATCCGATTTACACTATGCACTCAGGTTTGGAGCATAAATATACAAGCTCCTGTAACTACGTGAAGATCTTTATTCTGTCTCCCATCTCTCACACCGGCTCAGATCCATCAAATTCAGATGAAGTGATTTTAATTTCAGTGACCTTCCTTTTCTCACCCAAAGCCCCACTGATTTCTACACTGAGGTCTCCTAACCACATCAGTAGAGTTTTCCATTGGATTTCATTTTATCCTCTGATTTGAAGGGTTTAAGCGTGAATTAAGTGATACCTAGGCTTTGAGCACAGCTCCCCTTCCTAGGGGTGAATTTCAGCCTAAATGAAAAGTGCGTGCATTAGGAATGCATTCCCCAAGCATGAATAAATGTTCTCAGGGAGCTCCTTAACAACATACAATCTTCCAAGCAACAGGTTGCTTTACTAGGATTAACAACCTGGAGGAGAAGGATTAATATAATTGCTACTCCTAACCAGAGCTGCAGAGAATAATCATAATGAAGTTAAGTAAAACCTTTGAAACCTGTCAGGGCTTTTTTTTTTTTTGCTTTTAAAAATTTATTTATTTATTTGTGCAAGTCTTTTAGGAAGTTCCTTGATGTCAAACAGGATGTGCAAGCATTCACCTTCTCCTCCTTATTTTTCAGAAAGGTTTTTAAGCTCAAGTCAAAACACAGGGTATTTTTAGAAAGCAACATCCTAACTCACCTTCCCCCAGCTCTGTTTCACATTTCATTCCATAAGAATAAAAGAAGAGCTTTGTCAGATGAAAGGAAAAGTCCACCTAGCCCGGTATCGTATGTTCAACAATGGCCAAAAATTTTCACTAGGAAAGACTATATAAACAGGGCAAGTAAGTGGCAGTATTTCTTTCCTACTCTTTCTCAGCCCGCAGTGATCAGCAGCTCAGGGAGTCCCTGAGCCAGAGGTGTTATCTTTGGGTTTAATGCCCTTGATGGATTTTTTTTTCTTCCATGAAGTATCTAATAGCTTCACAAAATGCATAGTTAAGCTGTAGAACTCTGTTTTTTTGTAAATGCCAGAAGTTTACATGGGTTCAAAAAGTAAAGTGTGAAACCACATTACTTTTCCACCTTCTGGATGTGCTATCAAACAAACACACCTTGACAAGGAAATGTCTTCACAGGAGATGTCATGACTTTGATACGTCCTATATATATATTTTTTTTTTAAATCCATTTCTGGAATAAACATGTTCCACAGCAAATCTTCCAATCTTTCAAGAAAAGTGTTTTCCTGCAGTCAGCAGCCCTACTGAAAATGGCTTGCAGTGCTCCTCCAACCCATCAACGAGAGGGCTGTTGTCAGGCTGGTACCTGATTAGAGCTAGATCAGATGTACAAGGTATTTGTTCTGTTGCCCAGAAGTGGAACATCAGGAGCCACTGGACTGTGACCAGTTGAATAATTTTCAACAAATACATGGAAATAAACATAATCATCTTTATCACATTAATCACAGTCTCACAGGAAACCGTCACCTGGATTTCAGTGAATTCAGAGCCAGTTTGTTCATTATCCCTGATTCCCTGGTGGCCCTGGGCAGCCAGAGCAAAATTCACCCTTGTGTAAGAGCCAGTGCAAAGCCAAAGCATCACCTGAATGCCATTTGCATGGATCTGCGGTCTGTGTTCTTTGCATTTGTCCTCTGCAAGGTGATGTGGTGGTGAGGTCTTGTAGGATCTGAGGAGCCAGACACCACTAAGGCCAAGCAGCAGAGCACCAAATCTGTGTTTCTTAAGCCTTTTCCACCCTACAGGTATTTTTCTTCCCTGTCAGGCTGTCAAGACCCTCTGCATGTTACATAGGTGCTAAGGAATAACCCCTTCACTTATGTAGGGAGTTTTTCAACGCCCACCAAACCTTCCCACTCCAGGAAACAACTGCTTTTGCCAGTACAGAAACAGCAGTGGAAAGTCAAGCCTGCTGGCTTCAAGAGAAAGAGTAAGCCCCCACTTATGCAGCAAGCACCATGGGCTCTTTAAAGCCTTCCCAGTGCCAGGTTTAGTCTCTCTCTCTCTCTCTCTCTCTTTCCTTGCTCACTTTTGTGCATGTTTTCGAAGAGTCTGAACTTCTAGTCCGAATTGCTTTTGAAGCTGAACCTGTTACAAGTCTCTCCAGGTCAGATCCCCGTCCATCTCCATTGCTGTTGTTTTGAGCTTGCACTGCTGACAGTGGGCATTCTCCCTCTGCAGCAAACACGCAGACAGTCTTTCCCTTCCAGCCCCGCCACATATTTCAGATAACTTCAGATCCGCATAAACAGACCTTCTGTACAAGTAGCTGAAACCTTTTCAGCCTTGGCTTTGCCAAGAAGAGACAGAGAGATGCCCCCTCAGGCAGAGTGAAAAGGGCCCAACTAACGCTGTGATGACAGCACAGTAAAATTCCCTGGGCCCTAAATATTTTATCATCATAAAATAAACATAGATCTTCTCATCATGAAATATACATTAAAAAATGTTTAAACATGTTAATTATTAAACCAATATTGATTCATATTGGATGAAACATTAACGGGTGGAGTTTGGAGGAGGAAAATTGGCAAATGTATTTAATGTCGAAAGAGCGCTTGCCACATATCAATATTCATCAGGTCTAACCACTAATAATCATAAAAGTGACAGGCCAGATTTATGGCTCCTGTGCATGAAGGCAAGTCTGTGCAAAGGGACAAACTAAAATATTAAGATGGGAGGCACAAAAATTCATTTTTTTTTTTCCCCAGCTCATCATTGTGATTTTATGGCTAAACTGGGGATTTGTGTATAAGAGTCTGAGCAAACAGTGGGAAGACTCTTGTGGGTTTATTTCAGAGCAGGTTATCAGAAGGATATAATCAGATACTCATGATCATGACTGGGGTAAGGCTGTCTTCTGATACAGGTGCCATCACAGTGCACACGGAGTTAACTGTTGCTTATGTGCCCTCTCTTTGGATATTTATTTAAAGAATCTTAGATGGATTTTCTGGAAGTGGGAGAGTGAGAAATGCATCATGTGCCACCTTTAGCATTTGCAGGGTTGAAGGTGAAGCTTGAGTTGGGGAGTTTTATGGTGCAAGCCAGTTATTTTGATTCTGGGTTGTAAATATTCTCCCCAGAGGAGAATACCTTGCTCACTGAGTCTGCAGGAATTCTTTTGCAGCATTTTTTCCACTGGAAGCTCTAGCTGGGATAATACCTTGGGATCACAGCACAGATAGAAAAGGAAGGTATTGGGGACTGAAATTTCCATTAATATGGGAGACCTGCCAAAGGTCCTTAATTTGGTTTAGTTTTAAATGCAAATGTCCATCCAAACCACTCAAGGAGAAGGAATCCTGATGTGAATACAGCCTGTCTCAGGACATTCCTGGCACTGTTGTCTGGGTCTGGTTTTCATTTCCCTCCCCACCTAGACTTTTTTCCCTTGATTTACCTCAAAGTGAACAGGTATACCAAGACCTGGTTCCTCAATTTGCAACACTGTGAGACTATGTGAATTTAACAGTATTTTTGCAAATGCTGGAGTCTGAAAGAACTGTAGAATTGCAGAGAGTTCATTGTATTTAAAACATTTTCTTGAGAAGAGTGTTTCCTTTTTTGGTCTTTAAACAAAAAGAACAATGAGTTTCAGTGACTGTGTTCAAGGACTCCAGTTTAAATTTGTTCAGTCTACAAAACAAAAAAGAAATTTGTTTTCTTAACAGCCACCTCTGCAAACGTGATATTGTACCAGAGAGTTAACAGGTGCTCTCTGTCTTGCATGACAAATTAATTTAATACTTTTTATTGCCGTATTTCTTTGCAGGACTAATACAAGTTAAAAGCCGCAAACAGATAGAAACCTTTTCATCTGAGGTGGTGGTGGGGGCCCTGTGACTACTGATGGACAGAGTCATGCCGAGGAAAGTTAAATAAATCGTTCTTCTCCTTGCTGCAACTTGGTCTCAATGTCAGGACTGGTACCTGACTGAGCTGCTAGCATAATTTACTGCAAATATATAAGTGCATAAGAGTTTGCACAGAAGACAAGGGTGGTGGAAAAAAAGAGCTGATGAACAGGACATGGCCACTCAATTGACCAACTACAGACCTGGAAACAGGGATCTTTTAGGTCTTTTAGGTCCCCTCCTTTACCCACCAGCTCTTATTGCCTTCAGAATAGAATTCTAATTCCTTTTTTCTCACTACAGAATATATGCCAGTATAACAGCAAATGTCAAACTTTTTCTTTGGGACAACACATTCAAAGGCCAAAACCTTTAACATCTGGCAGCTGTAGTATTCTGTTGAGCAACAGCTTTATTGTCAATGTTTATCCACTGGAGAAATGTTTCTGAGCCTATGCATAGAGATGATACACTAAATTGTCCATTTAATTTCCACTTACTGTGAGATTCGGCATACATTAATTAATATTTGATCATTAAAAGCATGTTTATGGACTCTAATATTGCTATCAGTGGTATGTGACTAATACATAGTAAAGTGCATTTTGTCATGATCGGTTGATTTCAGAGTAATTTGTCATTGACAATTGTTAATCTGGGGGTTCTCTTCCACTCTCTCCTAATGTAGCTCCAAAAGATATGTCTGGAGGGAGTCCTGCTATGGTTGTGTCCTTGTGTAATGTCCTTGCATAAAACAAGGAGTGAAGTTCACAAGTGGTTAACTACCTACTCCACTACACAGTCCCATCCAATAACTTTTAAACTAATTGAACAGCTTTAATCAAATGTGATATAGAGATTAACAGCCTCAAAAATATTAAGTTCTCACAAGTTTCATGAAAAAGCTGCTTCTGTTGGAGTTCCTGATTAACTACACACCCAGGAATTCAACCACAGGATACATATTCATGGAAAACAAGCTTCATTTCCACCGATCACAGAAGTAGCTGGCATCTTGATGGGATGTTCTCCCACTGGAAAAAATCAATTTGTCAAAATCAAAACGTGCTACAGGAACAAACACTGATTTCAGTAAAATTTCAATGGAAGACATGTTTAGGGGGTGGTAACAGAATATTTTGATTTTTTCAATCTGCAAGAACTGTTCTTCCCCTAAATGTATGTTATCCTTCTCATGTTAAAAAAAAAAAAAAAAGGGGGGGGTTTTTTTTTTTTTTGGGGGGGGCAGAACTGTTGGAGATTTGTAAAATAATATTTTCTTCAGAGTTTTCCCATCATGGGTCATGGGAAAACGTTGACTTTTCAGTGCATCTTAGAAAAAAGGTTAAAAACCTGGAATGTGCACTGAAACAGAAATTCGAAGTTTTGACCAGAGCGTTAAAAATTCCTTCAGAGCGAAAGGACCAGCTAATCAGTTGGTATATCCAGAGAAACTTCCCGTCAGAAAAACTCTCCTGTACCCAACTATACTATCCAGAGCAACAAGCAACTAAGTCTTCATCAATTATTTACCCACCATACCCACATGATATCACCAGTAATGCTCATGTAGCAGACGCAGTTAGAACATTTGGCATTCAGGCAGAAAGCAGAGCCAGGTACTACACCTCGCCTTGCCTTTGTCTTTGGCTACCTAATGCTCACATCCCACTGCCAAGCTGTTAGTCTCTTGGTAACCAACAGAAGCAATGTCCCTCTAGCTGACGGCTGGTGGCAAGGGAATGCAGACCTCCCTTGCTTCACAGGCGTCTTCCTTAAATCCCTCCTATATGTCATTGCAATTACTTCAGCATTTCCTCTCCCTTAGGTCAGGACCTTCTCTCATCCAAGAAAACCAAACTGGCTTCTCTGTGACCTGCACATCAGAAAAGACTCACCCAGCACTCCTCTGGGTGCATGGAAAACATTCAGAGAGGGGGTTCCATACTGAGGAAGCCCAAGCCATCCACCTTGGTCTATTGCAATCTGCAGTGAAACAGGTCGATGGTGTATAAAGAATCAAGAGCTAGGTTTGTTCAGATTGGGGTTACCCAGAGGACTGGGATCCCTATGCCTCAGCTTCCTCTGGCTGTCCAGTTTGGTGGTGATAACTCCTTTTGTGTGGTCTCCCTGTTGAGACTGTGCTTTTTAGCTATAGACTGTGTTAGAGCCTGGGCAGCAGTTAGTCTACTGACAGCTTGATCTCAGCTGGAATCACTAGCTATTGCAAAAATAGAGCCTAACAGGCACCATTCGGCATGGCATGCTCACTTGTGAGCTGGGACATAATGACATGCGACACACTTTGCAAATGCATCTGTCTTCTGGGCCTAACAGCAGCCACATTGTGTGGGGTGCAATTAGGAGGTCACAGAAATGCTGTCACTGATGGTTTTCTGGCTGCCTTTGGAAAATGTTCTCAACACATAGCTAATAAGTAGGTTTCTTTGATACCACTTTGATAGTTAGGGACAGCAGGAGGAAAACAAGTGGAAGACCCAGCATAACGCTATTATGCCTTTTAACTTTGCTTAGCAAATGATTCTGAAGTGCTCAACACAATAACTCCCCCTTTTAAGCATAGGTTTTCCACTCCTCTTCCTTTGCTAGGGTCTAATTTTAAGGGAGCACTTTGGGATTTTAATAACAGAATTATACACTTTGCCCACAGGTCTTTAATCTCTCGATGTTTATCTCATCAGTTGCGTCTCTGGCGAGCATTTATCCTAGGATGTTTGTCTATTAAATTAACAGTATTTCAGAAGAAGAGAAGCCATTTGCAAGCACTAAATCACAAGGCAGTAGCATTCACTTAGCTCTCTTGCTGTTACATCACTCAGTATATTATACACTGTTCTATATACTCAGTATATCACTGAGTTCTTCATCTTCCCTGCCACCCCCACCCTCCGCCTCCATGCTGTCTGCAAAATGCACAAGCCTTTCAGAGGCAGGCAAATCAAAAGAGAAAGAGACAGATGAGATTCACGCAAGCAGAGAACTGGGAGAGTTTTGAGTGTTTGGATGGCACTGCTGGATTTTGGCTGGGTTGCCTATAGAGAAGAGGGTAGAGCAGAGCCCAACACATCTGGGTATTTCAAAGTGTGCCAAAAGCAGTGACGAACAATGCCCAGCAAAACCTCAGTGTCAGAGTGAACGCAGCAAACACGGTGCCTCCCACCTACTGTTGAAGTGAAACCATCCTGGGATGGAGGCAGCCCACGCTGAACAATGTATGGCGAAGTACCATGGTGCTGCAGGATCAGAAAGAGATACATATGTTGTATGGTGAAGGAAGGGAATTAACTGGAAGGCGGCCAAGGAAATGGAAATAATAATTCTGTTTATGCACAAAATACAAACGAGTGTATTCTTGAATGGCTTCGGATGTCTTAATTCTTGGTCTTAACTGAAGGAGTCCTTCCTTAAGAAAGCAACCTGCAGTGGATGTTTGGAAATATTTTCAGAGCTCAATACACTGTAACAGAACCACCAGCACTGAGAAATGTTCATTTTTGATCCTTGGATTCTGCCCATCCAGCAAATGGAGTTTCATCTAAACATTGAGAACTGCCAGGTCCCTAGCAGAAAGCAAGCATGGTGCATCTGCAAGCAGATGGGAAACATCTCCATATAAGCATTTATGAAATGCCTAACATAGTTTTCCTCTCACAAAAAGGAGCTGGTGAAAAATCTAAATGTTAAGGGCAGTGTGAACCAATAATTTGGGGAAAAAAATTAGAATAGGTCATACAAAGCAATCTGTTGCAATGACTTCTATTTTATTTCCCTGTTGACTTCTTGCTTCCTACCCTCCTTGCTAACACCTTTTACAAAATATCCATGCAGAAATCCCGTTTTCTAAATCAAAACTCTCTTTGAACCAAACCCGTTTAGAAACAGCAAATTCTGGTCGCAGACTCCACAACCTAACACTCTGGAAATTCTGTCTTCCTGCCTTCTATGAATTATAATTAAAAAAAAAAAAAATCCTTGTTCCTCTACTGGAGCATGTTTTTTTCTCTGCATCCAGCTGCCACACTTTGACTAGTCACTCTCCTGATTTCACAGATTTTAAAGCCCAAAGGCCTCAGCAAGGCACTTGGTCCACCTCCGCCCCTGGACAGGCCATTTGGGTTCCTCTAGTTATCTCCATGTTAAGCAAGGTGACTGAGGTCATGCTAATCCCTTTCAGATCTCTGAAGACTGGACTGTTGCACGCTACATGCAATGGATAACAGAGATTGAGGTGATGCCCTAGCTGAAGTTCAACATGGGTTATGAGAAGCAGTAAGAGTAGACAGATCCCTTATCCCAGCTGGGGAGGGAATATGAAATGCAGAGCATATTTACATTTTTGCTCCTATCTGGAGCAAAACTGATACTGTTCAGCATTGTCCAGAGTTGCTTTAAGGTGAGGGATCCCCAGCTTCAGGCCCCTTCTCTGGGGTCTGGAGATTCAGCCTTGTTCTCCGTGCCCCAGGTCTATTCCCTAAACACCTGGTTTTAAAATTGGCCTCTGTCACTCAGTTTGTTTGTTTGTTTGTTTGTTTGTCTCTCCATCTTTCCTGCTTTTCGAAATTTCTCTTTGGATCTAATAAATCTTCCTTATGGAAATATTTTTGTACTTGGCATATTTCCAAGAAATGTTTAGACTTCGATAAAGCAGCTTTTTTTTCCATGGGGAGAAGTTTGTCACATTTTTTCTGAATGGCTTTCCTCCATGAATCTTGGCAGCTTAGAAGTCCCCTCCAGTAGGATATAATTGGAAGTAGCTGCTCTGTCTGATAGCCTGGCTTTCAGAGAGTGGCCTCCAGTTTAGTAGCTGCAAATAACTGTGGGCAATTTTGCCTATGCTTAATTGCAACAAGATTGTTTCCTCCAATTTTTAAGTCTTTCATTTTCAGGCAAAAGCAGAGCTGAATGCTCATGTGTCCTCTGCTAAAAATCCTTTATAACAAGTGTTAAGAAAATATTCTCTGCCACTGCTAATAATTTTTCACTCACAGACTGGAGATCCAGATGATGCTGGGATCATCAGGTAATATGATCAGCAGAAGAAAGACTATCTCTTGGTTAGGCTGACTGATAAAGCTCCGGCTCTGCCAAAGAGCAAATGTATAACAACTCATTTGTTATTCACTCTTTCTTGTGGCAAATGTAGCAATCTTTCAAGCTGGGTTAATTTTAGTATTAGAAAATGTAAGACTACAAAGGAACACAATTGACATTTCAAGTCAATCCCACGTGTCCAAGGGAGGATCAACCCTGATGGTGATGTACCCAAAGGGTGTTCTCCAGTCTGTCCTTTAAACTCTCCAGTCATCATGATTTCACCATCTTCCTGGGCTATTTTTTTCCAGCACTTCACTCTCAATAGTGTCAGAAAGCTAATCTAAGTATCCTCTACAATGTAAGACCATCCCATCTTTGAGCCACTCCAAAATTAAACCGCCTCATGTTTAGAGAGCACAGATGAACCTCAGATACTAGATCTTATGGCAGTACCAGCTGTCAGCCCATAGAAACCTTTGCAGGAATAGGAATAGCCTCAGTGCTATTCTGAAATTCTTAGAAAAAGATTTTCCCAGGAAACTGAGCTAGTGCTTTTCCATGCTCTACCATCTGCGCTTGCTGGAGACCGGCTCAGTTACTGGCATCCCACGAATACATCAATAGGAGACAAAACCATTAAGAAACCAGCAGAGATCACTTTAAAATGCAAACAAAGCAGAATAGCAAGACACTTCAGGCCACATCCTGAACTGCTGTAAATCAGTGAAACTCATGTATTTCAAGCAAACTATGCCAATTTGCTCCAGCTGAGGATTCGGTTCTTCATCATTAACTCCTCCAGCATTACACAGCCAGGTTTCAGAGGCTTTGAATGACTTCCTGCTTTGAGTTTACAGCTGTTCCAGCAAGGCCTTTGGTTTATCCCATTAATTTATCATTAGCCTGTGTAAACAAAAAGAACAAAACAAAAATGGCTGGGAAAAAAGAAACACAAACAGATGCACTCACTTTTCCTCCACTTCAGACAGACTTTAGGTAAGAAGCATTGCTAAAGCGGAGACCTATTGGGACGTGTTTCCTAGTTAGGATAAAGATGTTCATTGAGATCTAAGGCTTGAAGAATCTTGGTTCAGATTAATGAAAAAAAATAAAATAAGCCTCCAACTCCTACCCAAGAGTCTTCTTTTTCATTAAAAGAATATTTCACTCTTCATTTCAATGTTTTCCAATCATTCTGATTCCACGTGGAATCAGATGCAGATGTTCTGAAATAGGAGCAAGGAAGCTAATTCTGACAGTATTTCTGAAGCATAAGCAAAGAGAAAACAACAAAAATATCAAGAAGAAAACCTGCTCTCCTGATATTGTCCATCCATTTTGGCAGATTAATAGGGACCAGACAGTTTGAAAAAGCTTCAGGTACATGCACAAGAAGGGCTGAGTCCTTACCTGACCACAACCTTTGCGCCAGTTTGATCCCCGTTTGCAAACATCAACTTGTAGTTGAGCCTGAACTGAATCATGCCTTCATAGTTGGGGTATCCGTGCATCCGAAGCTAACATCCACATGGACAAACTGTTGTGAAAGTTTGGAACAGAAGATCTGTTACTCAATTTTTTCAAAGAAAAAATTAAAAGAAGGATAGTTCTTCCCTTCTCCACAAAATAACCTGCATAAACCTGCCTAATTAATAGTTCAGTTGTTTCAGTCACCTAATATATTTGGTTTTTGCCCTTCAGACCTATTTCCCACAGTAGGGAGGTGGATGAAGAGTCACAGAGATGGCTGGATGGTAGGCAGGGTTTTAAAAAATACATATGCAAGTTAGATCAACAGGGAAATAAATGGGCCCAATGTTTTGCATTTACGTAAGCACTCTTGTGAATCCTTATGGGCATTATTTCTTTTGCCATGAGAAGTTTTTTGTAAAGCTGATTTGACCATGATCAGGGTCACACCAGTAGCATACTGCAGTTAACAATTAAACCCCAAGATACTCAAATCAGAAAAAAATATATTCTAAAATATTTTTTACTGATCTTGTTCCTGGTAACAGCACAGATACAAGACAAGGTTTTCACTGGGTGGAAGCCAACCAGGATCAATCTTTCGGCTAGCAGTAGCAGACTCAGAAATCTCCCCCCAAAAGCTAGTGAAAAAAGCAGCTTCCCTGTCTTTTTGGAAGGATTATCTTACGCTCTTCCACAACCTCAGCTGGTGGCATGTGACCCCTGCACAGGAGTTAATTCTGCCATTTCTGATACTTGTCCTATTGTCTCCAATACAAAGCGTATCAGACCAATAAAAAAAATACTCCTTTTCAGTCCTATGGGCAGGATGGGGCAGCTTTATACATTTCTTTCCATAGAGATCCTTGGAGTGTATTTGTGTAGACTTTTGAGGTGCAGGCAGATGACTATGTACATTTATATATTAGCATGCATGCAAATGTGTGTGTACACTGTTGCAGGTCTATGTGCGTATTTCTTTGCAGAGGGGTGTTTTCCCAAGTACAGTGTCAGGGAATCTGTCCTGTCACACTGCTCCTTGATGACGGATGCTCTGTGTGCTGCTGCAGCCTTATCGCACTGGCAGAGGCACTGCAATGTGGAGACAGCAGCAGTCCTGGCTGTGGTGCTCACAAGAACAAGGAGAGCAGCTGGACAGGGTTTACAGCATCAGTAAGTGAAATAAACTGGCTCTTCTTCAGCCTGCTTCTTCTCAGGGGTTCCAGTTACAGAATGAGAGTAGAGACCTGGCAACTGCTCCCACAACAGGAAAAAAAGAAAGGGAAAGAAGAAACTTAATAAGATTAAAATCTTCCCCAAGGCCATCATAAACTGCTCTGCTGATTTGATGGGGTAGATAGACCATGTTTTAGATGGTCAAGACTGGTGCTGAGTGGGGTGTTTGGATCATAAAATGGCAGAACATTTGGTGTCATCAAGATGGAACCTCTTTCACTCCAGAGCTACCGCTCATGGTGTCCATGAGTCACTTTGAAATAATCTGGGACAAGGTCTCTACTTTACTTTTGATCTTTTAAAAGCCAATTTGACATTTTAACTCATACCTAGGTTTTGTTGCTCATGTGTAGGGTTGAACACTGCTCTTTTTTCTTTCAACATGGACCTGAAGAAAACCCTCAGTCACCCACTAGTGTATGTCTCTGATCTGGAAAACTCAGGGCCAGAAAGCAGCACTGCTTCTTATGTCCCATGTGGTTTCTGCTTCATGCTATTATTGCATGGGATTAACATAATGATAAACAATGTCTTCCAGTTTTGAGCTTTGCAGTGATCCTACATTAAAGATACAGGAGATAGAGAGAAGTTGGTACCTGAGACAAGAAATAAGACCAAAACTCAGGATGTTCTTGGTGGAGAAACACCCCAAATCTGAGCTGAATTTTCACCAATGTATCCAGATCAGAAAAACATTACCCTGGAAATCTCACTATATGAGGACAGGCTTCCTTTATGGGTTTTCCATATTTCTAGCTGTCAAATATATTTAAAACATGACATCAGGCAGCCTCATCTCATAACATTCTGCTGCTTCTTCCTTCGAGTCATGAAAGAATGAAAGAAGTTAGGAACAATCATGAAACTGTAAATCAAAAATTACTACTAGTATTAATAATATTCCTGTTAATTATTGTAATATAACTCCATTTAGGATCTCTGCCAGGGACTTTGTTTTAGGTCCTGCTCAAGGTGAGGAAGCAGGTGGCAAAATCATTTTCTATCTCAACAAATTTCCCCATTCCCTGTTTGTAGCACACATCAACCTGGCCCTTTGATCTGGTACATGATACTCTGCTTCCCTGGAGAATTTGGGGCCAGATGTTCTAACACAAAGTAGCTCCATTAAATCTCTGTTGCCTTCCACAGGGTATCACAAATTTAAATTGGCTGAAGACTTTGCTCTTGAGAGCCGTTGGAGTGAACTAGGGAAAAGGTACAAGTTTTATCAGTTTTTCCAACAAAATGCCAAAACAGGAATGGAAATAGCAATGGGCTTTCCCCAGGAATGGGGACAGCCCTTTAGACGGCACAGAAAAAAAATAGCTGAAGTGTAAAATCTCACAAAAGTTTGAACACTTGGGGGGGGGCAAATATCAACAGGTTAATTATAATGTCCACTCTTGTCCAAAACTGTGTTTTAAGCTGCAAGCTGAGGTGCAAGGCTTTTTACCTCATGCTTGACACTGCTGGACTCGGTCTCTGTGCAATACCAGTATCATCAGCATTACTGGACTCACCGGGAGATGGAGCCACAGGGAGACAGAGACTCCAAGGGAGAAAGGGCAGAGTGATTTCCCCTCTCCAGGTGTGAGGGACACACTTCACAGTGTCTACCATCTCCATAGCCACCAGAAGAGACAGTCACACACTGGCAGCCATGACTCACTGTTGAGCATCCCAGGGGAGGGACATGGTTTCTCAGACCACTTGAAGGTTTCCTTAGCGTGATCTCTCATCATCTCCTCTCCAGCTGTATTCTCTCTCTCCTGCTTTGTTCATTACTTTTTCAATCCTGAGGTCTCTAGCTAGGATTTGTAAAAGTGCATTTGACTTGGTTTGTCTGTCACCTTTTCTAAGGGTTGTTCACACCTGGAACATATTTGTATAAGGGGAAAGAGGTTGTGCACTCACGCGTGCAACAGTCTTTCTATGGATACATAACAGTACATCCACGAAGGACTGAGGAGCGCTGCATGTGTTTCTGTGCATAGTCATATGTTAGTATTCCCAGTTTTATATAGGCAATTAGGTAGTTTATATCCATAGGTTTGTGCAGCTCACTTAAATCTCCATATCACAAACACGTTTACCTTGCTTCTGTGTTCATGGAGATACATCTTCTCTTACATTTGCATTAGCATGTAGGAGCTTTGCCTTAAAAACCGATCTACTCAGAATATACGTTAACCTTGCTAGCTGAACACACAGTCAGACAGCACAGCGTGTATTTGGTCACATATATATAATTTCACACAGCCTGTGTTTGATTGCTTACATATACATACTGTCACTGCATGCACTTTACTGCATTGCCTTGGATGCTCATGTTTAAACCCATCTGTATGGATTACATCTGTGCATTTAGCAGTTTTCCAAGTGCAGATAGCGCTGAAATGGCTTAGGGCCAGATCTTCAGTGTTCCTCCACCAATTCAAGCACAACTTTAGAGATATTTTTCAAGTGAGCACGTAGCTCAATCTTTTCCCTGCAGAGCTCAAGTTTTGCCACTGTATTTTTATCCACTAAGGGGACATCTGCCGACAGTGGGGCTGTGCCTGTGCAAGTATGCTGATAATGGCAAGGGATGGGAAGTGTGGATACAGTCACTGGGGCGATGCCTTTTGCCCCCTTCAGCTGCCGTCAGCATTTTGGCAGAGACATCGTGATGGGCAGCCGAATGCTCCAGCAGCCTTCCCGCTGGGTCCAGCTCTGTACCGGTGTGGGGAGCGAGCGTACAAAGCCATCTCCTGTGCACTGCTGTACGTTCAACCCGTGTGCGTGTGAATGCACTTCCCTCTAGTGGGCAAAAGCACTGCAGAGCCTGGGATTTTCTTGCAGCTGCAGAATATTTTCTTTAGCTCAGGCGGCAAAGTCTTGTGTTTTTACTGCTGAAGGTCACAGGTTAGATCCCAGCTGAGGACATCAGAACCTTCGTGCTATATGTCCGAGGGTTGACTCAGTTTCATCGGCATAAAGGCATGAGTGAGTATTCGACAAAGGTACTCGGCTGTGCCTCTGCATGTAATCCTGAGGTGCCACATCAGAGCCTTCGCTGGGGACAACATCAGGTGAGATGTGCCTCTCCGTCACTAACTGCTGGGCTGACAGCCTCCACGTGCTGCTCACTGCTGGAGCCTCTACAAAGCAGAAATCTCATTCCCTCAAATCAGCCCAAGAAGTGAATTCTCGAAACACCGTTTTGATGGAGAATTCCAGGATATTTTTGATCTAGAAAGATCAAAACAAGCTTATTGAAGAATTCCATTTCATAATGTCAAAATGTTTCATTTTAAGAATGTCAAAACACTGCAATCTAAATGTTTAATCAAGTGGCATGTATGTGCAGAATATTGCTATTATTTCAATTCAATTTTAGGGTTTTTTTCTAATATTTTCCTTAAACTGAAGCAAAATCAAATAAGAGGGCAAAAATGTCAAATCAAAAGATTTTCTTTTGATTGCTAATTGTTTCAGCATTTTTCTACTGTAAGTGGCTCCACGCTCGAAAATATTTTCAAACGCTTTTTAATCAAACTGTCCTTTCAAAAGAAAATTTTAAACCATGATATTCTCAATACGATTTTCTTCCTCTGTTCTTCTCAGCTGGTTCTATGGGTTGCGCCTTTTTATCTTAAAATCTCATGTTTCCTGGTTCACAAATTACTGGGCTTGATAGGCCATCATATTTGGAAGATTTAATCAGAAGGCTAAGAGTCCTCCTTCACCCAGTTCCTCTGCCGTTTCAGATGGAGGGAGGTGGGAGTAATGAATGCTGATTGAACCTTGGCTGGGAATGAGTCAAGAGAAAAAAAAAAAAGAAAGCCCCATCACTCTTGTGTGATTCAATTACCTCCGAGAACTTTTATTCTCTTGGGGATTTATTCATAAGTTCATGATGAATTCAATTTGTGAGGGAATGTAAGGGACAGTGACGGTACCCGCGCGGTGCAGCTGTGACGTGAGGACACGGCGGTGGAAGGGAGCCAGGCGGCCAGAGGGAGCAGGCGAAAGTCCTTCTCGCCAAGGTGACATGAGGGACTCGGGCAGAGGGAAGGAACTGAGGGGGCTCCGTGGAGCCTGGGCATGAGAAGCAAGAAAGCGGTGGCAAGCAGAGAGGTGTCGGGGATGCAGGAGACAGAGGCGACTGGCCAGAGAAGCAGCGGGAAGGAGAGGAGGCCAGGGAATATAACTGCAAGGGATGCTGCCATTTTCAGATGCTTATTTTAATCTCCAGAATGCAAAGCCTGGTCAAAATATTGTCAGATTTGTGTCAAATTTTATTACAAATCAGAACATAATCCCAGCCTGGAGAAGAAGAGGTGAGCAGAGAGACAGGTTCTAATACCTTAATTTAACAAACAAGACAGAGTTTTTTGTTGTTTTTTTTTTAAATCTGTATTTTTAGGAAAGCTGAGTGATGGATGTGAGGCTCTTCCCCTGCTATTCATTCAAATTTAAACAGAGAGAGAACTGGTTGAAAAGAAATCTGATTTTTTTTCCCCCTGAAAGATTCTTCTTTTTGCTAAATAAAATTTTGTTGGATTTCTAAAGCATTTTTATTTGTGTTAATAATTAATTCTTTAACATCACAAATTTAAACTGCCAACCTTCCTTAATTATAGCAAAAAATTTCCTCTTTTACTAGATCAGTTGCAGAAGGGCTTCTCATCACAACCACTGTCCAAACACAATCACTGAGAAATCCTCCATCCCCCTTGGTGAGAACAGGGAGAACTAATTCCCTGAAATTTTATCATTTATTTTTGTTATACATCAAAATGCAAATGTAAAATTACCCCCAGATCAAAAATGTCGAAATATTATTGGGAAGCATCACAATGCTTGATTTTTATGAACATCTTCAACTCCAGCAATGTCAAGCTATTATAATGAAAAGCGAACATAGCAGAAAACATCAAATAATATTTGTTCATTGTTTCAATATAAGCCATGTGTTTAAAGAGTATGACTTCAACAATATCATCAAAATGAACATTTTTACCACAGCCAAAAAAAAAAAGTCTCACTTCAACAAAATGAAAAGCAAAACTATGTATTTATGTTTTCTTCTGCTGAAAATGTGATGGAAATTGAAGCATTACCGAGACATGCTTTTGTTTCAATAGAATTATATTTTTGTTTCAATAGAACAATGAAAAAACACGTTCTTTTTAATTACAGACCAAACCTATTCTCCTAAACCTCAACTAATCTTGCTGGAGATTGCACAGGGGAGAGGGGAAGCGGGGTGGGGGGGATGAAGCAGAAGATAACATGATCCAGCAGAGACGGGGTTTGAACTTTGTGCTTGGCTGATTATTTCCTGGCAACTTGCACAACTCCAATAGATGTTGAAAGACAGAAATGATGATATGTTGTCTACCCAGTTTTGCAGATCCCTCTGTTATGAGTAGTGGGACTCCAAATGGGTCCACAAATGGGATGGAGAGGCCCCTGTTTTACTCTCTGTCTCCACTGAGCGCTCACCCCAGCAGCTGGTGATGGACCATACCTCGCCTGCCTCGCTGCCTGTTCCAGTGACAGCGTTTACTTGTTGTTCCCTAACTTGTTGAATTCAATCAAAGCAAAGGCTGACTCACAGAGATGGACAATAAAATATTTATAGGTTCCTTCCTTGGGAAACAGGTTGGCCCAGGGAAGAGAGACCAAGGTGATGACCTGAGTAAACCAGAGAGCGAGGAGTGTGAGGACCACAATGAGACTGGTTTAATTTACACAGGAAAACTGTAACAGAACAAACTTGAACTTAAAATGACTCCTTTAAAAACATGACATTTAGACAGAGGAAAAGTAAGGCTTTCAGGATAGGAACAGGAGCATGGTAATGAGTTGAAGGAACACCATTTGAGGGAACAGAGGTTTTGTCTTCTTGGGGTGTCAAGAAAAGGTCTCAAGACACTGGTGGTGGATTGGGACAGCTCAGTTTTGCAAAGTCTGTCTAGATTTTTTAAATTGACATAGTGCCAAATTGCGTGCAAATAACAACCGTTTGAAAATTCTCCACAGACTAGAAGCGTTAAACAAACAAAGAAAAAAACCTACCCAAGCAAATAACATATCTGAAGTTGGATGGACATCTTATTTCCATAAAATATTTTGTTTCTGTTCTTCAATCAGTAAAACTGTGCCCTAACGATGTGATTCAAAGCGGAAAGGTTTTAAAAAACTCTAACAAAAATGTGATACAGTGAAAATGTTGAAAGAGCTAGTTTGACATTGTTTAGTTTTCCCCAATTTTCCCATGCTAGGTTCTCTTTCCAAAACAACATTTTAGCAAAGCAACATGACTTCACAAAAGGTTTCAACTTCATCCAAGATCCAGCAAAGCCTGGGTCCCTTGCATTTGTTCTAGTCAGCCCTGCCGAGCATCAGTGAGGTACCTTCTGGCCAAGGGATCTAGGTCTACCATGGTTAAATTTATGGGGACAGACACCTTCCTGGCTCCTTTCAAGTGAGAAAAAATTGTAGCTGTCTCCTTCATGTGTTATTCAGGAAAGCATCGCAAGGAGCTCACTAGCATCAGGCTTAGACCTTCAGAGGCTGTTTGGGAGAACAAGTGCACAGCGGGGAAGCGCATTTCCATCGCCTGTGATTCGAGTGACCAGCTCAAGGCCAAAATGAAAGAGGCGCGGACAGCAGGTGGAGGCTGGATGAGATGACAAAGGAACCAGCAGGAAAGGCGAGAAGAGAATCCTAAAGAGTGAAAGGGAAAAGAAAATAAAACTCCCAAGATTTGAAAGGTAGATTGAAATTAGTGTGAAAGGGAGAAAAAACACCAGCCTGCCCCGGCTGGCCCAGGGATGCTGCAAATGCCGGGGGACGGGTTCTGAGGCACTTAGAGCCCAGCCCGGTGTGCCTCACTGGCACCAGCTCAGTCGCACACTTCTTGCACCCTGGTCTCCAAAAAGGTAAATGCCGCCCCTCGTTAAACTTGCAAGTGCAGACAGAGGAGTTTGATACCAGCAAGGTCTTTGCAGATTTTTTTTTCTTTTAGATTGGGGAAACATCTTTAAAAGGCAAAACTTTATTTTATTACTACTCTTACTATTATTACATTTTTTGTTTTGGTTTGGTGGTTTTTCTGAGGTTTTTTTATTAGTATTGTTATTATGTGCAAACAGAACTGCCAAGGGAGAATCTGAGCAATTCTCTCAGAACTGCAGATGAAAGTAATGGGCTTCTTAAAGACTTTATTTACATTATTGAACACAGGGAGAACAGAGAGAGCGAGACAGACATGCTCACATATTAAAAGGACAGCTTGCCTATCCCTTCCATATTAGCCAGTGGACTGTCAGATCACCTACGGCTTAGTCCTTCTCAGATGTCCTCCCCTGGTAGCTTTAGGGATGGAGCACAGGTCAGTCCCACCTGGGTCCCCAGGGTAGAAGCAGCTCTTCATCTCTTGTGCCAGGGCAGACCTTGTCGCTGAAAGTTTTTAGGCCTGAATTTCAAAGTGCCAGCAGCTTTCCTGGAGATCAGGAGAGGTAGAGAGGCTGGACATCACTTGCTTCCTTTTTTCTCCATCTTTCCAGCTCTTCCTCCATCCATTCTTCAGCTCTGCAACAGGGAGCTGAAATTTTAAATTCTAAAAATGTTGGGGAATTTTCAATCTCAGAATGATTGTCAAAAAATTGCTTTTTTGTATCTCCTAGAACTCCTGCAGCCCCCATAAACACAGAAAAATTAATAAACTTGTCATCAGAAATTTTCTGAGTATGATTTATCATAATTTGGAATTATGGCATTTTAATTTCATTTTAAGTGATTTTAGCTAGCTCTGTGAACTCTATTTTGAATACCTGTGTAGTGCCTGAAACAGGAGACTTAAAAGCACTTCAGGAAAGTTAATGAATTGCGCTTGCTGAGAACTATGTCAGGAAGCAAAGTGTTATAATTTATATTCTTCAGATAAGGAAACCAAGACCTGGTTTGGTTAAAATTCTTCTTCAAAGCTATGCTTTGAAACTGTAGCAGAAGAAGGAATAGATCTGCATGTCCTGTCCATGGTCAACTTTTTTCTTGCTAATCCAGAATCAAAAGTGCTACTGGATGTAGAAGATATTTTATGTTGTAACATTGTCTGCCCTTAAATTCTTCTGGATTATCCTCCAGCTTTTCCCTTGCCACAAGCTGCTCTTCCTGCATATATTACCACGGACACAACAGTCGCAGCCATCACAGGATATAAAAAAAAAAAAAATCAAAAGACTGCTTTTCTCTGATATGCACTGAAATTCTCAGATGATGTCCTGGCTTTTTAGGACATGGCTTACCGCCCTGAAAATTCACAGACTGGCTGAAGATTTTAAGAAGAGCCGATGTCCAGCAGAGAGCCACCCGCCGACTCCTGCCTTATGCTGCAGCGAAAGCCGAACTTGGCTTCCTCCCACACCGCTGTTGTTGCCGGCACCGGGGACGGGGGTGGCCAGATGGTTCATCTCTGCCAGGGACCCTGCGCTGGCAGCGCCGGTGCAGCGCTTGGCTCATTGCTGGCAGATGGACACAAAAGCTGGAAATACAATTAAAGTGCAAAGAGGGTGAATAGTTGGGTTGACACGGCGGACTTGATTCATCCCATGGGTAAATCAGCCCAGTTTGAGGTTGATCTCTATGCCCATTACACATTAATATGTATTTTATATTCAGGATATACTTGCTGAACTTTGGTAGCACCGAAACACTACAAGCAGTCATATGGCCTGACCTTCTCATATGGTAAAAAAAAAACAAACCACCATGTTTTCTGTGCTCATGACTTAGTCTAAGAGCAGACATCAAGACATCAGCAGACATCAAGAAACTAATTTTATTTCATAGAGATGTACCTGTCTTTCCTACCACAGAGAAGCTCTTTCCTTCTGTGTTTTTTTTTCAGATGCTTCTAATAACACTTTCTGGTTGAAAATGAAAATGAAAATATTTTCAGTAAAGAGACAGTTTTCATTTTTTTAACATGAAACAAAAACATTATTCCTTTTAAGATTGCCAAAATTTCCATTTTCTCGCTTTGAAACAAAACCTTCCAGATTTCCCCTTTACAATTACTTGTCTGTTACAAACTGAAGTAGTTTCTTAGAAAATGCCCAAATCAAAGCACAATATTTCAAAATTATTTAAATTATGTTTTCCAGAGCTCACTTTTGTGAACATTTTCATGATTCTGGCTTCTCATTCTGACTGAGGATGAGACAAGGTAAGGTAAAAAAAAGGTTTGAAAGACAAGGAAGCCATTTTCTCCCTATTCCACTGAAATATTTTATTTCCTATAATACTAAGTGACTGATTAATCCTTCACACACAGGACAGGAACAGCCTCCTTGGGCTCCCAGGCTTTGAAAGTCAAATCCGATATTTTTTGAGGTTGGGATGTGCAGCTATAATTGCAGAGAGCTGGGCTGTTGCTACCACCTGTTCCCATGTGAAAACAGTAATAGGAACCAGCTCTTGCTGTAATTGTGTTCCTTCAGTTAATTCTGTCCCATTAAGCTTAAAAAGCACAATCACACCAAATCTTGGTTCTTCCCTTGGTGGCAGTGCTTAAGGATGCTAAAAGCTACATCCAAGGAGAGGAGCGCACACTCTGGACATAGGTCCCTCTGAATGAAAACATCAAGGCTTTCCTGCCTGCCAGGGCCCAACCCTGTCAACCGGTGACCGCTTTTTTTTCCAGCAAAGATCTTCCTTCATTAACACTTGCCCTCACTGTAGTTCTTTTGCACTTTCAGCTTCTTCCTCAGCCGCTGGATATTTAACCCTTGTCTGCCGGAGGATATTGCTTTTTCAGCAAGAACAGGTTATTGCAATCGAAACAGGGGATTTATTAAAGTGCAGAGATAAACCTGTAATTCATCCTTTGTAATTTCCCTAAACTGGACAGTGGGCCAATATCTGTGTGCTGTCTGCTCAACCCTTTCAAATGAACTGGCCATTTATTCCCCAAGTTTAACAGAAAACAATTCATGGAGCCTGCAGCCCGCTACGCGGCTAAAATGTTCCAGACAGAGAATGTGTTAGTCACATCTATGGCTGAGTTAATTTACAATTTAGGATCCCGGGAAGGACAGACATTGAGCAGAGCTGTACCCTGTCAATCAGTCTCACAGAGCGAGCTCCCTCATAAGAGTGCCCTCAAGAGATGTTTTAAGTGCTTTCAATACCAATAGGCCATGTTCACCTCTCACTTATGTCGGCCACTCCATTGGCATCAAAGGAATTGCTCTTGATTTACACCCATGTAAGTAAAATCAAGCTCTTCAAGCACACCACCATGTCCTGATAAAAGCACTGCAAACCTCCTAATGAGAGCTTTCCTCTGACCAGTGCTCCAGCAAGATCGAGCTTCCCCTCTCCTCAGTCGTGCTCAGCAAATCCAGGAGAAGTAATGCCCAATATTTCCCCACCAGTACAAGCGAGACCTGGCAATTCCCTCACTAGGCTCAGCACCAGCTGTGATGGTACTTTGAAAAACAGCGTACAATTATTTATACAGGAACCCGTTCTATTGCAGAAGTGGCTGCAATTTCCATCCATGGCATGGGGCTGTCTCGGGTAGGGGATAAATACTCTGCTTCCAAAATGCACACATCCATCTGAGTTCATGCACAGGACTCACACAGCAGAGCCAGGATTGGGACACAGGTCCTATGACCCTGGTCTAGCAAATCGTGCTGCCTCCATGTCTGCTGGGAACTGTCAGATATTCTGCAAGCTCTCGCTCATCTTCTGACTTGCTCTAAACCCAGGGAGAAAGCAAAGCTTTCTAAAGATTTGCAAAAGCCCTTTCCCTGCTCCCACCTCCACCTCCAGCCCCACCAGAAAAAGAAGCACTCAGAGGCAGGAGCCACAGCCTCACACTCTGAGATTGTTAATGAACACGTTTTCTGTAGATAATTATAGGGACTGGCATATTGAAAGCACTTAAAACATCTCATTCTTTTAATTCATTAATTATATTGCAATTACGCAGTTCTCAGGCACTCACTGGCACTTTGGAAATCAGCCATTCTTGGGAGATATAGCTGGGTTGGGAACCGGTGAAAGGGGAGAGGAGAAATGCAAGGGAAGGGGTGATGGGAAAAGTCAGGGTCTCTGGCAAGGCTAAATGAGTTTGCACAACAGGTAACTGGAAACCATTCCAGCTAAAGCCCCATTCACGTGAGTTCCAGTGGTGTCTGGTAGCCTTGCACCTATGCGTTACTGCTGCTGTTAATAGTATTGTTATTCTAGACATGCTGCTGCAGATATCTGCTTAGGATGGATTTATTTCCCCTTCTTACACCAAAGTCCCAGCTCTACACACCTGAGGAGCTTTTTCTGATACCAGTCAATAGCATTATTGACTTGGCCTTACAGGATACCCTATGGACTGGATGCCCTGGCACTTAATGGGGACCTTGAAAGGTTATTGCAAAAAGTCAATGTAGACGGTCTCCTTAAGATTCCCCTTCTATTTAAAGTTCTTTGCTGCCCCTACTCGAAGGATGCAAGACAGGAAAAAGATATTCTAGAGGAGTCCTGATGTTTCCCAGCTGACTGATCACTTTATGGAGGCCACTATTTATAATAGTCATTATCAGTTCCTCCCAAAACTAGGAGTGGGCAAGCAAAATGTTTAAAATCATCTTTTATGCCACCACACAGACTCTCAGTGTAGCTTACATCCTCAAAGCACTAAGCAAATATTAATACACTGAGAAGAGCAAACCATTCCCTGGCTCCTCAGAGAAGCAAGGTCCCACTGTGAAGCTCACCCCGAATGCAGGCCTGCAAATGCAGTCTCATCACGCTTGCATTACAAGCATTGCCTCCTCTGTTGCATGGATGGGCTTCACTGTGCACATCGCAGCTGGAAGCCCCAAGGTGTGTCCCAGCTCTGGATCAGGATAAAACCTGGCTCTGAAACCCATGATTTTCATTAATACTCTGCAGCAGGTGCTTAGTGTGGGCAGGCTGGAAGCCAGGAGTGCGGGGAACATCAAAAAGCAGCCCCACCTCAACCACATAGATACAACCTAGAAGTCCCCAGTGCCAAAACCCAGGGGTGATCTCAAGTGTTCATCCCACCAGGAGTTCAGGCCAAAGCATCCCCCTTAAGAGGACAAGCAAGACCTACATACAGCTTAAACGAGTGGAATTAGCAGGAGGGGCATTCGCTTGTGTGGCTTGATCCCAGAGGGGTTTGGTCAGACTTGCTGGTTCATATGGAAAAGATAAAAAAAGGCCCTTTTGTCTGCAGGTGTTTCGGGGAAGACAGCAGTAGGCAGAAGGCTGCCTGGGATGTAAATGCTCTGTACTGCGGCAGTGCATGGGCAGAGCAGGGAAATGCTGCAGGCAGGAGGGTCACTGGTGGCCAGTCCCTGAATATTCTGGGAATTTGCATTCCCCATAATTCTCATTTGTTTCATGTGATTTTCAGAGAAAGGGAGAAATGCGCAGTGGAGTCGAGAGAGCCTATTTGGCAAGGGCTGGTCATGTGTCTCTCTCTCAGAATGTTCGGCGTCTGCCTGAATTGGCTAATTTTGTATTCACCAACCACTATGTTGGCTGTAGGGAAAGAAAAAAAAATGGGAAGAAGAAAAAAAAAAAAAGAAAAGAAAACCCTGATAGGAAAACCTGAATGCAGCAAGCAAAGAAAGGGGGAGAAAAAGCTCTGCTTGTATATCATCTCCAAGAGGAGAAAAACAAAACCAGGAGAGAAAAAAGGTGCTGGGATTTACCAGCAATGAGGACTTGGATCTGCTGCGATTCAAAGCCAATATCTTTCCCCTGCACATCTCAATCTGACCATGCCTAAGTGTGAAATAGAAAGGCGCAGATATGGGTAGGATGTGTCATACATGTTTAGACAAGATGGCTTCTGCATTTGAAGCCAGATGAGAATAATCTTAAGGATAAAAATATATATGTGTGTATTTCTCAGGAACTGTAGAATTAGGACTCCTGTTAATTGCTATTTTGGTCTCATTAGAGAAAGAAACATTCACTAAGCATATTCACACTGCAAATGGGATTCATAACAATTTGAGTCTGAAACCACTTGTACCTCCTCCTGGAGCAGGGCCCATGCCTATATTTAAACCAAAAGGCTGAGGGGAGCTGACATTGAGGCTGGTGCTGTATTGGTGTGTTTATTTATAGGCAGCTGTGTGCAGTTTGCGTGCAACAGGAACCTCAGCGCAGCAGGGGAAGCGCAAAGCGTTTGTGGGTGGCTGCGTGCCGGTCTTTCGCTGTGTGTGCCTGGGTCCATAGGTGTGTGCAGGCCGGATTTCTACTTGCCCGCGAAGCTGTAGCTGTGAGGGGTGGGTGTGTATTTCTGGGGAGTGTGTGTGTGTGTGCATAGGCTGGCAGATCTATAGCCAAGCATCGGCATTTTTTGCATGTGATAGAGGAAGGCACAAGGCAGGCACAGGAATGCACTTGCAGAAGCCTGCTGGGATCTGCTTTGCTGTTGCCGTCGCCGCCTGCGTTGCGTGCAGCCAGCCACGCAGTTTGACAAGGGGAATGCTGACACCTGCTCGCTGCAACGCCACATCTGTCTGGACACTGAGCAGGAACAGTGACACAGCACCCTGGGGTGGGGAAAGCTGCCACGGGGAGAAAGAACCAGCTCCAAGGTTCTGCCTTCAGGTGTCAAAGCTGCCTGAGAGCAGCAAAATACCTGTGATAGCAAAATACCTGCCCTGCAAAGCATTGGTGCTCTATGTGACTTGTACTTGCCCCTTGCAGCCTGCATGCCCAATTCCTGGCCAAGTCAGACTGCAGTTCTCTAGGGGATAGTCTGTTTTGCTGTTTTATTTCTTTCTTCTTTTTTTTCAATTTAATTTTCTTTTTTTCAAAGTCATGCCTGGGAGTCGGGAGGGGGAGTCTGCAGGACACCAGCGCAGGCACAAGGCTAAAGCACTGCCATTGCTTCATCGAAAAAAACAGAAAGCTCAAAGGCTTCTCTTCTGCTGTTGCACTCTGATCACTCTTACAGAGGGATATTTTCCCTCCAGCCCTTCCAGGGGTGGGTGAACTCTGGTGGGGAACTTAGATAAAGGCATCAAAACAAGAAAGCTGCGAGAGGATGTGGCAAGGAAAAGGAGTGGCATCAGTCTGATAAAGTGCATCTGAACCCACGTATGACCCGGGGTGACTTTCCAATGATTGCAACTTGTAACATCCGTTACAAAGGATTGCCACAGCTGAGCCAAGAAAGAGCATAAACTGAGATGGATTTGATCATATCAAACTGCTAGTCTCATATAATGCGCTGCTCTTCCTAAGCTGAGGGTGACACATAAAAACTGGCCGCAGTAGGAGGAGCAGGGACTCCAGAATAATTGCGGTGGTGAAACACGCTGCTGCTGGAAGGGTCCGTACAGTGACCTGAGTGTGGGAGCCGGTCAGCTGATTGCCATCTGAAGGTCTTTAAAAGACGAGATGGGTTTTCAGCTAAAGAGATTGGCTGTCTTTTTCAGAGAGTGTTTTGTTCACTTAATGTTTTTAATTATTTCTTTTCCTCGGGCAACCAGAAAGCCTGAGGATCAACAAGTCTCTGTTCTCAGCAGTGCTCAGGCAAGCACTGGGAGAGTTTCCATTTGTCTTTTTTTTTTTTTCGTGGAGTCTCTGAACAGATGTATCTCTATCAAATTTGGTTAGGTTTTTCTGACAAAAATAATGTTGCTTTTTTTCTTTTTTCCCTGTGGAAAGTACTGAAGATTATTTTTTCAGTGTTGTTGAAATATTTCAGAAGAGAGAAAGAAAGAGAGAAAAGGAGGACAGGGAAAAGCCACGGTATTTTCTTACCATGTCAGTTAGCTAAAATATAAACTGAAATCTGTCCTAAGCAGAGTCTGGAGACTACTAAATCTATGGCTATGTCTGCCTCAATCAACCCTGCACTGTAGGCGGGATATAACCAGTTTTATAAAGGAAGAGGTAGAAATGTTCGAAAAACTGAAATTTTAAAGAGATTTGCATTAAAAATTCAAATGTGAATGAATAAATCCACTCGCATAAAAGATGACAATTTTGCCTCCTCTTTACCTACAGCTCTGCTATTGCTGGAATAGATTTTATTCTAGCACTTCTCAGGTGGGGCATGGGGGCTGTTCCTCAAGGTGAGACATATGACAACATCTATACGAGCAGAGGAGGTTAATTCAGCAGCAAGGAGGGACTGTGTGCAAGTCCCCAGTGGGCTTCATTAGAGCCCCTGGCGGAGGGGAGAGCTGGTGCCCCGAGGAAGGCTCTCTGTCCTGGTATCTGCTGAGCGAGACGTACGTAAATGGAAGGTAAAAACCCTAGTGGATTCAAGGAGAAAGACTGTATAGCAAGGCTGAGCACGGAGACTCATGGTGATTTATCCTTCCAGAGCAATTTTCAGGAAGCCCAGAGTCAGTTCATTAAATCCACCCTCTGCGTGTGCGTGCGCACGCACACACACACACGGGGTAATGCAAGCCCCAGGCACGCAGGCTTGCTGGCAAGCACCAAGCTGAAAGCATGGTGTCTTTCTTGTGTTTGAAAGCATTTCTTTCCTTCTGGTTCTGCCTCCCATTGCCTCCCACCACCTCCCAAGCCAGGGAGAGTTCTTGAGGGATCACTGCCTGTATCTAGGGATGCAGAAACTGCAGGAAACTCTTCATCAGCCAGCAGCTCTGATGTTGGCTGCCATGGCTCTGCAGCAGGGTGTGAGTGATTAAATTTTAAGTAACTTATATTTGTCCAAATCACGAAGCATTTAGTGAGGCCTTATTCATGTTGGAATAAGCTGGAGAACTACTATGGAAGGAATTCAGTATCAACCTGAACAATGCAATCCTGCTGTATAATTTCTACCAGAAAGCCATTTTGCTTCCAGAAAGTTTTGACCAAGTGTGGTGGGTTGACTCTGGATGGACGCCAGGTGCCCACCAAGCCGCTTTATCACTCCTCCCCCTCCTCCTCAGGACACGGGAGAGAAAATATAACCCAATGCACCAAGTCACACTCTGTCCTGGACATATCTACCTTATGATAACAGAACTCAAAACAGTGAAAACGGAAGAGTGCACAGTAACTCCACCTGTAAATGTGCATTCAACTTTGTTACGCTATTTCAAAGAGCCTCGTCTCACAGATTGGTAACTCGGTTTCCCCATAAAGAACTATGAAGGGAGAAAAAAGCTTTCAAAATAAATACATGTCATAGAGACATGGCCTGGCACATGAATTATTATTATCATTGCAGATACACAGACATGCCGTTACTTTAAACCATTTTTTTTTACATGCAACTAGCCTATGGAAATCTACTGCACTCACTAAAAGAAGGCAACACTTCCAAAGGGGGTAATTCAACACCTCTAGAGTTATAATTGTTTCCGAATGCAACATCTTTATCCTATAACACAAATAAACAATTGCTGGTAATGGTGTGCTTTGTTAATTACAATGATTCTTAAAATCTGCCCTAAATATGCATTATATTACAGCGACAATATTATAAATGAGCATCGAGTGACATTCATATCACCTATTAATAGCTGGAGGGTTTTGGCAGGTGGGATTCTGGGATTTATGCAAATGAGGAATGTGTTCTATTATAATTTCAGTGGATCTCCTCTGTAAACTTCTGCTGTGCTGAATTAATGTCTACAGTGCATTTCCTTTTTTTTTTTTTTTAAAAAAAGGAAGCGCCACTTACATAAGCCACTTACATATATTATAGGGGGATAATGAATTATTATTATTCAAAATGCAGGTTTGTTGCACTCATTTGCATATAATGTTTAATTTTTACAGAATATTTCATTCTAATGCATGCAAAAATGATCAAAAAACTCTCCAAATATGCTAATGTAAATTCTATTGCAACTACATTGCAGCCTTTATTTCTGGGACTTTATTATAAAACATTAAAAAAAGAAAGCTCAACATTAGGATAATCTTTTAAAAATATGGCAATTGTTCTGATTTAAGTGCTGGGTGAAACTCCCCACACGTCTCCAATTACTGAAAAGCCTTGGACAAAAATATCTTTGTTGGGGTGTGATAGAAATCCCGATGAAATCAAGAAAAAGGCATCCAGGGATGTAATTGGCTTGCTTTTTTTTTTTTAAATTTTGCAGTGGGAGGTGTGTTGAGAGCCACTGATAAGCATCTCAGCTGGGTTCTCCTGGAGGTGTGGGAGTGCTCTGGGAAAGCCCCAGACCTGACCGTCCCTGAGGGCCACCAGCCACGGGACCAGCCTGGCCTCTGTTAGGATGAGTCTTTTCATATCCATGTCAAAGGAATTTCATCATATACCTCAAGACAGACAATTAGGATACACTCATTAGCTAAAGATGCTTTTATATGTCCTAGCCTCATCATCAGGAAATCCTCAGTGGTTCCCTGCTGGTCATCCCATAACATCTTCTGATAACAGACCTACAGTAGCCGATGCCATAAGGTCTCCTACTGCTATTGCTACCTCTGCACTGCAAAGGGCAAATACTATTAAATGAAACCAGGCTCTAGGACGAGTGGTGGCACAGCTCAGGGCTGTATCCAGATGGTGCAACACTTGGCGTAGGTCTCCTCCAGGCTCTGTGGGGTGCCCTTGTCACTCTGCAATTCAAAGGCCAGAGCAATGAGTTCAGGATTACCACTGTACATCATTCACGGCCCATTATTCCTGCTCTTATTTCTTATACCAAATCTTTCTTTTAAATCTTCCTATCAATTATAATGATTGCAATTAAGTACCCTGTTCTGGATTTACACACACACATGTATGCACATTCATCTAAGGAAAACTGAAATGGTCCCTGTCAGTCCATATCTGAATGTCTTCTCCATTTTTTTTCCATAGAGTTCACTGATGGGTCTGTGTTTTGAGACTCTATCTTTAAACATCTGCTGCTGAAAACCTTCTTTCTATGTATATAATTAAAGACATTATTTTACAGCATTCACATTTTTACAATCTGGCATCATTTCTGTACATAAAAGCTTTGGTACTTCCATCTCTCCCTTATTGCATTACACTTGTTTAAGTTCAGTAGTTCTTATTCTGGGAATAATACCGGCGGCCATTCTGCAGCCACAATTATTAAGCTAGGGCCTATAAAAGGAGATGAGTTTTGGATTGCACCTATAAATGATGATATGTGGGTTTCTAATGCTTTTCAGTCACTAGGAGTCCTACATTAGCCGAACTCCACAGAAAACAACCTGTACCCATGCTCTGGGTTGATAGTGAAGGTCAGAAAAGCTTTCTTCTGGGCACACTTGTAACAGAGAGATGGGGGACAACCACCTCCACGTGAAAACAGTCCTACCTGTTCCAGGCATTAGAGGAGGACTAGGGATCAGTACACGGGAATTTAAATATGCTGAGGAGGTCTAACCAGGGAACAATACTCACGTTAGACTTGTAAACAAGAGTGTGGGAGAAGGAATACAGACTGCCATGCTTGAAAATGTCTGAGAGTAGACTGATCATAAATGTTAAACAAACAACGCATTATAATGATATTTGTTTGAGTTCACAATATGGATTCTATTCATGTCACAGCTGTCATGAACTTATATCTTTACTTATTTGGAAAGGGTATATGCCTAAAGCGTGCTAAATATACCTGGGAGTGGCAAAATACATAGGAAAGATTTAAAAGGGTTATGTTTTTTTTCTGATAAAGGGAATGTTTTCAGTATTTAGCTGAGCAGAATGTTTTAATATAGATTTTTTTTTTCTATAGTTAAGTATGTAAACCAAAAGGTTTATGTTGAAAGACACTAAAAAAAGAAAAAAAAAAAAGAGCTGAAAATGAACCGATTCCGACTTTCTCCTCCAGATCCCCGAGCCCAGCCCTTGCTGACCTAGCACTGGGCACTGTCGTCTTAGAGACCTCACCTTGCAGCCCTCCGCTTCCCGGGGGGAGTGAAACACCTGGAGAGGAGCGGTGCTCACCACATGCAGGATTCCTCCACCCCAGCACTATTTCCTTAATCAATCATTAATGAAGCGGTAGCTTGTGATCGGGTTTCTCCCCAGCTGAGGCAGAGCAGGCTGGGGACAGCTGAGCACAGCTAGATGGCTGAGGCTTCTGCCCCTGTCCTTTGTTTTAAGAGCATCAGCACTCTCAAGTGCTTTGAACACATAATCCTGTTTGCTTTAACCTTGCTGTAAGCGCTCGGTAGCTGCCTTGTTTTTTCTCCATGCTGACAGCTTCTGGCCTGGTACTCCAGGCCTGTTATTCGATCCCCGAACATTCTGTTCGGGGGCAAACACGCATGGAAATAGGGAGAGAACTGGGGGTGCCTTGCTGACAGGTGGGGGGGAAGACTATCAGTCTTGCCGTGCCAGGGAGCATCAGTGTTAAAGTGATTAATTTCTCTTTTCCATTACTCTAAATTAGCTAAACAAATCCCTCGCTAGGGCTGTCATACTGATGTTCAGCATGCAAATTGTTTCTAATGAGTGGGGCACCGCGGCTGGTGGTGAGCTTGTAAATCGATCGGTTCTGACACTTGGTTCTCGCACCCAGAGGACAGCGCGAGAGAGGAGGCAGCGGGGCAGGAGGCAAATGCCCCTGTGCAGCCCGGGACGAGCTCTGCTCAAAACACCTCCACGTGCAAAGGAGAGGAAATATCTCATGGCCAGTGAGATGTAGAAAGTTCTACGGAGAGAAGGATGGGGGCTTGTGTTTTTCCAAATGGAAATGACTCAGCTGTGCTTTGCTAGCTAACACCAAAGCACAGTGCCCTCAGTTTCATTTGATTTCACCTCCCTGAGTGCAAAATCCTAGCAACAAAATCCATCCAACCTTCTCCAGAAGATTCAGTGAAAGGTTTTTTTCAGTAAATACAAATGGCATTTTCAGCTGAACGTATTTCCGTGTTTTTTACAGAAAATAGTGATTTCTATATTAATTGTTAGTTGTTCAAAGCAAAAGCAAAAGTTAAAAAGTGAAAACATCTTGGTGTTAACTTTTTTTTTTTAAACAAAATATTATTACTTCCCATTGGAAAAGAAGCAAACAAATGGCCCCAGCCAGGACTATTCCTCCACTGACTTCTTGAAGGAGTCACTCCTTTGACCTGCAGACCACTGAGCAACCCTGGAAGGATCACAGCAGCTTCTCTGTCTTCCTTGCTTTTTTCTCCCCTCAGTGGACTTACATACATATTCTTAGTATAACTTCAACCTCCGGCAGGATTCAAGCATGTGCTTCAGGTCAAACATGTGATAAGCTTTTTGTTTCATAAGTAATGATTTCAGGAGATGCTTTTGTGGCCTCATGCTGAGATCACTGGGTGGGGTTGAGCAGAAGATTTTCAAAGGATGCAGATAAGCACTACGTGGGAATTTCAGATGCCCGAGAGCATCTGCTTGTGATGCACCCTAGGCATGCTGCTGGCTTAAGCAACTTTGAAAGTCTTAGTGGGTGTCCATTGGCATTTTTTGTCACTTACTGCTTTTGAGTATCTACCCTGAGTGTGTTAAAATGCCCTATTGGGTTAACAATGATTCTTGAAGTCATATTATTTCTTTTCTTGAGTATCCAGGCAGCAACAGAGAATTTATGAAAATGTTTGCAAATTTTTAATGTTTCACTCACTTCAGCATGAAGATTCATACCAGGAAGTATGTTATTCATTATCCATTAATCTTTTCCCTTTTACCCCCCCTCCTTTCCTGTTCAGAAGCATCATGTGCTGCACTTGACCAACTATAATGAATAATGAATTACTAGCAAACAGTCTAAAGCAAACAGTAAAAGCCGATAGGTTGAAAAATTATTTGTCCAACCTATTTGGTGAATACTTACAAATAATAAACCTATTCGTAAAAATCAGGATCAGTTCATGACAAGTTTGCTAACTGGACTAAGGCTCTAGTTCAACAGAGCGTTAAGCACATGCTGGAGTCAACAGGATTTTCATTTGTGCATATAATTAAGTGGTTAAAATGTTAAGTAACTTGTTGATTCAGAGTCTGTTGTCTTAATGAAATTGCTTACAACAAACAGTCCCATACTTCTTAATAAGCCCAATCCCCACTGTTTAATCTTTGGAAGAATAGTAAGAGAAAAAGAAAACCACAGAAAAAAACTATAACATTTCTATATTTGTTTTTCATATAACTCAAAGGCTTTCCCACTCTAGTGTGGCATTAGACTCTCTGTGTTGACAACTGGGGCAGCCTAGATCATGTTTCCTACCCAGCATATTTGTGATGCTGGTTGAAACTCATGAAATGTCTCTTTGGACTGGTAAAACACAGATCTGAGCTTGTTTAGCCCTGGGGCGCTGAAGCCAGGTTCCTGGTAACAGTAATTCCTGGTTCTTCAGTTACACAGCCTGTCCTGGAAAAAGAGACTGGAAGGCTCCATTATGAGAAGTCAACACATGAATCCATCAGCCCTGGGGGAGTTGATGGTTCAGAGGAAATGCTCCAGGTGCTTTGTCCAGCATATCCACTTTAGTATTTGATGTGAGACCCCCAGAGTTTTCTGGTCCTTGAGAATGTGTTTAAGCCCACAGAGTAGCCAGAGCCTTGTAAGAAACTTCCATTTTACAGTCTTACCTAAGAGAGATTTTTTGTTGTTTTGAAATTGTCAATGTGGTTTTACATGTAAGAAAGAAAGGAAGACAGTAAGCCTTACTTTGGTTAAGATACTTCAAACAGGCAGGTGCTGTTCTTTTAAAGTAATCTCTCCCAAATAATTGCTTTTTTAAAAGGTTGAATATTAACTTTTTTTAAGAGGGAAGCTGTGACCAGCATTATTTGTTAATTGATGTACCTGTTTCTGTGTCATCCTGTTGCCATGAGTGCTGGTATTATATTTATTAATCAATCTGTCAGAAATGGTTATGTCAGCAAAGACAATGCAGATTCCTCTGGATGATACCCATCTTCTAAAGTTTGAACTCCGCTATTCAAATTTTAGAAGAAATAACCAACCTTCTGGAGCAAACATCATAATCATAGAATCATAGAATAGTTTGGGTTGGAAGGGACCT
>NW_008795575.1:2867863-2895281 GCF_000699145.1 Aptenodytes forsteri
GAGGGGCAGAATCACCTCCCTCGATCTGCTGGCCACGCTGCTTTGGATGCAGCCCAGGATACAATAATCATTAGCTATCATCATGATCATTAGCTATTCATTTTTTAGAAGAACTCCTTGGAAAGATCTGACTGACTTTTGTGGATTTCAGTGGACACAAATATAAAATTGCTAGAAATTCCTGATGTAACTCCAGATATTCTTTTGCACTCAGGGAACCCAAACAGCTTTCCCTGACAATGGTTCAGAAGAAAACTCGTATTTTATTAAATTTTTTCTCCAATAAGAAATTTCCATTACAAAAACATTATTATAAAACCTCTGGGAATATATATATATATTTTGCCCACACACACATATGTACATGTGCACAGAAGTCTTTCTTCTGTGTACCTGAAGGCCTTTCAGCAAACTAGCAAGAACAGCCAAGTCTGGACAAAACAAGAGAGTCCATTGGGACCAGCCTGAGATCTGTTCCTGAGCCGGGATCAGCCACCACAGTTCAGGGAGGAATCCAAAGAGAAATTCATGTCCTTGTGAAGCTGTGATTAAATATTCAGCATCACCAATAGTACAACCAAAACAAAACAGCAAAACTTCATTTCTTTTCTGATTCTGTTCAAATATAGAAATCTTTGGTGGCAAGGTAGAATTCCTTATGAATTCTTCGGAAATCGAGTACATTCTTCTTACACGAGATGCAGGAAGGAGAAGGATTATGTCCATTATAAAATAATGGTTTCACATTTGATAATGGCCCAGCAGGTTCCTGAGGATCCCACGAAAGCTGGAGGGGCCTTTCCATCCATCACAGATGAGAAGTCACGTTTCCATGGGGGAGCCATGTTTATCTAGGAAATGTGACTTTGGAAGCCAACAGATGGCAGCTGTAGATCTTCTCTGCCAAGGCAGCATTGCAAAAGCCATCACCTCTGCCAGCTGGTAGCCAGGCGTTAGAGGCAGATGTAACCAATTAGCAGAGATACCCACTCCTCAGTCACTGGCTGGATTTGCAATGCATGAGATCGATGCATGACAATGAAGCAAGACTTGTCCAAAGTCCTTCATGGGCCACCGGCAATACTCTTACAGAGGGAACCACAAGCTGCTTGAAGAGGCCAGTGCAGCTGGACCAAACCTGCGTTTCATTCAAAACAGGCATTTGTTTAATCCGAGTCTTTTCATTTAAACATGTCATTTAACTGAAGTTTTTGTGCAAGGTGGAATTTCTGGTCAGAAACAGATGCTGATTGCCAGAAATGGTTAAGCTAGAGAGGTAGGAGATGCAGTTTCAAATCCATGCTCCAAGCCAGGACTTCAATTTGGGGGTTCGTCCCAATAGTGTCAACAGTCTGTTGACTATTAATGGCTATTTCTATAGAATGTTATTCCTTTCACCAGAGAGAAATTGGTCTACAGTGGCAACACAACATAAATGTCCATGGCTTTCAAGGGCGTATCCCGATATCAGCACTGCAATCACTTCAGACACTTAGGTTCCTTCAGAGATCTCTTTCTATGGCAACAACACAGAACAGAAGTTCCCAAAATTAACTTATGAAAGTCCTCTTTCCTGGCAATGGCTCAGAGGCACAGACTTTGGAAAGCCATGGACACAAACTTGCCAACTGAGGAAATCCTTAAGCAGTCGTGATTTCACAGCACTTCTGGTATTTAGGCAGATAGAGATGAGGTGACACCAATTGCTGGACTGTCATGAAAAAGAAAGAGCAGGTCATCATGCCGTACAGTGTGACATGGAGAATTGTGGCTGTGAACTGCAAGCTCTCGGGGGCAAGAAAAGCCCTTACTATCTTTGTGCATCGCGAAGCACAAAATGGAGCCTGCTCTCAATTGGGTCCTTTAGCTGCCACAGTAAAATAATAACATTCAGACAGGGAACTCAGCGCAGAACTGACCTCAGTTTCTGTCTGCTGCACTGATGGGAAAAAAGCACCTGAAAACCCTGCAGGAGTTGAGGATTTGGCTACGGCTCTTAGCAGGTGTTACCACTTGAAGCGGTAACCACATGGTGCCCATAGGGGGGAAACTTGCTATGGTGGTCACTTCACCAAACTCTAAAGGACTAAGCTGAAGGACTGCTCACATGAGAAAATGCATATACATACCATTGCTAAGCACATTGCTATCCAAGCTGAAAAGAAACAAGAGCCCAAAAGAGGTTTGTAATGGCAAATAATCATGGGAAAATTCCTTGCAGTGACTGCAGTAACTCCTTGTACCTTCCCAAAATTTAGTGGCAAAAAAAGCGTTACTGGAGTCAAGAAGAGTCTGACAAATTTGAACCACCTGGCTTAAGAGGCCTTGCTGATGATGAGCAGCTGGCACTAGTTGGGGTAATAACTGAGAGGAGAGCAGGACTGGGTCACTGTATGATGGACTCTCTGTTAGGGCAGCAGGGGTTGGTCTTTGTCTCAGGATGTTTATTGGGCTGTGGATCAGTAGTATCCCAAGAGGGCAATTACCTAAAGAAAGAGAAAGGGTTTCTAAGTGCTGGTAGTCATTGAGCTAAGAGATCTTTAGGAATGATTAGAAAAGATGAGGGATTATTCAGGAAAGCAACTGAGCTTGTTGAAAGGCTGTGTTTTTGGGGTGTAAAATAGCTCTCTGACTCATTTAGGAGAGAAAGCTGTTCCCTCTTTGGGGTATATTGCCCATGAATCAGGAAGTTTTTGTTCTGTCAGTGTGTGTACACCACCTGGCACAGTGGGCTCTGTGCTGTGTTTGAGACGGTTAGAGTAATGAAAATTTATTTTCCATTATGTTCTATTTTAGAAGTTTTTTTAAACAGATACAAAAAATCAATTAAATTCAATGTAAGTGGAAGAGATCTGCATCTGACCTCTCTCTACTGTAATGTAGAACTGGTTAATCCATTGAAGTCAAAGGAAATAACCTTGTGAAGTAAATGGGCTCAGAATATGACCTGACATTAGTATGCTGGGGGTTGGGACTGTTCTGGAATGACATCAGTGTACTGAAGAAAACAGTGCTAATTAAGTACTCTGAATCAATTTACATGCCCATGGTGTTACCTTTGACATATGCTTTCAACAGTACCCTTGAGATGACTGTTTTCCCTTGAGATGGACAATTTCCAAGCATATTTATTTAGATATTATGAACTTGAATATCATGAGGAGGTGGAGCTGTTGTATGCTCTAGTAGACGCTTTCCAGACAACAAGTTTAATTTTTTTTCTCCCTCTCCCTTCCTTCCTTCCAGTCACAGTAAATGCAATTCCTTGTATGGCCATTACAATATAAGTTTAAGCCATAAGCCATTCAATGTGATAACAATGTGACTTTACTGAAAAACGGGAGACCTGAGAATTTCCCAACAACCTGTCTGGATTTAGATTAGAGCACACTGCCATCGGTGACATAATATTCCAGCTGCACTAAATCATTTCAGCAGGAATGCAGCCTGCTAGATACCTACAGAGATTTTCATCATTTGTTCTTGTATGGCAACGTACCACTGGTGATATAAGATTCAGCTTTAAGGCAGACCTGAAGTTAACCAGGCTGCTGCAGTAGGAGCTACACAAATGCTTTATATTGTTCTTTTGCTATCTTTTCTGCATGTGACTAACATGGGCCCCTTGCTTTGTATAGGAAGGAAAGTTGCAAATGCATGGAAATCAAGCAAGTAGAGTGTGAAAGGGAGTTTGAGATGTAGCATAGGAGGAAAAGGAAAACCAAAGACTGGGTGAATTCACTCACAGGTGATGTTGAAGGGTCGTCATCTCTATCCCATTTCTGTGCCTGAGATTCACAGTGTGGTCAGAGCTGGCATGGGTGAATTGCCAAGGACCTGTACTGGGGAAGGGAAATCGGGAGGGCATAACCTCAGCACATCCACGTGTGTGCTATTATGGGAAAAGCTTGTGTGTCTGTTGAGAAGAGTGCTGAAAAAAGAAGATGTCCCAGGTGAGGTGCAATGCTGTGAGGCTCCCTCTTACCATCCCTACCCCAGGCCCCTCAGGAGAGTCATTACCGCCAATTTAGTTTCCTGAATGTCAGAAGAAAGGCTGTAATTATTTGTTTGGCAGAGGCAGGGCAGGCCAGAACGTTGACGGGACCTGTCAGGGTGTCACTTCATCTCTCTCACACTTTGTTAGAGGCTGACAGCAGCTTGCCATTACCATTGCAGGGCCAATTATCCCTGCATTGCAGGAACATGCCCCAGCTGGCACCCCCCCTTCCTCACCCACTGGCCCTTCCGCTATGGATCATTGACGTGGTTTTGCACACACACGCATACATATGCAGCTGCTCAGCTCAGTGGATTAAGCCAGTCCCAGCTCTGGGTTCCTCAAACCTGTTACCACGGGCAGGAGTACTGTAGAGTGGCAGGGAAAGATGTATTTTTTTTATATTTTAGAAATCATGAGATATTAAAGGCTTGTGTTTCCCCCTGGGTTAAATTACACCGAATGCATTTAAACTCCTCTAATAGGCAGTAAACCTCTGAAAATCTGCAGAATAAGGTTTATCACCTTCACACAAGATAGGGGGAATGTAGCTCTTCATCCCAGAGGGATTTCTCCAGCATACAGAGAGGGGGTTTCTACCAACCTTTGAGTCTTGGTCTTCTTCGTTCTACATCAGGATGTTTGAAGAGGTTTGAAGTTCCCTGTCACTGACCATACACTCCTTTTCCTCTTTGGCTACTTGCATCCAGGGCTTGGACAGTCTGCTCCCAGCCCTGAGGTATTCAGACAGCCAGGGCTCTCCTGCTCATGGCCATACCACAATCCTCTACTTCGGGCAGCGGTATCTGGGCTCTGTCACCCACCCACCCACACTTTATATCTGCCCATCAGCCCAAGGGATGAGCTGTGCTCCCATGCCCAGTGCTGCTTTTCTACCTCCATGCCTCTTTTCTACTGTCCTGCGTACACGTAACTGATGACACCCAGCTGTGAGTTGAGATTGCTATTCAGGACAAACCTTTCTCCACTTATTTGTAAACTCCCTGGCCTCTGGGAATCTTAGCCAGACTATCTTCTCCTTCACTCTATCCAACCATACCATCTTTCTCTCTGTTTTTTCTCCTCTTTCATTTTTTTTCCTTGCCACTTTTGTAAAACAACTTAAATGTCATCTTTCTGCAATTACGCACAGAAGAGAGAAATGAATAGGAACATTCCCACAGGGGTCCCTGTCTTAAATGAGGCTTTTGTTGTTATAAATTGTTACTCAAAGCAGTACAAGCCTTTGGAATCACTCACATGTTCCTGGTAACTTGATGCATGGGGCTTTGAATTCAGAGAGCTTGTTTGGAATCTGCCAGCTTTTCTGGAGGTATGAAATCTGAAAGAATAATTCACAGGAACAGCAGCAACCCCTTTTGCTTAATGCTGGCTGCCATCTTGCCAGGCACAGCTGACTTAGAGTTGTGCCCACCACAGCCTCCTTGTACCTGCATGCCCGCTGGCCAGCGGTGCCTTCCTTGAATCTGCCTCATGACCGAACCAGGGAGAAAACATTGTAACATGGCTTGAAAATTTTCCTTACTACCTTTGAATCCCAACCACCCTGGTTTAGGATGCATGTTCCCCACCCCAAAAGGTGCAATATTACCTAGTGGTTAAAGCAAAAGAACATGGCTTGAGGAAGGTCCAGGTGTCCCTTTGCTGCTCTGCTGATGATTTAAACCTCCTTTGGGTGAAGGGCTGCACCACCACCCCTCCCCACGTCTCAGGTTCCCCATCAGAGTGTGAGGCAATGGACAGTCTTCCCGGTGCATGGGGGGACGTATCGGGAGATTTAACATGAAATTATTTAAATCACTGTCTTGAAGGCTGGGAGAAACCTAAGTGTTGGCTAAACTCCATAGTGAGCTGCAATCCTTGCTTGCAGCACCTGGACAGAAAGTGTCACGGGAGGGCTAAGCTTTGTGATTCCATGAATGAGAAAGAGAGCTTCTTAGTTTATTTTTTCCCCCTTCCTGCAAGATTTAGAAGTGGAAGGGTGAACACCAAGCTTCGAGAAGGGTTATGGAGAGAAATCTCAACAGCTGCACAAAGCTGAGCTGTCACAGTCCTGCATGAGCTCCCCCATGCATTGCTCTGGCCGTTAGGATGGTCAGTCCAGAAAGCCGAGACCCACAGACCACGTAAGCAGGGACCAGAGGGTCCCCCGGGAATGTGGGTAGCAATCTTTGCCTACTGCTGCCAGGTCTTTTTTTTTTTTCTCTTTCTGCTCCTGAGGAGGGAACCAAATGGGGCATGGGTGCAAAGCACTGATATAGCCAGAGCCGCAATGCCAAGTTAAGCTGCCTGCCTGAATTAAACTGTATAATGAGGGTGTCAGTCACTTTTGTAAAGCTTAGGGAGGGGAGAGGAAAGGGAGACAGCCTGGCTTTGTCATGCCACATGTACAGGCACACACCCATCTCTCCTTCCTCTCTTTGTGCCTCTCCCCACTGCAGAAAGAAAGAAACAAAGCCTACTGCATCTTCCCAAGCAGATCACAAAATCAGCATCCTTTGAAAAGGGGCTAAAAAAAGATATTAAACTTTAAATACCATTTCTTTCCATGCTGCTAAGCAGCTTATTTATCACAGCATGAGCCCACCTTAAGAGCTGTGACGACAGAAAGCTCCGCTGGTAATTACTGCAGGGAGCCAGCAGGCATGAATGAGTCACCACAATGCCAGTGTGCAGCAGACAAGGTAAGGGGAGACAGACAGACAGGGAACAAGGGCCAGCCAAGCATGGTGCCTTGAACCCTCTTGGGAAGATATGCTGGTACATCTTCTTTGCCCCTTGCCAGGAACCAGCTCACCAAACAGACTGATGCTGCTGGAGCTTTCTCAAAGGAGCATCCTCAGATATAGGTCACTTCTGTGGGTATGTGGTCCTGACTTGCCAGGGGAAAATGAAGCCTTATTGTGAAAAAGGTCCTCAGCTGGCTTGGTCTGTGCATGCATGCAAGCTGTGCCCTTCAGAAATGGTGCTGAGCAGAGATACCCTTGGTTTGTTGCTGGCTGTCCTCCCTGCAAGCAGACATGCTGGCTTCATCAGCAAGATCTGTCCTCCCAGTCCTGCACATTGTGGGGAATGGAGCGACTTCAGTTAAATGAGTGACATCAGAGTGAATCTAAGGTGACAAGCTGGGTCTGCTGGGAAGGGAAGACAGCTCAGCACCAAGAAACCTTCACAACTCCTGCCCAGACATTAGAATATGTCCCCTCCTCCTGTGCAGTGCTGGAGCTGACAGCAGGGTCAGCCCATGCCTTGCAGCAGAAATAGTAGCTCTTGAAAGAAGGAGATCATCTCCCCTTGCATCCTGGGAGATGACAGTAGGTGCCATCCTACTACCATCCTCTCCCTAGGGAACTGATGGCAGACGTCATCCCCCTTTTTTTCTGTAATTGGATGCTGTTCCTAGAGCAACTTCCAAGGCATTTTTAGGAGGATTTTACCATTGCAAAAAAGCAATTAAAACATTATCAGAGTTTGATGATGGATGTTGCACAAACATGCACAGTACTAAAATTTCCTGGGCCAAACTGCTGATCTAAATAGACAAGACATGTTGCAGAGGGGAGAAGAGACACGGCATGGAGAACTGAGATACCCACATTCACTTCCTAGTTCGGTGGCTGAGGTGGGAGCAGGACTCAGATCTCCTGTTTCCTGTCCACCAGGTTTCCTGGATCCAGGCACAACCTGTTCCTCAAGATGGTAATTAAATGGCACACAGGCCCTGAGCAGTGTCTGATTTAGCTTTGCACCTGGTAGGCTTAGTCACCAGCACACACTCATCTCCATAAGAACAGTGCATGTTACCTGTGCTCTAACACATCAAATGTGGTCTTAAAATATCACTGGGTTTCTGACTGAGCTCCTCTGGGATTTCTCCAGATCTGTCTCTCCTGCCAATTGCACTTAAATGATTGTGTTCTCTGATGGCTGAAAACTCTGTGGTCTTTCATCCCTCCTCACAAGGGAGCTCTGGGCTTCTGTCCTCCCCACCAGTCCTGATCCATGTTATATCCTTCTGCAAGTCTTGGCATTGTCTTTCTGCTGTGGTTACTCCCAGGAGCAGGTCTTTAGGCTGTAAAGACACAGAGGTAGTCTTTGGCAGCCAACCCAACGGTAACAGATGGAAGTGTGAAGTACAGGAGGAAAGCTACAAATGGCCCAATACAAAAAACCTGACATGTTCTGGGCTTGCACATCATGATCTCTTTCAAGCTGTAAGATAGAATCGACTTCTGAAAATGGCTATTTTAGACAATGTCTCATGGTGTTTGGCTCTTTCCACACATTGGCCTTCACCTGCATGTGGAGATCACAGTTCACACAAGAGTAGCTTCATCACTGCTCATGTCCTTCCCTCCAGTGATGAGTTAACACACAGCATCATACAGAGCATCATCCTGAGCAGCAGGGAGAGCCGTGGTGTTCATCTGTGTGCATCTTTTCCCCATAATGATCCAAAGTAGTTTTCTAGTGCATAAAAAGATCTGAGGCCCACAGCTTTCTCCCTGTCCTTTTGCAGAGCTGTGACCTTCAGGAGGTTCAGACAAGTGCAGAGCCATGTGGCTGCTCAGCTGGACTTGTTAATGGCCGTCCCGCTTCCAACAGAGAGCTCTGAGGGGAAGATGGCTTTGACTCCAGAAGGGAAATGACTATTTCCATGGGCAGTTATCAAGATGGTGGCTCCATGCCATCCCTTCAACCTGAGGTCCTGACTGGAAACTTCCAGCAGCCCCAGCAGGAAGAACTTGGGTCTGGCAGTGTCAGTAATGAGGTCCAGCTGGCTCCTTGGACAGCAGCTCTCTGATGCTATGACAATAACACTGCCAAGAGCTGGTCAGGGCTGGATGAGTGAGGAGGACAAGAGGTGGAGAGGGATGAGCACGGCACCCACCAGCGTCGGAGATGCTCCATCACTGCAGTGAGATGGCCCTGTGCCATGGGGATGCAACAAAACTGCACCCAGAAGGCCTGGGGGGTGAACACAAGTTCCCTTATGGCTTTCAGAGCTCTCCTGGGATTTGGAGATGATCTCTGTGATCACAGTTTAGCCCTTTCCCAGTTCAGCCTCTACAGAAGATACCAAGTCCTGATCCTGACGGGCATTCCCCTAATTTCTACTGTATTTCAGATCATGTGAGAACATCTCATACTGTCCATCTCCCTTCCCCACTTCTGGGTATGATGGACCAGAGTAGGATAGTGAGACAATCCCATGTTCGGTGCATTACAGATCTTCTTGCTAACCAGCACGTGTAGGTGGCCAAGGATAGGTACAGAACAGAGGAATGTTTCTATTTCAGAGGGAAAAGACACCTGCAGAGGCTGTATGGGCAGGAGGAGGAAAGGGGGATTTCCCCCTCTGATGTCCCTGGTACCCTGCAGGGAAAGCTGATGTTGTATTTTCCCCATGCGGCCACCGGAGGGCAGCCCGAGGGAGGAAGCCGACCCCAAACCTCCCAAAAAAGGGGGGGATGGAGGGAGTGGGGGGAGGCAGCAGGTGGGGATGCTGGGGGTCCGCAGTGGAGCAGGCTGCAGGGTGCAGCCACAGAGGGGAGCAGGCAGCAGGGAAGCTGCTTTAACTGCTGGAGAAAGTTCAGCAGTGAGCTGGAGATGTGCAGGCTGAAATAGTTCAGCTCTCTGTTAGGGAAAGGAATTTTATGTCTGTGCAATGAGAAAACCAATTAGAGGCATGATTTAATCAGTGTGTTTTACTGGGAGCATTAAGGGACCTGGATGCGGCATCAATAAGGAGCCGCCAGAACACAGCGATGGTGTCCAAAGCACTAAAGCCACCTCCTAAATGAAGCCTCTCCAAGGGATATTTGTAGCCTCCAGCCAGGTCAGGGTCAAAGTTGTTACAGGGCAAATCGTAGCTACAGCTGACACGAGCTGGGTTTAGAAAGAAATCAGGTGGATCTGACAGATCCCTCAGGACACCGGGGTAAATCCTTCCCCATTGAAGCTGGCAAGGCCAAGGGATGTCATGTTAGTGACTGCACGGCCTGCCTTTCTCTGCTTGAAAGCAGCTTTGATAAAAGCATCTAGGCTAAAATAGTCATCTGTGGTTCATGATCATAACTGCCTCTGCCCTTAGCGTCGCTGCAGTGCCCAGCAGGGATAGGCCAAGCTCCTGTAGGAGTGCAGGGCAGCCTCCAGGATGGCTTCACCTCAAAGAATTCATAATTGAACACTTTGGGTTGACCTCTTGGGTTGTGTTTACCCCTTGAAGGAGCCCTCAGCCTTTCTATCCTCTTCTGAAATACAGAGCGTGGTGTGGCAGGATCTTGTGGCAGAACGATGGCTTGGAGACATTAGAGACATGGATTTTGAGCAAGGCATAATATAGTCCCAAGTTGCTTGCTTGCAAGGCAGTTTTCTGTGCTATTTTATTGCAAGGGGAGAGGCAGTGAAGGTCTCTGGTGAACTGAATTTTCCATGCTTTGATTCCTTCTTCAATTTCACTTGTTCCTCCCATTGTCTCTCAAAAATCCCAGCGGCATAGGTGCAAACTGCTTTTTTTTTTTTCCATGCAGCAAAAGCTGCATTTCAGTGGCAGGTGAAAAAATGCTTTGCACAGATCATCTGTAAAGTGCTTAAGGACCCAGCAGGAGGAGAGGTGCTGCATGAAAGTAAAATATTATGGCACCAGGAGAGAAAAAAAAAAAGAAAAAAGAAAAGGAAGACTTTGCCATTTGGAAAGAAGTCAATGCGACCTTTCTTTTCCCTGGGAGAGACCAAGTCCCAGATTAGTGGCAGGAAGGTGAGTACTATGTCTATGGCAGCATTCAGAACCAAATAGCATTTACTTGCTGTGAACTCATTTTAGTTGAAAAATGTAAGGGTGCCTAGGGAAAGAAGTCTAAAAGGAAGATAAATGCTGAGGCAAATGATTTAAAATTCTTGGGCTGGGGTCACAGCCACTAGGAAATGCTACTTCTGTGAGCAAAGACTTGGATTTAGTTCTGGTACTGATACATCTTACATGGCCACGAGTATGTTGCCATCACTAAAATGGGCATCATCTCACTTCTTTCAGGAGTCTGTAGAAAATAAATACTTTGCAAGCCACGATGTACTCACATGCTACAACAATATGAACTACGTAAATACCTAAAATAGATCCATTCCTGTCAGCAAATATCCAGACATTCTGAAATCATTCTCATCATCTCAATTTCCAAAGATAGATGGTTCCAGACTAACCTCATTTCTCCAGGAAATGATATTTTTTTTTGAAAGAGGGAAAGGAACACTAATGTATTTAACCAATCTTGATTTCGGTGTAATATTTCAACAGAGCCATATTAGTTTCATTAGCTTTGCTGAGATTTAACATAAGACTTGTAAACTAGTCTCTGCTAGTGGTTAAAGGAGAGAAAATAACACATAAAACTGAAAGAGGAGTTGGTTTTTTGGAAGTTAATAAAGATGTCTTCATGAATGACCTTGGATTGCTATTTTTCAGCTCTGATCAAGCATTTGCTTATTGGGAGTTGCGAAGCAAGGTTTCACAGAAGCAGGCAGGTATTGCACAGCAGAAGATTTGGATGATCTCAAAGGCTGGAGTAAGGGGCTGGCATGTGATGCTGTAATTCACAATTACATGTGTTGGGGCTGGGAACACATCCTCTGCAAATGTCACAAGAGGAGAAACATCAGGGTGTACAAGCTGATGAAAGGAGGACTGTGAATCACCAATGAGTTTTGTCCATGAAAATGTCAAACAATATCCTAGGATGTACCAGGCAAAGAATTCCCCAAAGAGATAGGGAGATATTAATGCCATTATGCAGAGCCCTAATGTTCTTTTATCAGGAATACAGCATGACAGCTTTGGTCACCCAAGGTCAGAAAAGATAAATTCAATGTGGCTGGATGCAGAGAGACCATTTGAAAGGCTCTCCTTTCCTTCACTCAGTTTTAGAAACGTGACTAGAAGAGTTTAGCTTGTTTGGGATATAATGGCTGAGAAGAGATGGTATCTCCTTTTTGGGCATAGGAGCTAAGACCCAGGAAACAGTGAATAGTAAAAAAATAGTATCAGCATGAAATCTAGCGGGCATACATAGACCTGGTAAAGTAGGGAAACTGGAGTAAGGTGCCTGATAATCAGACCGCTGATGTTAAAAGCAGCAAGCAATCTTGACCCTCCTTCAGCAGCTTATGGATGATACAGCGTGCAGCTAAGGCTAAGCAAAGGTACCTTTTCCAGTCTATCCTCTAAGAAAATTAAAATCTCTCATTCAGCTACATGATCTTCCGCGCTCCCTGCCAAGGCAAAAGGAAAACAGGGCTGCTGCCTGCTCCATTGTCAGCCCTCTGCAGCCCAAGGAGCTGAAGCAACTCTGAACATACCTGAATATCTCTCTTTCATTTATTTTTCAACAGGTTGGTCTAGACTGGTCTCCTTTGTCATCTGTGTGTCCAAAAAAGCAAGCTTTCTATAAATCCTTCCATAAACATGTAATCTGTATTGCATCAAATTCTCCTTTGGTATAATCCCTAAAAGAGACTTTCACATGAGAAAAATATGGTCCATTCTCTTGACATTCAGTGCTGCATGGGTAGTCTTCTCAATCTCACTAATGCCTAATAAGTAAAGGATATTTTTGACAAGTCCTGACTAGTCTGGGATACACAGAAAAGTAATAAAACATATTTCAAAAAGAGATCTGTTATATTTTCAGATCACAGTAAATCTTAACATAAGCCATGTACAATACCAAGCAGCTATTTCTTCTATGCCATACAAATGCAGCAAGCTTCATCTCCTTCCCTGCAGCCCCCAGACAGGCTGCATCAGAGAGATGCTGGGAGAAATCTCCCTCTGTTCAGTGTTTTGGAAAGGAACATCCACAAGTGCTACGGAGTTGCAGTCTGCGGCTTGGAAAAACAAGAGGTCTGCAAAGCAGAGTTTTAACTCCCAGAAAAAGAGCTCAGACCCACAGCAGGGTCTTGGAGGAAGACATCAATAACAAGGCAGCATACGGCTCCCAGGCCAAAGGCAACGGCTGTAATTAAGATGGACTACTTGTCTGCTTCTTGGAAGAAGATGGCTCAGGCAGTGGGTGAGCACAAGCTCCTTGGAGGCCGGTGTGACTCTGGGGGGGATTTCATCTGGGGCTTCCCAGATGGAAGCAGAAGGGGTTCTGGGACAGAACGGGTGCATATTGCTTTTTCACTGCTGATTCAGCATCCCCAGCCTTGCCAAGCATTCGGGCTTTCAAGCCATTTACATCCAAAGGCAATTGGAGAAATCGTTTGACAAGCTTCATCCCGAGATGTTGGCAGATGCCCAAGACCGACTTTGTTACTCAAAGATTATGTTTACAGTGAAATGATTTAGGGATTGAGGGATTATCCAACACGGGCCCACAGCCCAACACCTCCAGAAGTACCAAGCACCTAATGATTCCTGACAGCAGGAATCAATCTCCGGGAGCTGGGATTCTTTTTCTTTTTAATTTTCTTTTTTCTGGGATAAAACAGAACTGTTCTGTTCAAACAGTGCTGTCTACAAATCATTAATAAAGGCAATTGGCTGATTTACATCTGGCATTACAGGGGTCAGAACAGTAAAACATGACTTTATTTTGCAGCTAACACACACTTTCTGCTACTCTTTATAAGGCCGTCAAAAGCCAGTGCTTGAGGAGAAAGCAAGGTGGTGTACTGCAAGGAGCTAGATGGGGAGGACCAGAAATTATTAGTGTTGGGGGAATATTGCAGAAAAAATGAAGGGGTGCATTTCTAACAAGGTGGAAGGTTTTTTGATTGTTGTTTTTGTTTGAAAGGTTTATGACAAAAAGAACGGGTCTCTGGGTTGTTTAGGAGAGGACCACTGTGTTATTCCCATCAGGGAAGAGGTTTTTTGCTTTGCTTTTTGAAGCTGGGGCTGTTATTGGTTATTTCCCAATGGAAACCCCAGCCCTGTTAAGGAGATGTGATATAAAGTGTCTTTAGACCAGAGTTTGCATGAGTCCAGTAGTTGGAGAATTTCTTAATGAAAAATGTTTAGCAGCAATGTTTTGTAGTGCTACAAGGCCTTGACATGCTGTTTATTTCTGTATGTGTAAGTCAAACATACCTCTGCTGCATCTAGTCAAATGGGAGCACTCTAGTCATCTCCAGATAACCCACTGGCAGAGTGTTTCTTCCAAGGATGTGAAAATATGGAAACAAAGCAGTGAGCAGATGCCCACACCAACGGCCAAACTTCCCCATGCTCAGAAATCAGAATGATTTTTATTTCTTTTTATGCATCTGGTCTGATTTATTTTTGGTTTTGGAAAAATCTGACCTTAAATAGACGTACTTGAGCCAGGAGATGTTAGGGACAGAGTCTGAAAGCTAACTAAGGTCCAGATCCTACAAGCTGGTGCACACAGCTGCACTCCAGCTGACTGCAAGAAAAAGCAGACAGCCTCATACAGTTTGTTTGTTCGGATTATTAGACAACATAATCAGTGGCCAGTGCTAGATCTTGAGCTGTTTCCTCATTGTAGAAAATCACAGTTAATAAATTACTTTATCAGTCATACTCCTCACATTTTTTTCTTAAATACCATATTGAATATTGTGTCTTTTCTATACCCAAAGACCTTCCCCCAAAAGCAGAAAACTACTCAACAACTAAGCACAAAAAAAAAAAAAATTGTGCTAAAACCCCCTTCATCTTCCATGTATCATTCTGATCAAAACCCTGGTTAAATGCTAGACAGCAGGTCACAGCCATTTTCTTAAACTCTAGGGCCATCAAATTTTCCTGTCCATCCCTCAGCTTTTCAGGCTGCTTCCCTTAATGATGATATTGATTTTGATTTTAGTTTCATCTAGTTTTAGTCTACCCCAGTGATGGACTCCCACTGCTCCCAACAGGAGATTATTCTATACTCTGGCAGACCTCACTGGTAGGAATCTTTTCCTGACATCCAACTTAAGTTTTCTTTTTTGTTTTGTTTAAACTTTTTATGCTTTGATTGGATGAAGTACTTAAAGCCAGGAGTTAGAGGTTAGAAAGAGAGGAGAGGGAAGGGGAGGGGAGGCCAGACGAGACAAATTGCCAACCTACTAAAGAAATGTGCAAATGTTTCCTCCCGAGGCCTGACTTTCTGTTGCAGCCATAGATTTTATAGAAAATATATTTGCCCAGAATGCTTTGTAAGGAAAAGAAAGGAAAAGAATCATTATTTAGAGGAACCTGAGCCCAACAGGAGACATAGCAAATACTTTCTGCATTGGAAAAAGGACTGAAATTAAGACATGAGCTTTGGGTTAAATTTATATATATATTTTTTAAAGAATTTTAAAATCATGTGAAATTGGATCCGATTATTTATGTGGATCATTTTGCTATTGCACCCTCCCACATTCCTGTACTGCTGTAAATGTCAGTTCAGTCAGATGAAAACACCACCTAGGTCACTATCCTGTCTCTAGAAGTTATTAATAATGATGCCAGGGAAAAGCACAGGAGCTATTGCTGTTCCCCACAGACCATCCTAAGCAATTCTTCTTTCTCCTTTTCATGCATGCATTTCCCAGACTGGGAGTCCTTGTAATCCTCTTCCTACCTCTGATTAGACTGGGTTAGGATCAGTGGCAGGTACACTGAAGATCAGGAGATGAACAGTTCAGAAATATTCTATATTGCCCATTTTAATACTGACTGGATGTGCCGATGTTGCACCCAACGGGATATAGTCTGAGTGATTTTTTGATCCCGGACAGTTATAAACTCACATCAAAAGAAGTCAGACATGAAGATCTCCATGCAGTAATCTACTGAACTATGTGAACTACTGAAAAATCTATGAAGAAAATTGCTTGGGAGGAGTAAACAGTACATAGGACATGGAAAGAGCAGAGGACGAAAGGCAAGATGGAGTTGGGCAGGAGGAAAGATATGAAAATCCTTGAACTTGAACTTGAACTTGAAATCCACCCAGGACAAAAGTCACGTGTCTTTTTAAGGCCAAAGAAGGACATTAGAATGATTGCAGCCTGATTTGCTGCAAAACACAAACTGCGGGAGCTCACCCAGTGATTCTCTCGTCAAGCTTAAGAACTTGTGATTTTAATTCAAAAATACAGCCTTTGGAAAAGTTAGTCAGCTTCACAAGAGAGGCTGACTCACCATACCTCTTAGGAACCTGCTCTGATGACTAATTGCTCTTATTGTTAAAAACGAGCCTCTAATTTGCGACATCAACACTGACAACCTCAAATTCCAGCTACCTGATGTTGGTCTTTTATCTGCTAGAAGGAGCTGAAGAAGTGGGTGTGTGCAAAAGAAAGAGAGAAAAAGAGATGCTAAGTCTTTCTATAAAATGTATAGATTTCTTGTAAAATTTTTTGTAATACAAATTTCTTGTAAACTGCTGACTGAGGGAAAGGTAATCCACTGAGACAGGAAAAAATGCAAAAAAGTAACATGGTGACCAAGGCCAGCGTATTATTAGGGCATTACTGAAAGAGAAAGGGAGAGATTTAGACTAGGATCTTTTGGATTTCATGATCTCTTTGATCTTTTGGGGAACGGGAAGTCAAAAACAATCTTTACCTTGTGTTCCTCAGGGAACAGAGAGGGGTTGGAAGGAACAGAGCAGTGATGAGAAAGATACTGAGATGTAGGGAAAGCCTAGGCAAGAAGGTGGGGTTTTTGAGAGAGCAGCAGCAAAACCAAGGGAAGATGGCACAGTAATATGGACTCAGGTGCAAAACTGGATGGATGAAGAGATTTGGGCTGAAGAGGTAAATCAAACATGGTAACTAATCAAAATGTGTGGACTGGTAAATGAGTTGCAAGTGTGGACAAGGAGCCAGAAAAAGACTAGACACGTTATGTGGCATCTTCTGTCTCTAATTCTATGCTTCTGGCTAATAGACCTAAAACCTGACAGCTTAACTTGAAAGCAGCAAATTTCAGTGTTGTTTTGTACAACAATAACAGAGAAATATGATTCAGACAAACATGGCTTTTGCAAAAATTAACAAATAAGACCCAATTTAAAAAGTAAAACTTAACCAAGACACTGTAAAGCAAGATTTTTTCCCCCTTCTAAGCAGTTTATTACTAAGCCGTATAAAAATACTGCTACTAATGAAAGACAAATTGCCCATATATTCTGATTTTTGCATGATGAAGTCTGAGGTCACAAAGAGTCTATTAAGAACAGGAATTGTAACAGGTGAGTTCTGGCAAATCATATGTTAAATCCACACAATTTAACGAACTTGATTCCCTCGACAAGCATTTCTGTAACCAGCTATAACTGTGTCCCTTCTAAAACCCCTTTAATAAGACCCAGCATATAATTTTGGTGTCCTGTATGTATCAACAGCCAGTAAGATCAGAATTCCTCATTGACTGGTGGGAATTGAAGTTCACGCCCTGGGTCACTGAAAGGTAATTTCCTTTAGCTTTGCAATAAACTCTCTGTATTGACCTAAGACCTCCAACATTATGACTGGTTAACAGTGTCCATAAAAATAAAATGTGGGTACAAAATATCCGAATTTGAGTAGATTTGCTAGAATTTTATTAATTTATAGAAGTTGAAGGTTATGCCATATGTCACTAGAAAGTAATTTTCTCTGAATGTGCAATAAGGGCTTAGATTTGATTTATGACCTAAATATTGCAAGATATTAATACATCTCCACGCCAGATGGTAATGTACGTGTGAGGAAATGTACCTTTTCTATCCTCAAATTGCAAGAATTTTCTTTAATTTACTAGGATAAACTCAATCAATGGCATTCATTAATTTTTGAACACTGAGTACTTACGTGGAATGTCCCCATCTCTCAAACAGATAGCTGTGTTATTCCTGTATGAAATACATTCAAAATGTTTCCAAAAACTGCTTCAGAGACTATATATGTGGTACCCATGTGTATATCTACTAGGGTTGTCCAGACCTGACATACTTCTAGAAACAGACAATGGTTTGGACCCTTGGGATCCAATTTAGATGCTGTTGGGGATTACAGCTGCAAACAAATAAAGGGGAAATATATATTCAGAATCTAGTTACAGAAGCTAGCAAACACATCAGGCAGGTTGGAGGGAAGGTGTCCTTTACAAATCCAGGGCAAAAATTCATGAGAAGGCTGTAGAGCTATTTTAAAATTTACCGGTGTGTTTTTGTGAAATGCAAAGATATCCCAAACTTTGTTTTCTAGGGACAAGTAGTAGTTCACATTTTTCTGCTCTTTGCTTATAACTGCATTAAGTCCAGCGATTTCCTGGAGAGATGTTGATATCTTATTTATATACTGGGTAAACAATATGTACTTTTCTACCTCCAGAATAAAAGCTATGCACTAGAAATTCTCATATTCCCTGGCTATCAGTGCATAAAATCAATCTCTATGCCAATTCGTTTTGGAACGACAAGTACAGACTAAATAATAAGGATTTGTTTCAAATAAGAATTTCCATCCCTTAGGAACTCCAGTCTTTCAAAAAGAAGTTTCATCTTGAATCAGGCGATGTTAATATGACAGTCACCTGACCCAAGGGAGGAACACAGTGTGTGATGGGAATTGAAGTCCAGCTGAGGAATGCAAATCACAGGGAAGAAAAGAAATACAAAGCACCGATGAACAACTGTTCCCAGATCCTCCTGCAAAATCAATTTTAATGTTGTTTCAGTACAAAACAGAGTAATTTTGATTTCGCAGGTGGCCGCTTTCATTTTAAATTCACCTCTCTTCTGCTCAGTGGCATTAACTCACCCTAAACATGACTTTAGCACAAATGGAAAATGTGGTACAGGGAAATAATATCCTTTCAAAGGTTAGGTGGGTATTATTCAAATGCATACTGCTGCGTGTTTAAAGTTTTGCTTCATAGTTTATTTATGCCCTCAGGTCACTTTGCTGCTCTTAGCAAGGAGCCAGAGTCAGAGCCACACTCACATTTCCTTGGCGGCCACTCTTGTTTCCAGTACTGGGCTTTCAGCAAGTCTGATGTTCACCTCAGCTCTGCCTGTTGCATTTTCTCCCTGCATCCCACAGGGAGACGTCTAAAAGGTCTTCAGGCTCTGGGAGTTCAGGAAATGCTTTACACAGATTAAGTTTACAGTGAAAGCATGGACCAAAGGCCTTAAATGCCTTGTGATTGCCTGCCAGGAAGCCGATGGACATGCAAACAGTGGGGGTCCTGTCAAATGACAGAGGAGATGGGTTATTATTTCCCCTACCCTTCCCTGCCATCCCAGACCAGTTATTTCAGGGCAGAACAGTCAGCAGAGGAAGCAGAGCCTGACTCCCCAGCTTGGTTAGCATTTCAGATGCAAGACACCAGGTGGCTGGAGTGACGAGAGGCTGTCACAAGCTGAAATGTTTGCTGTCTTGAATGAGAAATAACACTCTGAGAAAAGTCTCTCCCCTGCAAAGGTCGAACTCAGACCAGTCGGAGATGGGGGGGGAGTTATACAGGTCGGCAGCCAAATTCACTCCTACTTTCTAGTTATGGTATGGAAAAAGGCATACAGCACCAGCCAGGGCTGGGAAGCACAGGACAAGATGTTGCAGTTACTGCTGAATTGAGAAACAGCATTAGCAGGAGAAGTGAGTGACTGATGGCTGATTTGTCCTGAGCACATTCCTCCTGTAAATTGTTTTCTCCATGTCTCAACCAAGAGAGGGCTGCTATTCTGGTGAAGTGACAGATGCTGCTACCAGTCATACAACTAAGCAAAAATGCTTTCATTTTTAGGAATATGGGATGATGTGTTCTAGTATTCAAGGGTTATTTCTTACTATTTATTCTCACTTGCCTCTGGCACATCCCCTGCTATCTATTTCTAGAGTTTTTCTCTTGGGTTGTCCTTCTTACAAGCCATAAACAGGGAAGTACAGTATTTCTGCAAAAATACACACAAATACAGAGATATTCATGCAATGCTGCATGTGCCAGTAACATCCCAGAGCCATTGCTGAGGTTTGGAGCATCATTGTTACATAGGCACAGTTGTGACCACAATGAGAATCCAATTTCACAGAAATTTAAAGCAGTACTTTTCCACTTAGGAAAAGGGACACACAATTGTCTTTTGTCATTTCTGTGTCACTACTCATCTTAAGCTGGGACTGGGTCATGTACATGCTAGGTGCTGTACATAAAGAATGAAAATCAGACAGTTTCAAAGAGCTTTCCATCTAGGTATAAAGCAAGAAATGCATAAGAGAGACAGGAATGTAGGGAAATAATGAGGTGATGTGGGTCAGAGTGAGAGACCGGAGCCAGAAGAGTAATTGCCATTGGTTTTGCAGACATCACAATGTTGAGTTTGATTTAGGAAGCATTTTGGGGGAGTATGGTGAGATAGCCTTGTAGATGTTTAAGAGAGCATGAGGAACAGTATGGGATAAACAGAAGGATAACTTGTTTGAAGACAGAAGAATGGGCGAGGGAAGACTGGCACCAAGGGCCAACTGAAGGTGAGAACCAACCTTTCCAAGCTGAATGATGGATGAGGGAGAGGTAATAGAGAAAGGGTGCCACCGGAGGGGAGGATATGGAGGGATGACACACTGATAGCAGTGAGCTGGGAAAGGGATCTCTACATCCATATCCTGGAAAGATGTGTACATGGAGCCCAGCAGCATTTGTTAATACCAGAGGAAAGGGCAGACCCTGCAGTCATTATGAGATACAAAGTGAGAGGCTGGACAAAAGTTTTGGCTGCAAGGCAGGAGAAGAAAAGTCACATCTATTTAGAGAAGTTACGAGGGAAAAGGCTTCTAGAGGCATAGCCTGGATGTGAGGCTTCGGACTGTGATCTGGGCTGATGCCCAAGGTTACGGGGCCAGCATGGGGATACACACTACAGGAGCTAAGAGGCAGCAGGAAAGCAGTGGGGTAAAAATTAAAATCTTTGCACTAGCCTTTATGACCCTGAAGTGATGTTTAGGCAGCCCCAAGGAGATGTCAGAGATTTCCTAGTAAAGTGATAGAAACAGAGAAACCTTTGTTATCCTGGAGAAACAATGTAGGTGGTGTTTATCCAGCGTAGAAATGACAGCCTGATGCCTTACTAGAAATTGCATGGCACTGATTTGTCTTTGGATAATTGTTCATCTTATGCATTGTAAGTTACTTGTTGGCTAACACCCAGGACTCCTCAGACTAGCTTTGGCATCCCCCGTCTAAGCTGTGATCACTTTCATATTTCACATATCTTGGCTTTCACATAGGCACATGGCATGTATAGGGTTTTCTTCTGTGAATGGTGGGTACATCTAAAAAGGGATGCTATGACAGTATTGCTAAGAGGTGGCGTTCTACCCCAGGTCCCCATGAGCCAACCTGGCTGTGGCTGGGGGGATGGGTTTCACTCTCTGTAGATGCTGATAGCTGTCATTACACTGCTTGATGAACTGTGCTTTTTATTTCTCTGTTTTTCATTATTCAGTATTTGTTTATAACAGTAACAGATTTTTATTAATTTTTTTTCTGCAGGCAGAGAAAGAGACTTCCACAGTGTGGACTATAACATCTCTGGACTATAACATCTCTGTAAACACAGGAGTAGGACAGCCTGTTTGCTTCCCCTCTAGCCCTGGATACGAACCCTATGACCAAACTTTTCCCAAGGGACCAGTCCATATCTTCATTTTCATGTAGTAAGGGCCACACAATCTGGCCTCTCAACATTTGGATCTCTCAGTGGATCTTGATCAGATCCTTCCCAACCATGTTTCTTAAAAACATCAACAAAGCAGGTGGTAGCCAGAGTTTATACCCTTCCACGCCCTCTTCCAGAGCCTCCAGCAAATAACAGTGAGCAATAACTTAGAAGCAGCTTCTCTTGACAATGAAAGTCATATTTTGTTTTTTATTCAGTATTGTTTATAACAGTAACAGATTTTTATTATTTTTTTTTCTGCAGGCAGAGAAAGAGACTTCCACAGTGTGGACTATAACATCTCTGGACTATAACATCTCTGTAAACACAGGAGTAGGACAGCCTGTTTGCTTCCCCTCTAGCCCTGGATACGAACCCTATGACCAAACTTTTCCCAAGGGACCAGTCCATATCTTCATTTTCATGTAGTAAGGGCCACACAATCTGGCCTCTCAACATTTGGATCTCTCAGTGGATCTTGATCAGATCCTTCCCAACCATGTTTCTTAAAAACATCAACAAAGCAGGTGGTAGCCAGAGTTTATACCCTTCCACGCCCTCTTCCAGAGCCTCCAGCAAATAACAGTGAGCAATAACTTAGAAGCAGCTTCTCTTGACAATGAAAGTCATATTTTGTTTTGAAAATACCCTGTGCTTTGAGAAAAATCTAAAATAAAAACTCTGCATCTATAATGTCTATCCTGTGCATTTACTTTGCCTCGGTGTCATCTGCTCTCCTGGGGAACCACTACGGCACGCTTGCTGCAGCCCCTGGCTTTATGCTCTTGACAGCTTTGTCCTCTTCTTCTTTGTGGGTCCAGTCCTTTAACAGACCAGTGTCTTTTGATCTCACTCCTCTCAGCATTGTCAAAACAGCCCTGTCAAAACAAGCCTGTCACTGGGATTAGGAATGAGGAGTCATTCACAGCTATAAACCTCCCTGTTACATTTGAGAGTTTACATCTTACCTGGGCCACTCTTTTATATCCCGTCTTTCTTTTTCTTTCCTTTGCTAGAGTGATGAATTCCAGCAGGGTGACTTTACACAGGTGCACTGAGGGACATGTGGTATTAATGAGTCATATTGCAAATATTTCCTTATTTTCCCTAAATTTTATCGCTGCAGTGCCTGACCACCTCATGAGACCAAAGCATGAGAGGGAAGCGTGAAACTAAAGGCATATGGAAACCATGCAGTTTTTGTTAAAAGTCAGAAAGGTTGTCTGTGAAACTGGAATGATAGGTTTTATTGGTCCTGGACCAATAAATCTTAGAAGACCTTAATTAAAGTTTATGCTAAAAGCATCCTATTTTCATGTAGCTAAAATAATCAGGATAAGCCACCACTATCCAAGGGTATATCATGTCTCCCTCTTATGCAAGGGGCATCTAGAGAAAACGTAAAGCGTGGAAGATGATTAAAGTACTTTTAAGCTCAGAGGGCAGAGTTTTGGAGGAAAGACTTTGGGATTTAGCCTCTTATCTGGAGTTTTCCACTTTCACTAAGACTCAAGAGAGATAGGAGAACTAATTTCTTCTCTGTTTCCATTATAAGGAACACATTTTTCCAATGTAACCCCTGGAAAAGGTATCATCAATCACCGCTCTTTTAATCTTGGAGTTGTGACTTCCAAGAGTTTGATGAATAGGTCCAGAAGTTACTGTAGTTTGTGACCTTCCTTTCTGGACAGATGGAAGGAGAAATTCTGAATTTCTTATACTTTATACCTCTTTGACTTTGATTAGGAGGCACAATGTAGAGAAGATTTGGAAGAAAAACTTGGCTGGATATTGGCATGGAGGAGAAGGGTGTTTGGCTGAAAACCGTGGCATTTGTCACCAAAAAAATAACATAAAAACAACTCCACAGGAGGAAAAACATTTTGTTTTGTGTTATCGGTCCCACAGAAAAAAAAAATGTCTATGATGCTTTATTTGTGACTTAGAGGTATTTGATAGGAAAGTTTTTAAAAAAGAATTTGAATGACTAAATATGTAATTTTATATAAAATTCAGTCTGCCATCTGCAAACAGACATGTCCAATATTTTAGTAACTGATGTTAAGAACCAGTGAGGTAGCTAGACTCCTTGACTGCACAAATCCTGGAGGGCTAACCCTCTGGGGTGCCTTAGTCCATCAGCACTAAATACCTGCACACCAGGGCTGGAATATCTGTAGCAACTGCAGAGTTGCTCTTTCTGGTGTGTCAACAGCTGAGACCCAGGAGGGACAACCAGTAAAACCAACTTGTATGTTATCATTTTAACATCAATGGATTTTAGAGACTTCAGATATGGCTGAACAGCTGCTTGATTTTGGGAGTAATAGGAGGTATAAGGGTAAAAATCTTCCAGCATCCCAGGCTTCAGACTTGGTGTCTTTGATGGCAGAAGATGCCTTTGACCTGCGATTACTCTAGTGTGCGAGTGTGATCTTGCTGTAATTCTTCAGGCTTGAATCAATCATGCCAGCAAAATCAGTGCTTCTTTGATCAGAACAACTCACTGTCCCACATGGCTGAAGGTATAAAATCACCAGCACTCCTGTTCGAAGTAGAATGGGCATTCATAAATCAGGCTGGCAGACCATAAATTCATTTACCCAACAGAGACACAGTCAAAAGCAGCTCAGTGGGCTTTTAAAGGCCTTTGTGCAATACTGGAAATAAACAATGGATGGAGGGGGTGTGAGGAGAAGAAGAAAGTGGCATCTTTATCCTCTGCTGAGTGAGGTACTGCTGGTCTGATGTAGGGTGGCCTTTCTTCACTGCTTGGTGCTGAGGGGCTTTGGAAAGCTGGGGCTGGGTCTCCTAAAGCTGTGGCACAAGCATCTCACTGCCAAAGAAGAGATGGGGTCAGAGTAGGGACTTCTGGGTCTCTTGGCAAAAGCCTTAAGTAGATCTGAAAGAATCCTACCTGGCACGGCTGAAACAAAATGTCTCTCCTGCCTGCTTCTGCTGCTCTCCAGCAAAAGCAAAATAGGAAATAATCTCACAGCTGAGTCCCAGGCAGACAGGGGACTTTGTGGTGTCCTCAGTGAGGGATGTCTCAGGCCGAGCAGCAGGGACTCTCACTGGCTGTGTTTCTAGGTGATGCCACATGTTTGCATCTGGATTTAGTGTTGTGGGAGAGGAGCATCAGACATCCAGACTCAAGTCTCAGCCCAGTCTATAAAAACAGAGACACTTAAAAAGCCTGCATGCAGACATGCAAAGCACAGCAAATGAAATCTTTCAAGTGCATCAGAACAAACCTGAGACATAGAGTTTCCATGGCTGTTTCCCCTTCCCTGCTATCTGATTTCATCTGGCTTGAGAAACATATATATTATATATATATTTAAACAATATCACAGCAACTCTGCCAGTTGCTTCTAATAAAACAGCTCTGCTGAAATAATGCAGTGTCTGAGAGATTGGGTGTAATATGGTTAAATGCTTTTACAATGCCCCATTAAAATAAGTGGATAGAAATTCATAAAATATTTATAGCATTTGAAAAGTGTTCATTCACAGATCCATCCAGAATGCGAAGCAGGCCCAGAGCAGCAAGTGCTGAAGACAGATGTTGATACCATGATGTTCTTCTTGCATGGAGAGAGAAGATGGACATAGGTTAAATCACATTGCTGAAAAGTACGAGGGTTGAGATCAAATCCTGTGCTGCAGTTTGTTTTAATCCGGTTACTAAACCAAGCAGTGCTCCGTTTTCCTGCTGAGTATGACGGAAATAACAATCCCAAGCTGGCAAGGATACTACATTTCTACTGTTCCTATCATGAGTCCAGGGGCATTAATGAGACCTTGGAGTGGGAAAAAGAGCTATGATTTAAATCTAAGTGATGAGAGAGAGGTTGGTTGCTTTTGAGTCAGCGCTGAGATGACCTGATCTGTTGCTCAAAAGGCGTCTGGCTGAATGGCTTCCTGTCTGTGGTGAAGGTAATAGCAGAGCTGGCTGCATCCCCCTCTTTGGCAATTATACTCGAGTCCCCTGGGTATTAAAATCAGCTGGCACTCCTCCAAAGGCTAGGTTTTTAAAAGAAGAAAAAAAAGAAGTTGTATCTCTGGAGTTGTTTTCCACCCGAGCAAAGTACATGTCTGTCTTCTTGCATCGAGTCCTGTGTCTGCAGCCACAGACTGCTCAATGCAGCTCCTGGGGAAAGATGGAAGGGCTTGGAAAGCTTAAGGACCATAAAATAACTGCAGGATTAGGAGGGGTGGCTATGAGAGGGACTAGGATGAACTGTCTGAGCAGAATTAAGTCAAGACCTGGTGTTAATCCAGCAGCTTTAGGTTGAGAGCATCTTTGAACTCTTCGATGAAGCCGTGGACGAGCTTTTGACAGAAGTAATCTACAGCTGCAGAGGAATAATCACCTCAACAAGTGATGGGACGGAGGAAATCTTCTGTTGGTGAGGAAGAGGTGGGAAATGACCGGTGCAGCACCCCTGTGTGGCTGTGTCTGAGGTGTCACACCAGAGGGTGGTACTTCTGTACATCACACAGAGAACAGTCCCAGACTCATCTCTGTCATTGGGTCTTAGAGAAATTCCTTCGGAGGAAAGCATGTAGGAGAAACTAAGATACCTGTGGATCCCAAGGACCATTATCCCAGGGCTGAATTCCTCCAGTAAATATCCCAGCTGTTTCCAGAACACGTTTGGGAAACAACCGAAGACAAAATGTTCTCCGTCCTCCTGTGCCAGTCTGTTTTGAGCAGTCATCATTTTGACATCTCCTGCAAGTGTTGGAAAGCTCCAGTGGTTCCTGTTCATTAGAGATCCCAATTCTCATTCACGCCAGTTTTACCTTTGTGTCACTCAATTGACTCGATAGCAAAGGAGACGAGAACCTGGGTTCCTATTTCTCATTTTGCAAGAAGAGTTAAATTAACCCTGGGGTCAAAGCCAAATGCCAGCCTCTCCTCCAGGATTCAGTGGCTATACAGCAGTATTGCTGTAAAAGTACCCAAGCTTGTTTTAAACTAGCAGTACGCTGCTCAGAGTGGGCAAATTTATTCTACTTTTTTTTCAGGCCTTTGTAGTCCTCATCGACCTCCAACCTGCTGTTATCTAACTCTAGACAGCTTATGTTTCCCCTGTATACAGACCTTTAATATAGATATCCTCTCAGCTGGATACTGTCGTTAGGACTTTACTCACTATAAACTAGGAATAATTTCACCTGTCTGAGGAGTTTGTCCAAGTTTCATTGAAAAAGCAGTCTTTTACTTCCCAGCCTGCACTCAGTTGTGGTGTTGCTATTCTGGTTACACAATTACTGTATCTCATCTCAGAGACTGCTGCACATCAGGACCAAATCTCTCACTGGTGTGTAAATCAGAGTAAAACAGCTTTGGGATCCATTAGGGAGAAAGTGTCAATCTAAGGTTATTTTTTGCTTAGGTTTGCTTCCAATTTTCTTCACCTTGTTTTATCCTCCAGCATGGCAGCAAGTTGTGTATGTTTATTAAATGCACTAAATAGTCCCTTATAAATATGTATTTATTTAGTTTGCTTTAATAAATATATATTTACAAAGACATATTTATACATACATTTATAAATATTAGTATAAATAAGTATCTATTTATACATTAGTATACTAAAGGAATACAGCTATTAAATGAATTAAATATAATTAAAAGCTTACTATTTTCCATCGTATTGGCATCTGATCTGACTTTCTTCTCCTAGCTCTGAACTGTTATCCAAACTTGCTGGTGTGTTTGTCCTGGTTTCGGCTGGGATAGAGTTAATTT
>NW_008795575.1:2902474-2914989 GCF_000699145.1 Aptenodytes forsteri
TTTGTATATTCTTTTATCATTATTATTATTATTATTATTATTATTATTATTATCCCTTCTTTTTCTGTCCTATTAAACTGTCTTCATCTCAACCCACGGATTTTAAGTTTTTTCCCCCCGATTCTCTCCCCAATCCCATTGAGGGGTGAGGGGGGAGTGAGTGAATGGCTGTGTGGTGTTTGGCTGCCTGCCGGGTTAAACCACAACAGTGTTAAACCCTCATATCCTCCACTTTGGGGAGGTTCTTTCATGCTCTACAACAGTGTATCTTTGAGGGGTGAGGGGGGAGTGAGTGAATGGCTGTGTGGTGTTTGGCTGCCTGCCGGGTTAAACCACAACAGTGTTAAACCCTCATATCCTCCACTTTGGGGAGGTTCTTTCATGCTCTACAACAGTGTATCTGTCTGAGAGGGAGCAGGAAAGTCCATCTTCAGATTTATTGCTGATGGGGAGCAATAAATTTTCTTTAGGGGCAGCACAAGGATGTAGATCATAGATGTGGGAACTCTGGATCAATATTTTTTTCTTTCCTCTTATATAGGGTGTAAGTAGCCGCTGATTTGCTCTCACCGGAGCAAGCAAAGTGAATCATCTCTTGTGTTATCTTCTTCAAGTCTGTGCTACTACAGAAAGACGAGTCCAAGAAGGCCAAAGATTTTTTTTTTCCCCTAACCTTTACAGTGTTTTTTTTAGCCCACACTCCTCAGGCCCACTAAATGCTTAGCAAATATGACCTGTTCTCTGTGCAGGAAACCATCCCTGTGGCTTGTGTAGCTGCTTCTTCCACCTAACATGTGAAGGACAGCATTATAATCACTCTATCATATTCTCTTCAAAGACGAAGATGAAACAGCATGTTCCCAGCAGCTGAAAGAGATGTTTTAGTTAAAACCTGAGCGTGTGAACTCAGGAGGGATAGGAATCCCCTGCAGGCTTCCCCAAAAAGACATGTTCCCCAAATGTCCTTGCTGTAGAATAGTGAGTCCTCAGTCCCCCAGGCCAACCAATGGACTCTTTGCAATAATACATTATATTCATATAATTCATAAAATTTTACTCAAGACTATTTTTCATTGCCTTTGTCTTCAGGATTATTAGACCACTAAGGGATTAGGTGAGTGATAACAGAGATAACGGAGATAACATACGAGGAGCCTTTTATTTAGAATAGCTGTAATCATGTTTTTCAGACCCTGGACATCTCCTGTCCAAGGATTTAAGGCCTCTTACCAATGCTCATTAGCTAGTAAAGAGATGTGTTTGTGTTATAATCATCACAATCCTCTTGCTTGGTTAAAATCACATATTAAACCCATGTCTGAGCCTGGAATTAGAACCTGCAACACAGATTCCTCCTGCTCCCTGTCCCCCAGATCTCCTTATCGCAGCTCATGTTCTCCACTTATCTGCCCTATAATGTAAGAAAACAGGCACACTCATGGAAATTTGCCCTAGCACTGTGGTAAATTTACGTAGGGGCATGTGGTAACCTGCCACTTGCCGTCAGGGCAGATTTACCCAGCCAAGATGGGTTGTTCTGCTTTGTAATGTTAATGGATGCTACCTTTGAAGGACTATATGCACTTTTCCTACACAGCAAATGTGGAATAACCTCTCTTTTTTTCCTCCTTCTCCTCCTTTTCTCACTTACACATGCTGGCTGCACAGCTGGTAAAATAGATAGGTCTTTCTAACCTTTTCATGCATGCTTGGTGAGTCCAGGTAGCTTTATAAATATGGTAATGGTTTCCAGAGCATGTCTGGACTGGAAATAAGACAGAAAGCCACAGAAGCTGGACTTGGAGAGATAACTGCAAAAACAGCTCCGCTGCAGGAGATACTAAATCCGCACTCCAGGTCAAATTAACTGCCTCCCCCCATTAGTATGAGGAAAGCTCTTGTGCTCACCTGTTTGCTGATTACATCCATGAAGAAAGCAGCAGCTCTTGTTTAGTTTATTACCAGAAGGCCCAAGCTTGTGATAAAACGCATTGATTTATACAATGGGGGATCCTGCCTGGCACTTCAGTGTAGTTGTCCTGCTGAGAAAATTACAGATAAACTCTTAATTTATTCTCCCTTTAAGGGAGAGGGGGGAAAAAAGAGAATGAAAAAAAAAGCCCCAAACTCAACAACAACCTTCTGATATGTGCTCATGAAAAGGTTAGTTTTTACTAGTCGGCTTCCAAAGGCTGATTCCCTAGAGATATCATCCTGGGGTCACTCCCATCAAGGACTGGACCCAAGGACCATTTATTATGGTCCCTCCAGCAGAGCTCTTTCCCCCAGAGGCTGCTCATGGTGGCATCTCACTCAGGTGACTGGGACAGCATCCCCTGTCCTTCTGGTGGCAAGGATGTGGCTGTCTCTGCCCAAGATCACACTCAGGCATTTCCAGGACTCTCTGGAAAAGTCATCACTTTTTCTATAGCAGAGGATAATCAACAATGACTGATGGTTTAGCCAAGGGGGAAGGCGAAGAGGAAAGCTGTGATTTCTGGGACAGGTTAGAGTAGTTTAAGATGAGGGACGCAGAAAAAAAAAAGCAAGGGAGTGGCAAGAGGAAGGAGATGGATCTCAGCTTCACAAGCGATGCCTTTGACAAATGTTTGAGATCTAACCTTGCTTTAAAAAATTAATATTGCCCAGAGCCCAGAAGTAAAATGAAGCAGTACATCTAACCTGCCAGGAGTACAGCACTGGCATTGTGCACACTCCTCCCCTGTTAGGTGCTAGTCTGTGCTGGGATTTGGGGATGACTGACAACAAAAATGCTCGCTGAGGAAAGGAGTCACTGCTCCACAGCCCTGGCTTCCCTTGGAATTTCTGGAAGCACCAAAGTTTGTTAACTAGTAATGGGTTTAGAGGGTGAGGGATGCCATACTGTAAGGGAAGAGATGTTCAAACGCATCCATTGGAACAATTAACCAGGTCCCTTGAGCTGTATTTGGGACTTCCAGCATCATGAAAGGAGCCCTACGCTTGAAATGAAGGGTTGTCATGGATTAGCAAGAAAGTTCAAGGTGAAGTCACCTTTCTCTCACGTAACACTTAAAAGTATACCTACTCTGCCTCTTCCTTTTGATGCCTGATCTGGCCAGGTCCCTTTCTTTTTTCAAATATACTTTGTTTATTTCCCATTTTGAGGAAACCTGAGCTCTTCTGTCGCTGGTGTCATGAAGTTTGCACTTTGTTGTGTTTTCCTGATTTCTACAATATTCTTTATACAATAAGGTGACCAAAATATGTGTGTTGTCCCTCTTCTGACAACAGAGCAAAAGTTTCTGTGCCTGGGCACCTGTCCAAAAACACAGAGCAGCCCTCCTGGCCAGTCCACTAGGGCCTGGAGATTCCAGGCTATTAAGAAGACCCTGAGTCTTTCCAAATTTGAATGGCCTGGCATGATATTTTCCAGGAATTTTTGTTTTGTTGGTGTGGCAAATGCACACAAGCGATGTTCTCTAGATCCTCCCTACACATGCATTTGTCTAGGGGTGAAAAAAACAATGGAAAAAATATAGCAGAAAAAGAAAGAACTCCTCATTGCCTGAGAATTTCCTTGATAATATAGGTGTACAGTACAGACCTTCTCAAGCTTTTAGATTTATTTCCTAAGGTTGGAAGAAATAGCTGGAAGCCCTACTCCATGCAATATTGTTCTAACCTCCCCTTTGTTTCTGACAGTGATGGATTTTACCCACTGCACGTAAAAAATCTTGCACTCAAACATGCTTTTCCTGGATAGCCAAGAAAAAAATCAAACAGATGTGACCTCTATGTCCATAGTCCTTGCTTTGGAGGACCACTGCCCAGCCCCAGCCACTGTTCTTAACCCTAATCCTTCCTCATGCAGCTCTTGCCTAAGAAGAAGGAGCAGGAAAGCATTAAGGAAAGAAGAAAATATTCAGGAATAGGTGGTCAGTTTTATCATCTTCCCCAGCCCACAGTGAGCTTGTGCTCTTTATTCCATTAAGCTCGATGACAGCAGAATTGTCCCAGTGCCAAAACCTCTACTCCTGTATAGGTACTGTCAGGAGGAAAGCAGGGCTGGACTCCGGTTAAGTTTTTGTCTCTCTCTGTATACATGGTTCAGCTGAGGGAGCTGGCATGGGTTCCCTGCCCACCATTTATCTACCAGTGTTTGCCCAAGACTTTCCACACATCCTGTAGCCTGGTGTCTCATTCCAGTTGTCCTGACTGCACAGATATGCCACTATTTTCCACCCTGATTGTTGGGAGAATATGCTCAGCAGAGGCATCATGATGCCTATTCACAGCTTTCCTCCTGCCAAAATTAACAGCGTTCCCTTCCTCAGCCTTGGCATCTTTTCGTTTTTGTGTGCTCCTTCAAACAATTTGTTGGGCTTGTTTTTTTCTTTCTAAATCCATGGCAGCTATCTTTAATTAAATCACAATTCCCTAGGTGGTTTCCCTCTTCCATTGCTGATTAGTGTAGCCAGTATCTATGACCCTCCTGCTGCTGGAATCAAGACTTATAGGTCTCACATTTCCCAAATCTCTTCTCCATGTCTCTCTAAATGCAAGTGTTACCATTAATAATGATAAAAGCATTGTATGGAGCTTCTCATTCCTTTAGGGCTTTTCAGACCATGAAGGGAGATAGGCTATCAACTCATCACCTTGCAAAAAGCTGCTCTCTATGTGGAGAAATGCAGCATGTGTCCTGTGGTGGGAGCATTGCATGACAGAAATGGCTTCTTGCTCAAAAGCTAAGGGATCCACATGCTGTGATCCCACCACAAACATACCTAGCCACCTTGTGCCACCGGGTGAAGCTTGTGTCAGGTGTATGAATCAAAATATGAAAAGCAATGGCTATTGCACTTGTTCTGACAAGCTGCTTTTGTACAAATGAAGAGGGAATTACCATAAAGTTTTGGCAGAGCAGCCCTGGCTAATACAACTGCCGTCCCTCTACAGATGAACCAGGTACACCCAGTCTTGGCTGAATGCAGCCTTTCACCATACGTTTTCCTTTGAAAGGCCGATCCTTTTCTGATTCAGCCTGTTTCCACCTCTTACCCTGCTGCAATTCTTTGCGTAATGCTGTGTCTGAAGGAAAAGCATCAATTACTGAATCACTCACCTCACCTCCTGCAGCACCATGAGCTTTGTAGCCTGCCCCCAGCCCTCCATCAGCTGTGGTTGATGCTAATTGGGTTATAGCACGACTGTAGCTTGGGGCATTATGAAAGACATTATCACTGTATTTTAACCCCATCGGTATTTGCCTTGATATATTTCTTTCCCTCTTCCACTCCTTTCCTTGTGTTCCTTCCTTTGTCATCTTAATTCTAGGGCTCCACAGGATCGGTTTTTAGAAGGTTTTTCTTCTCCTCTGCAGATACATATTGCTTTGTCACAGTCTGTTTTACTTCAGAAATTTTTCTCCCACTTCCATCTTTTTTTTTCTTTCAAAAGATATAACTGCCAAAATGGAAACAAATTTGATGCAATTTCTATTTAAAAGACTTTGATTGTAGGGGAAGGAGGAGGTTAAATGTCAATGAATACATTGCTCTAGCTTTTATGAGAAGAATTTCAACTAATTGTTGCATATATGCATATTTTTATATATAAAAAATTAGCAGTCCCCAGAATGCTCACAAATTTTTTTGACAAACCTGACAGTGGGTGAGAAACAATAAAAAAAATACTTTTAGCTTAGAGATGGAAGCTGAGGACTCCGTGTGTGGTCTCATGGTTGTTCCCTATTTGTGAGGCTGTACAGGATCAGGGAAATGACAAAATCTTCTCTAGGCAGAGGCCAGTGCTGATGCAGAACAGGGGCAGAGCCTCCTGGATGGGGCAGAGGAGGCAGCAGCCCTGCCTCTGTCCCCTTAAAGGAGCTGAGAAGTCACAGCCCCAGTTTGGGTGATGTGCCCCAAATCAAATGGGAAGTCTGGAAATTCAGACCGGTTCCCTGAAGTTGTTGCATTGCTTTAAGCCACACGCTCCTTTGTCCTCCGTATACATCTCAGCGGCATTTCTCACTGTGGCAGCATTCAGTAGCTTTGCTGGGGCTGAGCACAGCCGGCCCCTGCCTCTGTGCTGGAGGAAACACAGCCCGGATCGTGCAGATAATTTGGTATCTGTGTTTGCAGCATCACTCTCACAACTGCCTTGTCTCTGTTATTTCCTGGGGACCTGACTAACACCTTTGCTGGCCTCTTGATCGCCGTGTGTTTGAAACACTTCTTGTCATTTAGCTTTCCCTTCACCACCACCACATTGTCCTGCTCTGCTTTTGCTTTTCCCCCTTACACTGTTTCATGCTGTTTATTGCAGAAGTCTCCTTATCTGCCCAATTGGTAATATCAGTTCATGCCTCTTTGTTCTGTTTATCCATAGGGAAACAATGTGGTAAAAATCATAAGCCACAGAAATCACAGTTTGGCCTGTTAAGAGGTGTGGGGGGGAGTGGTATCGCAATTTTTCTCTGACCAGCGAAGAGCCACCTTGAAATTAAGGGTGAACCAACCATCAGATGGCTCTGAGCTCTAGACTCACTAATTCAAAATGTCCTTGATATTACAATAACAAGAATCAAGCCTATCTAGGATGCTGCCAGCACTTTTTCCCTCTCCAGTTCCATTAGGAAGCAGGGAGGAGCAAAAACTATTTCAGATCCTCAAAAACAACAACAGAAGTATGAGTCTAAAAATGCACAAAGGTTTGGCATTTAAATATCACAGCTGTAGCCTTCTTAGAAATACCAGAGATACATAATGAATTATAGATTGGGCTGAGCTGCGAAATTCACCCCCTCTGCTTGTCCTTTAGTGAAGTTCTGGTCTGACCCAGGGGTTTGGTTCAGGTCCATCTCTAATTCTGAGTTCACTCCCTCTGTGATCCTTGACTTTTCCTGCACTCCCCCAGGTTTAACTCTGAATGTTAATGAACTGGGAAGCATTGTCAGGCAAAGGGAGGCAATGCCAGGGTTTGAACATTTGACACCTGAGCTCAGGGTGGTGTTATAGTTCCTGAGGCTTGGTATGGGTTTTTTCACCCTTTTTTTTGTTTTGGAGTCTCTCTCCTGCTCCATTAATAGCATTGTCAACACTCCTTAGCATGAGAGGTTAAAATTTTAAGGTGTCCCTGTGCAGTGGTGCTGGTCAGCATTCATCAGTCCTGAAGCTAAAGATGCAGAGAGAAACAGGGACAATTTCCATGTCCAGCAATCTTAATACCAAACCCCCATTTTTTACTCCATCACCATGGCCCACTTATTTTATTTGTTTTATTTTGCAGAGACACCATGACCTCATGATGTCTCCTGCATCTCAGTATCTTGTCCATGTTTTCTTTCCTCAGAAGTATCCCAGTGGTCACAGGTCAGGATAGCTGAGATGGGAGGGGACCTCTGGTGATCCTCTAGTCCAAGCCCCCTGCTCAAATAGACATTTTGCTGGCTTTTTGCTCCTTCCTGTCCACACCACTGACTCCTCCAGCTTCAGTTGTTTCCCCCAGCATGGGCCCACACTGTCATCATCCCCTCCTTATCTGAAATTCAGCCTTCCCACAGCCCTGGGAAGCCTCATAAAGGCTCACTGGGGCTGGGGTGAGGGTAGAAAGGTGAGCAGCAGCTGCTGGGAGTTGGGATTTATAGCAGGGAAAGGATGCTTGTCAGCAGAAGGAGGTTATCAGTCCCGAGAAGCACTGTCTAAGTGAAAATTGAAACTGTCAGACTGCCTGTGCTCCCTGCTCTGTTTCTGCTCTGGGATTTTTAATTATTATTTCTCATTGCATTTTTTTATCCCTCCTCTCTTAGTTTCATTTGAAAAATGTTGTCTGCAGATATAAAAGCAGGATAAATCATTCATGACCTTCAAACATGCCACCCTCTGTTTTCCTCCTCTTACTGCTGCTCTTGGGCTAGCCCTGAGCAAAGCCATGCACTCGTTTCCCCTCAGGACCCCGTGCTCACTGACTTTTGGACCTCATTTTCCTTTGGGGCAGGGTTTGCATACCCTTCTACTAGCACTGACTGGTAATGTTTGCACAGCCAGGGCAAGACTTAACTTAGGATGAAAATGTTTTCGTCTCACCTTTCCCCCTTATGTCTCTCCTCTGCTTCCTCCATGGAGCAGGGGAAGCTCAGGACTTCCCGGGGCCATGGCACAGCCTCTTTCTCTCCCCTCCAGCCCAGGCACGGCTGATCAGTCTGGCAGCTGACGGGACATGGTAGGCAGTTACCATACAGGGGAGAAGCTGCAGAGCCATACAGCAGCCAGAGCATTTGTGTCTTCTCTTCCGAGCTGTTTCCAACTTTAAACCACTGAGCCTTTCCATCGCTTCCTCCCCATTTTGGTGCCAGGGCTTTGTCTCTTGTTGCTGGGTCCTGATGCTTACGCATCAATCCTGCATGAGCAAGAGCCACAGGACGCAGGTGGGCTGTGCTATGATTCAGGACACCAGCATGTCCAGCCTACACATGCCACCTACTGAGGCCCCTCTAAAATCCGTTCTGCAACACTTAGGCCATGGCTCCTCAGAGCCCGGGGCTGTTCAGTGCCTAGGACAGTGGAGGTGGTAGCAAAGAGCCGGCAGACAGAGCTGAGACATGGGCCAGCCAAGGTCTGCTCCATCTTGGCAGTGCTGCCTATAGATCCTGCCTCCGGGAGCCCTAATTTGTTAGGCAAATGGAAAATGCAAACAGCCTGACCTTCCCAGGACCCCTGACAACAGCCACAGTCCCAGACTAGCAGGCGGACTTAATCTTCCTTTGATAGGGCACCGCAGGAGAATGGCGTACTCTCCAGAACTGCAAAGCTGTTCCTATCAGACAACCACAGTCCCACCAGGACGACTTTCACCCTCTAGCTGATTAGCTTTGCTCAGCACTGTTTGGGACAGATACATACATAAATAGAAAGGGAAGTGTGTCATGGCTGGGAAGATGCACTGGTTTAGTATTCCCTTTGTTTTAAGGATAATACTCACATAGAGGCCTCGTGCAATGTTGGAGTTTGGGGTTGTTGGGTGGTGGAGATTTTTTTGCTTTCAGAGCCAGCCGTTTTGTGAAAAGCCTTGACAAAACAGACGAAAAAAATCTGGCAAAATATAAGAAAATAGGGAGTGAGATGGAAGTGAGAACATGAAGGGCAGCCAGGGTGCCTCATAAACTGCTCTAGCCTTTTGAGATAGACTTCCCCAGGAGAAGGTCACAGTACAGTCAAGTCAGCTTGGTGGGCTAACTATGCAGTGTCTGAAATTGCAGAGCCAGAGATGGAAACCCCTACTAAGGTTTTCAAAGGGCTCAATCAGATTTTGTAGGATGATTTCTGAGCCTGATTTAACTTGTAAGCATCCACATATCAAGCATGAGAGGCTTATTACTTGCAGACTGAGGCTCAACGTGCTGAAGACGTAGGACACCACCGCTGTGGCTGATATGCTCATCTTTTGCATAGTGTTTTTCCATAGTCTTAAAAATCCCATTCATGGAAGTGGAACTGAGGGATAAGGGATGGGAAAGTAAATCATCAGTGGTCCCTGACAAAGCCACTGCCAATATCGGCAATCAGTAACAAGCCACGCACAGTGTCTTCTCTTCATGGCTGTCTTTTGCAGGCAATCTCATCCTGCCCGACACTGCCCGAACCTTTTGTCCAAGCAGGAACCAAACACTTGCAGACCCTTCCAGTGCAGACAGGCAGCCTGCCATAGCCCTGGCCTGAAGGACCAAGGACCTGCAATGAAAAGAGAGACAGTCAGATGCAAACACATCCCATTGTGTCCCCTCGGATCTGCTGAGACTCATCCTAACAGAGTTTTCTTTTTTTTTTTTTCTTTTTGCATTTCCACTTTCCATTAAGCCTCCTCAGCCCTTTTATTAAGGTTTATTTTTACCTCAGTGCAAGAGGTTAGGAGCACGCGGCTCTGGCTTTGACTGCTTGGCATTTTGTGAAGATTGTGTCACGTGGTAGTTCATACCTAGCCAAAAATAACTCCCTGAACATGGGAGCTGCTTGTCTACCTGCAGAGACCATTTATTCCCAACCCTTTTGGTTTTGTTTTAGAGGGATTGCTGGGAATGATGGTGTAGGGGGAGAGGGTGAAGAGTCATTGGTTTTGAAGCCTGAGGAATGGGGAAAGGCAGCATGACAGGTTTCTGCTTTTTCAAATAGATGGTACTCATGTTTTCCTCCCTCCCCCTTTGCCATGGGAGAGGAGAAGCAAGGAAAAGGCAACATCTCCCAGCACCAAGTGGGCCCAGCGTTTGAAAAGAAAAAGTATGGGAAGTGTTGGAGGAAAGAAAAGATTTGTTTTAGTGATGAGCAATCATTGGAAGGCATTAGGACTGTCCTGGGGAAAATCAAATTGATTTACACCAACACACTGCTGAGGGAGGACCCCCGCTGAGCCCAATGTGAGGTCCTCACACGCTCAGCAGGAGGGACGGGGACCCGATGGCTCCCAGTGGTGTGCTTTGTCACAGCAGCTCTTCCTTTCAGAACTGGACCGAGAGCAGAAAATGTAGAGCTGTAACGTGTCTCTGGTGCCTGTGTCACTGCTGCTGTGGGATTGATGCCCGGGGAGGGCTCAGCCACAGACCTGCCATAGCCGTTCCCTGCTTGCCTCCCCTCCTCCTCCAGGGTGGATGCAGTTCTGGCGGCAGTGGCTGTCCCCAGCCTCTGCACGGGGACACGCAGGCTCAGAGGAGGAATCAGCCGTTCAACAAAAGTTAAAGTGAAAAAACGACTTCATTGTGCCTGCTAACCCCCTGCTCATCCAGAATCATTTACCTGCACGAGGAGACCTGGCTCTTCCTTGAAAGTCTCCCCAGAACCAGCTGTGCTGTACCACTGTATGCTAAATGACATATGTTACAATTTTCACCCCAAACCAAGCTGTCCAGGATAACAAACCCAAAACACAGCTGAAATGAATCAGTTGGAATATGTTATTTTCAAACTCTTTTCTTTTGAATCTTGACTTTTCTTTTAGTGAAAATGAATGACATCTCAAACCTGTTTTTTCTCCCATGAACATCAAAATAAACACTGACAGCCTTACTTTCTGCAAGCCACCTCTTTTTGTGGTTTGTGTTGGTTTTTTGTTTATTTTTGAACTGGAAAAAATACAGTAAAGTGTTTCTCCCCTTTATTTTAATAGTTCTTTGCCTTCCAATCAGATAAGGGAAGGAAAAAGTTATTAAATCTGAAAACTCCCAGTTAGCCACATTGCACTTAGTAGCAGTAGGTGTCCAAATTCCACCTTTTTGGTTATTCAAAATCCATGTTGCTGAAACTCAGCAGAGGGACCAAACTCCTTGCTGAAGGTGATGTGATGCCTTTCCATGCACATCCTGCATCCTACACTGCCTGAGCAAGGGGATCCCATCCTGCTGGGTTAACACATGTGCCAGTTTCTTGGAGTGTAGTGAACAGAATAGCAGGAGTGACAGAGCTGAAGGTAATATTGCTCTAAATAGATAGCTGGGGGATTAGTTTTCTATATTAAAGTATTGATTTTTCATAAACTAAGAGCACAAAAGGCCATGGAAAACAATCAAGTCCCAGGGCAGGAAGCTGAAAAATTAGACAACACTCTAAGCCCTCATGGTTGTGCTTTGTGTTGAAACTTTCAGTTAAAAAAGCCTTATTTATAGGCAGTGAACTTCAAAAATATCAGAGGTGTGGTTCTAACACATTGAAAGTTTGTTTCCTCTCAAACGGGATGCTGTGAATCTCTGATTCAGGCAGGCAACATCAGCAGAATCAGACTCATGAAATTTCTTGTGTGTTCTGCTTATGGCTATGCTAAATAGATCCTCAAAAGAGCCTTTCATTTCAGCATTTCAGCTGTTGCATTATCATCCTGTGATGGGAAATGAGATATGCAAAAAGACAGAGAGACAACACGCTATTTCTTTTTCTTTACTTTCTGACTGCCTTTCTATAGAAATTCTAACTTCAATCAGAAGTGGAGTTAGAGAAGTTCAAACCTGAATTAAGGTGTCACCTGGTTTCCAGTGAAAGTGATGAATCACTGGAAAACCCTTTTCAGGGACTGTGGTTAGATTGCTCATCCTGAGACTGGTGTTAAAGACTGCATGTCCCTGCTTAAACCATAACTCAATTGAGGTTCATGCAGAAACCAGTAAGTGGAAGAAATCTATGGCCTTGGTTATACAAAAAAGCAGAACAGTAAATCATAGCTGTCTCATGTTTGAAATTTACAAAGCCATTACATTCAGAATTTGTTAGATTTCAAGTTTTGGTTGTAGATCATTTTTATGTCAACAAAAGAAAAGAGAACAGTAAAGATTTTGGTATTGTGCTTAAAAGTAGATTAAGGCACTGTCAAACTGGGGTGGAAATCATATCTGGACCTAGACTTCGATGCTCCTTAGCCTTGTTTTCAGCATGGAACTGGAAACCTGGATCCATTTCTAGGAGGCATTTGTGTAGGAATTAGCTTCTTACAGTTTTAATCCAAGAAGGGACCAAATGCCCAAACCAAATGTAAAGACTCTCTAGACTAAGATA
>NW_008795575.1:2915332-2918758 GCF_000699145.1 Aptenodytes forsteri
CATGGTATGGAATGTCCCTTTGGCCAGTTTGGCTGTGCCCCCTCCCAGCTTCTTGTGCACCTCCAGCCTTCTCAGTCAGTAGAGCATGGGAAGCTGAAAAGTCCTTGACTAGTGTAAACGCTACTTAGCAACAACTAAAACATCGGTGTGTTATCAACATTGTTCTCATCCTAAATCCACAACACAGCACTGTACCAGCTACTAGGAAGGAAATTAACTCTATCTCTTCTTAAACCAGGACAACATAGCTGGCATATTGGATAGGATGTTCTCCCCCGTTTCTTTGTAAGAAAACAAGACACACCAACAAGGAACAAAGGAAAAAGCACAAATTAAGTGGGTGAGTTTATTCTACAAAAATCTGTGTCACCTATCGTATCATGGCCCACAGGGTGATAGCAAGGTCTGTGCATCCAATGGGGAAATTTCCAGCAGCAGCAAAGGGACACCTGTAGTCATGTGGACATCTTGAACATGCCAGGAACAGCTCTACCACATGTGTGCACTTGAAGGCCCTAAAGGTGCCTGAGAAGGCAGCCGGAGTCCAGGCATGCACAGATTTACCTGAACAATTCACACAGTAAACCTGATGTGCTCCAGGCACAGCAGGGTCCCTGTGCAAGGGCACGTCTGGTTTATCCACATGTGTGCAGCAGCCATTTGTCCAGGACTTCTGGATATTTGGCATCCCCATTAAAATCTGTTTATTTCCACTTATTCCTTCCCTTTGGACAACAACCTCCAAGTAGGGAGGAAATAAGGGATATTTTTAGGGAAATTAAGGTGCCTGTCAGCCTGAAATACTGCTGCCCCCATCACACACAAGAATTGCTTTCTTGGGGCAGGGGACAAACCTTGGGTGGGAGATACCTGAGCTGAAATCCTGTGTTTCTGTAACCAGGATCCAATTTGTATGGAAATGGTTTGTTTGGCTTGGGAGAGGACAGATCAGAGAAATAGTTCAGGTGGCAGAACCAGTGACCCTGGTAAACTTTCACTCTTGCGCCTTATGGCTGTGTCTTTTTCTATTAGAAGTGATTTTAAATAAACATGAAGGGACCAGACAGGCCACAGATGCAGGTTTCTAAGCAACACAAATAAATCCACATCTACATTTATAGGTGCAGGCAGGACATCTCTGGACAGTTTTGAGTAAGGTTTTTTTTCTTTCCTTCTCCTTTCAGAGACGCAGAGTTTAAGTACAGACCACCAGAAAGAAAAACAATAAGCAAATAGTATTCTTACATGGGGATTGATAATTGTAGGGGACTGCATGAAGATACACAGCAGAAAAGGTGTCCTGATTCCCAGGACTGATGTGATGTGGCTGCAGATCTGCCTGTTGTCATCACATCTGAACGTTATGGCATCTGCCATTGAATTCCCAGGTGAAGAAAGTCACTATGAGGAAGGTGATGAAAGGCAGAGAGGTGCATATCATGATCATGCACAAGCGCAAGGTGGGTGGGGAGAAAAAGTAGGGTAGTCCCAATCTTGCAGAGCCTCAAGGCAGATGATAAATGATTGCACAGGACAGGATATAAGCCAGGACAGAAACAGTGTCTCACGCTCTGAAAAGGCACCTTTTTGTTTGTTTGCTTCTCCCGTGTTCAGAGAGACGCTTGCTCGCAAGTGTTAGGAGATTTAACTCTGCAGATGAGAGGAAATGATTTTCAAACTGCCTGTTTGTAAGCTAGCTCAAAAATGACAGCACTGCCACTGCTTCTTTTGTTCTAAACACCCAATTAAACTGGCTGTTTACACCTTCCTGCCAGATTCCTGTCTCCCAGCTGAAAAGAGCTGAGCAGCTAATGAGGCACAGCACAGAAACCAGCAGGGGAAAGGTGGGAGATTTCCGAAGAATTGCAGACTCAGCCCACTCTGGTGGCAAAGCAGAGGGAGATTGGGCTGTGCCAGGGTGGGATCCTTCCCAGCCCCTTGGGGAAAGAAGGGCACATCTGGGTGGTAGCCATGGCACCAAGCAGGCTGTGGGAAATGGGCAGACAAGCCCAGACTCCTGCTTCAGGACATTAAAATAGAAACAGCCATGCCTACACCCTTCCTGGCCCACGGTGCAGCCAGTTTCTTGCTAATGGACATTATTATTTCAGGATGGAGTTTATGAGGTTTTTCACATGTTGTAGGAAGAGTAAGGAGGAAAAAATAAGGAGAAACTGAGGGATGCTGGAGTCAAGGTGGAGGTGGTCATTAAAGTGCTTTGGGATGGAAGAAGCAACTTTTGGAGTAGATTAAAAAATGTTCCCTCAGTTCTCAGAGTAGCCACTGTAAATCTGTGACCTAGGGCTCTCTCAGAGTCTTCATTTCCCCAGGAAAAGATGCAAGTCAGCAAGTAAGGGGAGGGGGTAAAATCAGTGACAGATTTCCTGTACGTGTCTCAGATTTTTTTTTCTGCTGAGAGAAGCAGATTTTGCTGTAGCAGTAAAGAGTTGGTCATCAGAGCAGCCAAACTGCTTAGGCAAAATGGTTGCTCTGGTGCTAACAGAGGTCAGTAACAGGTTGCTGTCCAGGATACGTGATGAGCGTTCCTATGTGCTAAGACTAGTGTGAATGGAGGCAGGTGTCTCTATCTTCTGCCACTGCAGGACTTGCTGACTGTGTCGACCACTTGAGAAAAAGCTGTGCTCAGCAACCCCCGGAGAAAGACTCCTGATGGAGGTCAGAAATGACATCTCCCAAATCTGTGAACTTCTGAAGCAGGAAGTCCAGCATTCCTTCTTTGTTGAGGATGATAAGGTGAGGCAGACTTCTACTGTCATTTTGAGCAGGACAACCTATTTTTTCATGGTACTGACTTAAACTACTAGCAACTTGCACCGCAGTAGACTGTCTGTTGTAATACAAATGCATGTTTGTGTGCTAGCTTTCTTAGTATCCAGTGGATAAGGCAAAATTTATGTTGATCTTTTTATAAAATTCTGGTAAAGGCAGAACCTTGTGTTATGAGTTGCTGTGGTGGGTTGACCCTGGCTGGATGCCAGGTGCCCACCAAAGCCACGCTATCACTCCCTTCCTCAGCTGGAGGGGGGAGAGAAAATATAATGAAAGGCTCACGGGTCGAGATAAGGACAGGGAGAGATCATTCACCAATTACTGTCACGGGCAAAACAGACTCGATTTGGGGAAATTAGTTTAATTTATTGCCGATCAAATCAGACTAGGGCAATGAGAAATAAAAACTGAATCTTAAAACACCTTTCCCCCACCCCTCCCTTCTTCCCGGGCTTAACTTTACTCCCAATTTTCTCTACCTCCTCCCCCCCCCGGCAGTGTAGGGGGATGGGGAATGGGGGTTGCTGTCAGTTCATCACACGTTGCTTCTGCCGTTCTTTCCTCCTCAGGGGGAGGACTCCTCACACTCTTCCCCTGCTCCAGCATGGAGTCCCTCCCATGGGAGACAGTCCTCCA
>NW_008795575.1:2919181-2933367 GCF_000699145.1 Aptenodytes forsteri
GGAATCTCTGCTCCAGCGCCTGGAGCACCTCCTCCCCCTCCTTCTCCACTGACCGTGGTGTCTGCAGAGTTGTTTCTGTCACATATTCTCACTCCTCTCTCCAGCTGCAATTGCTGTTGCGCAGTTTTTCCCCCCTTCTTAAATATGTTACCCCAGAGGCGCTACCACCGTCGCTGATGGGCTCGGCCTTGGCCAGCAGTGGGTCCATCTTGGAGCCAGCTGGCATTGGCTCTATCGGACATAGGGGAAGCTTCTAGCAGCTTCTCACAGAAGCCACCACTGTAGCCCCCCTGCTACCAAAACCTTGCCACGCAAATCCAATACAGTTGCAATGGCCACTGACCTTGTGATTTACTAGGAACAAATATGAATGTTACACCCCCTTTCTTAAGGACTCTGTCATAACTTAGGTGTGATGATCTAAGATGTGTTTTCTCCCCTTTTAGAAAGAGTTGGAGATCTACAAAAAGGGTAAAAACAGCCCCAAAGGGAAAATTCTGGTCAGCAAACTTTCAGATGAGCCCTTGAAGCTACAGCCTCTCTGTGTGTGGTGAGGATCTCAGATGTTCTCTCATCCTGAGGCTATGTGAGTCTGATTAGGTTTGATTGCGTATACTGCAGACATTATCGATCAGCCAGATGATTGATGCGTTGGTTGCTGTCAGTGCCCCATCTTTGATGTAATTGCATGAATTATTTGCCAAGGCCAAGCACTTTGTCCTCAGAAGTGTTAACTATATAATATATAAATATGTCTATATTTATAAAATTTCTTTCTCAACAGATTAAATTATTTTCAAAGGTTCTGTATACCTCCCCTGGATTGTGGGGAAGTGCAGATCCATAAGTCAGTGGATTGACACAGATGGAAACCTGAAAGGTTGCGTAGTATGTGATGAATCCTTTCCACTTTGACACATTCCCTCTGAGGCTATGAGTGGCAGAATCTCCGTTGACATTGGGTTTACCCTGCATGGAGCCTGGTGGTTTGGATCCTGGGGATCAGAAGAGTCCCTAGCGGTAAGGCTTGTGACCCTCCTCTCAGCAACTCAGCACAATGTTTATGCTTGCAAGCGATGGCAGTATGTATATAAATATATAGATATTATAGCTGAAGTGGCACCAGATGGATAATTGCAGCCCCTGAGTGCCTAATCTACTCTCCAGGACATGGGCAGTTTTCTGAGCCAACAAAACTTAATTGAACTTTCCGTTCCAGCTGGAAAAGGTTATGGATCTAGCGAGTGCAAATGGAAGGCAGGATGAAAAGGTCAGATGTTCTGTTCTCTTTGTAATGGATTGACCGGGGACATGTTTTTATCTTTCTCACAACCGCTGGATTGTAAAACTTAATTAGCAAGTCACTTCTCTCCCCTGTCTGAAGGCATGTGTGTGATGATTACACATAGATCACGTTTTATGGACATGTTATGTTTTCATTTGAGAGCAACAGCCTGCGTGAGGGACATTTTTGCCACATATTTACATCAGTAGTTCAGAGAAAGGCCAGTAGGACAAAAAGGAGAGCTATCCTTGACATCAGGTACGTCAGTTCAGCTACCGACAACATCAACTGATGGAACTGCAGCTGCATTAACTGGGCTCTCACCTTCTCTGTTGGGAGGTGAGAAAGGAAGTATTGCAAACACAGGCAAAAACAAGAGAGATGGAGATACAGACAAGGAATAATATGACATGATGAGAGAGAAAATACAAAGAAAGAGGTAGAAAAATGAAAGGGGATTTGTGTATGGTAAAGAAAAATGTGTAAGCATACAATGACAAACCCAGGGATGTCTGAATTCAAAGGACAGACCTGCTGCCTGTACAGCCTGATTGGAAAATGATGCTTTCTCAGTTAAAAAGTGTGGTCTCATCATCTGAAAGCATACCTTTTGTGTCTCCAAAGAGGTGAGAAAATAGAGATAATTGGGTTTTTTAGATTAGACATGAAGGAAAAACATGTAAGGACAGTTAAGGACTGGAATAGATTGCTGTGAGATTGGAACCACCAGAGGTTTTTAAAAGCAGGTTAAACAAACATCTGTCAAGAAAGATTTAGATGTAGCTGATCGAGCCTTGGGGCAGGGGCGGACTAGGTGACCACCTGAGGTCTCTTATTTTCAAATTTATTTTCTGTGATTTTATGTAGTTCCACTTTCTTGGTAGTGAAGCTTATCACCAGAGCATCAAAAATGGTCTCAGTGAGTCAAGAACTCCATGTAGGTGGAAATCTGAATTAGTCATACACACACACAAAAAGTCACGATTCAAACCATGGAAGTTTTTTCATTTATATTTCAATTGGGAAAGGGAGGAAAAGTTTCAAAAGACTTTTTAATTTTTCAGTGGGAAAATTTTGAAGTCTAGAATTTTCCTCTCCATCCAATAATATTTTTCCTTCTTGGCATTTTACCTAGATACACAAGGCTATAACTTCTTCAAATTTTAGCATACCTTGTAAGAAATCCTGCCATTTTTCTGGAAAGCTTGAACAACTAAATGGAAGGATAAAGAGAGCTGTACTTAAAGCTAAGTGAAAGAACAGAATACCCCAGGGCTAAAGGGAACCTCTTATCAAGTTCTGGGGATTAAGACCCCAGTGCAATGCAGCTTATTTATCTCTGGAGCCATCATATGTTTAGATTCCCAGTGTTGCTCCAGTCAGATTCTTCTTTCTTTTTCTTTTTCTCTTTCTCTTTCTTTTCTCTTTCTGTGTTTAAGTCTTTTCTAGAGGTCATCTGTTGTCCTCATCAGATGTGCCAAGACTCACATACCCCAAGCTCCTACTTCTCTCTTCACACCTCCAGCATCTCTCACAATCACAAGCTTGGGAAAAGAGCCCAGAACTGTGCTGTAGCTTGGACTGCACATTTTGATAGGACCACACATGATAAGAACATTGGTGGAAAGCACAGTCTCTGGCTGGGAGCTTTGAGTGAGAATTTCTCCACCGTGTGACTCTCGGGTGGTAGGAAGCCATTTCCACTCTTGTGGCACATGTCAGTGTTTAGGCAGACCAAGCAATCTGCATGGGAGAGATGTCTTTGGCATCAGCAGTCAGGATGAATTCAGGTTTTTCAGGGCAGCAGTTTAGTTTTTTGCACTCCTAAAGCTTTGGGACCAGGGGTTTTGATTTGAATCTTTCTCTTCTTAAAAAGCAAGTTAACCACTTTCCTTTTAAGTGGGTTATCACATTCATGAGCACCTTCCTTACATAAAGAGGATGGATTGCTGTAGGGATGGCAGACAGAATCCAGGAAACAAAGGCAAAAATTCCTACTGAGAAACTCCTTGTGCTGTAAAGCCAGCTCAGGAGGGAAGTGGTGAAGCTGTCAACATAACTGCAGAGGGAAGATAAAGAGACAGGAGACACAGACTGAGCATATCTACAACACATCAAACAACACCGAGTCAGTCAAAGCGTCATTAATCCATTGGACTATGAACCTTCCCCTCAGATGCTGCCAGATCCATCAGTCGAGGGCCAGCGGTAGAAAAGCAGCATAGCAGGAACTGGTCACCAGGGACAACAAAACAAGAAACCCTTTAAGATTTCTGCTCTGTCTGGGAATCTGCACAAAGAGTTCAGTAGGTTCAGGCCACCAAAGAGAATTGCTTAAATGGGATTTTAAGGAGTGATGGCTTTTCCACTGGATGAATCAAGCCACAAACAGATGCTGTGCTGGTCTAAAAGCCTCCAGCACTGCCCTCTCCTCTCCTGCCTTCGCCATCCCAGCAGTATTCCATGGTTAGGAATGTGATCCCTGGGGAAAAAGCACTAAAACAACAACAAAACAAAGCAACGCCAACACTCAGCTTTACTTGATGTTGGAGAGAAACAGTCAAGGATCAGACATGTCAAGTCCTAAAGAAATGAGCAAATATCAGTGGTTTTTCTCTGAAACCTCTCCCTTTGGATCACTTTCTTTAATAACCTTGGATGAGAACTGTGGTCTTGTGCATGTCAAGAGAAAGGCTGTCCATGCTTCAGAGAGCTGTATTTTCATCCCTTGATGAGGGAGTTGAAATGACAGTTTCCAGCAGAAGATATTGGTTGTATTACATGCAGTAAAGAAGAGAGTGATGACTTGATCATGGTCATTCTGTACTTACATGGGGAAGGGAATTGTTAGCAAAATGCTCTTAAATTGAAACAAAAATGTGCTAACAAAGCCCAATGGATGCAAACTTCAAAGACATGTTCAAACTTAGATGGAAGTGTGACTCTGAATAGCAGTGGTAATTAACCACTGCAACAGCTAAATGCTGTGGATTCCCTGCCACTTAAAACCCTTAAAAAGACATCCGTGCTTGATTTAAAGAGGTGTTACAGTGTAAATGGAAAGAAAGGGATTGATACAAATTAGTGGGTGAGAGACAAGACATTGGATTAAATGAGAAGTTCCCAGACAGCAATACATACATCAATAGTGATGTGAAATCTACTTCAAAACGGCATGTGAATGTTTCCAGGACAGTGTAATGCCACCTGCTGCACAGACTCAGGTTGCAACACGGAGCCAGAACCTATTATATCAAAATGGCCAGTGATGGTGACAAGCAAAATAAATTTAGGAATCCACAAATCAAATCATCATCGTCATCTTCTTCATCATCATCATCTCTTCTGTCATTAAAATTTCTTAATCACCTTAGCCGGAGTTTAGCCAATTAATTGCGTGGAGATTATCTGGCCCAGTAATCTTGATCACTTAAAGACATGTCATGAAGATAGCAAAAAGGAAAAGGGGGGGGGGGGGGGGGGGAAAAAAAACAACAATTGGTGGGAACCACACAGAAAGAGCTGAATCTAAGAAAGGAAACCTCCTAATTGTCAGAGGTAGTTTGTGATACCGGTGGAGGCATATTCTGAAGACCGGGTCCGGGCAGGGGAAGACTCAAGTCTCCCTATTCCATATTTTGAGATAATGGAAGAATTTTCCTTTTGAAAATATGAAACAGTCCTACATTTATCTATTTTTTATCTTTTAAAAATGGTAAAAGTTGATGAAAATACATGTTCTGTTCAGTCTATATTTATTTTGGCTTTGATTTTGACACTTTTTCTTTTCCTTCACATAATCTTTATGACTGTTTCTTTTTAAAGCAGGTGGAAATTTCATTAAAAAGCCTTGTAGAGGAGAAGCTTTGACAACCTTTAAAACATCTTTGGGGTTGTTGTTTTTGTTGTTGTGGCTGCTGCTGATGCTGTTGGGAACATATTTTAAATTGACCTTATCCATAAAAGTGACATTTACATGGCATAATTCGGTGCTATGTAGAGATACCTAAACTAACTAAATACATGAGGCAACATAGCTATTTAGTACACAACTCTGAGTTGATCTACCCTTCTGAGACTGTATTTAATTCATACAATATTGATGCTGATCTGTAAGAATAAGTTACTCTCATTTACTGTAACCTACAATATGCACATAAACAGACAGCATGAAGTGACTGATGTACTTTAAGTTCAGACCGTCAGTTATTGCAGTAACTCTTGTTCCTATAACTACATCTTTAAACTGGTGAAGTCCCTCAGATGGAGAATAATTTCTGTAATCACAGCTCCCAGACTCTGCCGCAGCTTTGCCATGTTCTCAGCCTTTGCCTCTGGACAAAATTCCTTGATCTTTTTGTGCAAACATTTCTCAGTTTGTAAACTGGGAATAATAATTCATTATTTGCCTCTATAAGAGCTCTGTGAAGCTTCATCCAACCAATGTTAGTAAAGTGCTTGGAGATCCCTGGATGAAAGCCGCTGCATAAATGCATAGTATTATTGCTAGACTAGCAAATGTTATTACTCTTCTAAAAAAAAAAAAAAACAGGTATGTAGGTAGAAAATAGCCAATCTTAATATTTATAATATTTCTGCTTCCTCATAAATACAGAAGTTCCATAATCCTCACTGGAGCTGTTGGTTATTTATCTGCATTTGAATTTTAATGAATAAAAAAGCCATTTTTTGTCACAATTCTTACAGCCCTGGCTCCCTGCAAAATTCTGCTTTCCATTTCAAAGAGTTTATTTTTTGTTGACTTTTAGCACTGGGACAAGATTGACTGACAACCCTAGACCTGAAAATCCCACTACTAACCCACAAACTGAAATGGCAAGACAAACTGGTCCTTCTAAACCCACCACAGTGCTTGAACTGTGCCACAAAGGAAAGGTCCATGACTCATCCTAGCTGAGAACCTACAAAAGCTGTATTGTGGCTTTGTTGCTTTGGATGAGGATGGTCCTTTTGGCTACAAGAGAGAATGTAGTGCATGAACTCTTGGCTGAATGTCAGGAGAGCTAGGGCTCAGGTCCTGGTTCTCATGTGGACTTCCCCTGTCCTCTCCCCTGGTACCTCTTGCCCTATCCAGGTTTTCTGGTACATCTTCCTTGCCCATCCTGCAGTTTTGACAGGGTAGACACCTGGGTAGGAGCTATCTGCATCCACTGGGCACATGATATTAGCTCTACAAAAAATGTGCAGTGAGTTTGAGGAAGCTTTGTGCCTTGCTGTATGCATGAACTGCAGTTGATGTGTGCATATGCAATAAAATACACTGATCTCGCTGTGCCTGTGTGCCATGTGTGCACCCTATGCTCATCCATGTGTGCAGAATAACTCCTGCACAGACCTGTGACAATCCTTACACTTCATTTGCATTCACCCATCTGTAAACAGAAAGACTGACATTTTCCTACAACAGAAGATGTTATCTGATTATACCACTGATGCACTAATGTGGGGCATCTTATAGTCAGCAAGGGACATATAAATATCTACAGAGACAACACAAAGGGTATCAAAATTCCATAAAGAAAAAATAATTGGAGATGAGACTGTACCTGGTTTCCAAATAAACTTTTCAGAAGATTTCAGACGCACATTCCTGACTTCTGGCAGCTAGCAGCGTAATACATGCTGATGTCGCTACCAATGATAGAAAGTGAGAACAGCACATATTTTTAGGCAGACATTTCAAACTAAGGAGCAGGTCCAAATAATATTTACATGCTCTCTTTTTTCTGGAGTAAATAACAACACTAGAGGAAATATGTCCAAAAATCAGGCCTGTATAGTCTAGGTTTATATGCAAGGTGAATCCTAGAAGGCTAATCTTTCACTACAGTGAGGAGATATAATGTCTTCAAAGTCAGAGGACTCTTGCAAAGCTTAATGGCTACCACTCAAATGTGAAATTCACTTGTGCTTCCATTATCTCTTCTCATAACACTCTGTAGTTACAAAGAGCAACAATAATTTCAGCAGATGAAGCTTTACAGTGTCCCAGTACATACGGTAAGTATTGTCCTCACTACACAGAGGAGAGAAGCACAGAAGAGATGAAATGACTTGCTGCAAAATGCGCAGGGAGTCATTGTTCAAGTTGGTTTAAAAACCATGTCCCCTGATAGCTCACTCTGTGTTTCAATAACCAAAGCACTCTCCTGGCTACAGAGCGTAACTGTGTGACCTGGGTAATATTTGAAGTGATGTTTCTGAGATGAGGACTCTGTACGTGGCATTACTCATTCCTGGTGAGATCCAATCTCTTACCTCATGTTCTCTCTGAGTCCAGTGCTATGCAGTGCACTCCGGTCAAGCACAAGATCTATTCCATCAGATATGCCTTTTCCAAGGATTTCTGGTTCATTTTCTCTCTAAGGGTCTTTATATGCTCAGTACCAAGCTGGTCTTCCTTTCCTTTCTTGCTTGTGTTCAAGGTATGAGACAGTTTCCCAGGCAAAGCTATAGGTGTATTAGAAAATCACTCCTAAACTGAGGGTGAAGCAGAGAAAGTAAGTTGCTGCCTTTTGAGTTTTGCTGATGATTGGAAGCAGTTTTAATATGTGACAGTTCCACCTACGCAGCAGCTCTGTTAGGAGCAGGACAAAATTCTTGACAGTTGATTTCTTTTTCCTAATGGAAGATGACTATCTAAAAGGGGAAAAAATATATGGTGGTCTGCATTTCTATTGTGGAAAACAGATCAGATTTAACTCTTCAAGCTGTGGCAACACTGAAATCTCCAATCTTCAAACCAGAGTGAAGGTAACCGCTGGTGAAACTTGTTGCCTCTTCCCTCTTGCCATTCACATGACACTGCTGTTGTATTTGGAAGTGCTCAGTGGGTAACGAGTACAAACACTAATAGTTGATGGTTACCGTACGATGGCACCAGTTGTTATACAAGTCCGTGAAGACAATTATCAGTCCAGAAGATACGTGTCATGCAACAAGGAAGAGGCCCTGACACCCCCAGGAGTCTGCTGACTTGGTGCAGCTGCACAGATCATTTTTAAAAATACTCTTCCCACTCTCAGTAACCAAAGAAAGAACTCCACTCTTTGGGTGTGAAACAATTATTGTATTGGCTGGGGCAATAAAATACCACTTGAGCTCTCTTCTCTTCACCCAGCTGCCTGTGTTCACAAAGTTGGTAGGAATCTCCGTCCCCCTTTGCCACATGTGGTCAACACTGGCCAACAGAATCCAAAGTTGGTGGGGAGGGACAATCCAATTGCATAAACCTGTTTTCTTAGGAACCTTGTTTAAAAATAAGAAAAGAAAAGTTTTCATTTTCATTCAGATACAAATGAACTTGAAACCTCAGTGGTTTTTCACCCAACAGAGTTTTTATTTCTCCAGCAAGTTTGCAACTCATTAACCTCAGTTCTAACTGTTGGTTGAAGATGTAGTTGACCCAGATTTGGGCTCCAGTCACAGGTGTTGTATGGCCCTGTAAGTGGGGTGTTAGAGCATGACTCTGGAACTCTGGGTTCACTTCCTAGCTGTGCCACTGACTTGCTGCCTGACAGAAAGGATGTTATTTCATCTCTGTTCATTGCCCGTATTTGATTTTTTTTTCTCTGTCCAGAAGCTAAAGCAAGGCTCAGTCAAGGTTTCTACAGGCTACTGTATCATTATTACTAACAACAGAAAGTGACTTTGAACATGAAGGACTTCCAGAGCTTTGCAATAGCGCTTGCATCCAGACTTGCAGAAATCTGTGATGAATAGCAGATGATTGCTCTTTTGGAAGTACTGGGCTTGCTTCAAGTTTAATCAGTAAACAGCTTCTGATTATTTTCTCTGTTCTGTAAATATCCCTCAGTGTTTTTGAGGTGACCGTGGCCTACTGCCTCTTTCACACCATGAACTCGGCCAAATGCATGACACCCTCCTCCACTCGCACACGCCCACTGAATTACTCTGAGGAATAAATGCAGCAAACATTGCCCTGCAATTCAGAGCTGTCATCCAAGGGTGACCAATGACTCCTGGAGTTTGTTGGACAGAGAGGCGGAATTTGTCCTTCAGGGACAGTGACCTTTCTTTCCCATATGAAGAACTAATAATACTTTCCAAACAAGCTGTGATACAAAGCCATTGCAAGCAGATGGGCACGTGCAGACAGATTTTTACATGCCCTGAGATTCTCCCTCACTCTCTTACGATGAAGGGGATTAAACTGAATGAGTATCTGTCTATTTTGACAAACTATCACTGAATCAATGTTTCAGATATAACTTCATATTGTCATAGTGCTAGATATGACATTTTTCTCATACCTCAAAACAGGGTTGAATTTATGTTATACTATTCGGAAAAATTTCTTGATAATTCCTTCTTTATATCAAACAATTTGTACATTCCAGCTGTTAGTACTCAGGCAGATAATGGTCATGTATGTGTCTAGCTCCAGTAGTAACATACAGAATATAAAATCCCAAATAGGATCAAATAGAAGTGGAGGCACGAATACTCGCACCAGGCAGTGGCTCCTGATAGGTATGCATCTCCCTCAACATGTGCTATTGCAAATTCAAGTAGTCTTGCTGGGAGAATAAATATCTACTAACAAACCATAAACCACCAAAGTCTCAGTGTCTGAACCTCAGGGTCTTGTGCTGTATAAATGATGCCTGAGATTTTGCCCAAAAGGGAGACCAAGGACAGGTTCTCTGTATAGTGAGGCTGTAGAATATTTAAGCAATTTGAGATATTTTCCACTCCTATTTTCTCTGATATTCACAGTGGAAGAATTCCAGTTCAGGAGCGCGGATTTCCTGGTAATCCACAGTCACTCTGCCAACTTTCGAAGAGCACCACAAGATGCATCCTTTCAGCAATGCCTTTGCATGAATTTGAACCATTTCTGAGTCACTTATGACTGATTGTGGTAGCAGAAGGAGGAGACCTGTTTCTGCAGCCTGCTGTAGACAGTCTGATTTAATGTCTGATTGCATTTAATTTGTGGCAGCAGCCCAGATGCTATGGCCATAGGTGCCTAGAAAATCATTAAGCAAATGCAATAAGACACATGGAAACCTAAATCAGAGCCCAAGGACACCTGCATCTTGAGATATTGCCTCATAGCTCCAGGACATTTGACCTTAGCCTTTATTCCATGGTCATGAGCTTTTAGCAAGAGATTGGAGACGGACCAAAAATTTGCAGAAGGAATGTTTTCTGCAGAAAATGGACTGACCTATTTTTTATGCTAACAGTGTGCTTCTTCCTCAAGTTGAAACTTAAGCTGTGGGTTTTTACACAGCTGTGAGGTGACAGCCTTTATTCCTCAGGTAAAGCTTAACAATGGAAAAATTGTACTTTTGGGCCGTAGAGGTGGAATAGACCTAAAGGTGAAAGGCAAGGTCTTTATGCACGTTGAGCAGCATTTTGCCCCATTGGATAATATTTTAGAAGGCCTGAAGACAGAAAAGCACATCTCTGTGTGAATAGACCAGGGCCTGAAAGAAAGAGCTGTTCTTACTGCTAAGATCTAGGAAACATGGTTGCAAAAGGTTCCACTGGAAAGAAATGGACAAACTAAAATTAGTTTCAAACAAGCAAATAGAAACATTCCGTTTTGAAAATGCAAGAAACCCCACACATTTCAGATTTGAAACATTCTTTTCATCCCAATTTATTTCAAATTGAACCATAGAGCAGAACAGTAAGAAATTTACAAAACGTGCTTTTATTGCCCAATCTTTTTTTTTTCCCCAAAAAAAAAAGTATCACCTGGGTGGAGCTAGAATCTCTGTATCTGCAGGAATATGATGCTAGATTTGAACACTGAAAATCCTGTAAGGTTGACAGACATTTGAGCAGTCTGAACCCTGGTTGTGACATGAAATTGTGCAAAAAAATACAGTGACAGAGTATCCACAGGCTGTTTGCTTGGATTAATCAGACTACTGGGGTCTGCCACAGGAGTTTGGAGGTGTTCCTGAGGATTGCTCTTATTATCATATTGATTCTTTTCTGCTTTTAATCCGTTTGCTGCAAATCGAAAACTCAAGTGAAGTTAGCTCCATTTCAGTTTTCATCTTTCCTCAATGCCAGACAAATTTGTTTCCAAATGGGAATGAAGATTGACAGGGCTTCTTGCTTTCTCCAAACAGTTTTCCCATTTCTGGAAACAAAAACTTGGGCCTTTCTCAGTCAGAGGTGAAGAGTCTCTGTGGGAGGGCAGGTTGTGGTGTGCCTACGCTGCCACATTCACTCTGTAGCTCAGCATTTCACCAAAGCCCAGACTTTGGGGGGACTTGAAGGGCTTGTGCTCTGGCTCAGGTCTGGACTGACCAAATTAATTCTTGGGGTGGAGAAATGAGGTGTTTCATGTGCATGGATAGAAGGGTGAATCTGTTTGAATTTGCGTGTTTTCCTTACTGAGAGTATGAATGGCTCACGTGGTAAAGCTGAGGTACAAAAACCAGGCATGACCCAGGTACTTCCCAGAGGTCAAACTCAACGGTATGTAAGTCTAAATACATAACTCCAGCAATTTTTGTGACATGTGTAACTTCTGCTGCATTGGAAACACAGCTCAAGATGTAGAAATGGCTTTTCACGTATACGGAAGAGGACTAAGCAGAGCAGGGAACCGCCTGTTCCCATGCAGCCCTTCTTTTCCATAGCAGGGATTGTTCCCCATGGAAACCCCCCAGACAGAAGCCCTCAAGCAAATGAGACCTCCTCAGCACACCAGAAAGAACCAGAAGCAACTGTATTGCAAAGGAGTAAAGTGACTTTGAAAGACTCCATGCCACCTGTCAAGGCATCTTCAATGGAGATTTCCCTGCTAGAATATTCACTTATTTGAAGTCTCACCTGCAAAACCACATTGCATGTGATATTCCTAGTTAACTACGTGCATCCTGTCCCCCAGTAGAAAGACCAAGAGCATGAACAGGTTAAGGCAGTAAGCTCTCTGCTGGTAGAAAAACATTTTGAACCAAACTGCTGCAGGGATGGTAAAACAGCTCCTGTCACCCATTCCCAATCTCTCTTTAATGTAACCAGAGACTTAAATACGACTGAGTTAATCTTTGAGGAAAACAGAAAATACTGTAACAATAAAGGTTGTAACATGGTTACAAATGAGAGCTACTGCTCCCCTCTGCATTTTGAATTCCTGGGATAATTCTGCAGAGCTTCATTACCAGAGTATAATTGTGTTATAGAACTCTAAATCACCCTGCTACACTTAACTGGCAATAACATTAAGATAGTGCAGATATTCATTTTAATTAAAACATAGCCTCAAACTATTTTCCTGCTCTAAGAGGCAAAACTTTTTCCTCTTTTTTTTTCCCAACGCCAGAAACTTTCATTTGTTCCCAGTGTGTCTCTGCTCACCAGAGGGTCCAGAACCAAAATGCAATTAAGAAACACCTTTCTGCGAGCCATCTCTTTCCTGTGAGCAGCTTTCTCTCTGTATGAATGACTCTGCTGCAGGGAGGGGGATGGCTTTCGTTGGTTCGAAACCTGCATCTGTCTAATTCTAGCAGAACACGGATGATGTAAACTGAGTATTTTATCTGATTCGTGCTAGTTCTAGTTAGCTACTTTTCAGAGCAGACCACCTGGCCAACACTTGAAACCTACAGAGGTTAGTATGACTGGAAAGAGTCTGCTAAAGAGAAGACATGATACGCTAGCAGTGGCAACATGACAGCCTCTATTAATAAATCTTGATCTCCATATCAATGCAGCCTATCAACCACCTTAACAGAGATGCAGCCCAAGGCTCTTCCAAGCCCAGTGTGTATCTAGAAATCAGGAACTGGAGTAATGTGTGTTTGGAGGGGTCTTTTGGAAGACATAACCAGTCACGAGATGAGCAAATAAGATGCAAGTGAGCTGAAATACCTTGAGATATCAGGTGCTGAGATCCCAAAAACACAGTAGAAAAACATGCGATGTTGGCATGTGTATGCCTGCTTTACCAAAGTGTCCAAATTTCTCCCAGATGTGCAACAGTTCTATTCCAAGTTCTCGTTTGCATGTAAACTTCAGCACAGCTCCTCTGACTCTGGTGATGAGAGAACTTGGTCATGAAGAGGTTCCACTTGAAGCCAGTTTCAACTTAAACTCTTCTAGCGTAACATAACCAATGCCGATCTTGGCTAAGCTAGAATACAGTTGTGTTCTCCAAGATGGGATAAAAGCTATCTCAGCCTGGCTCTGCCACCAAGCCCTGCAGAGGGCTCATCCTAGCCATGACCTTGGTAAGCAGTGTATTTTTGCTTTTTGGAGCAATGGTACACACAAGAGCTGTGGGTTGTTGCCGAGTGCCTGTGGTGCCAAAAGATTCCTCTATGCCTATCGTGACTGCTCTCTCTCTTTCAGACCAGTGCCAGTGCTTCCACTATATATTTATACCTGTCTTTATGGTTGAATGTCTGCACATTATAAATGGATTGTCTATGCATCAGCTTCCTCAATAAGAAACCAACAGAAATGAGGAAACAGCCAGAGACACTTTTTCCATCAGTGGGGAAAAAAAAACATATTTGCTTTACGGAGAGAAATTTAAGTTGGCCTTGAAATGTACAGAAAATAACAGTTTACAAATCTTGGGAGAACCAAGACTACTTATGTTGTGTTCTCAGTTGCAGAATGAATGATATTAGAGATGAGAAATGACAATCTTATGATGCCTCAAGGTTTCCATGCAGGGTTTTCAAACATTTTTAATTTCTTCAATTTAACTTAATTTAAATTTTACTTAGAGGTAATTGGGATGAATTAATATAGTTACAATTATACAGAAATCAATCCATTAATGTCTGGAAAATCTTGTTAATATGGTAGCAATTTCATGGATACAAAACAAAAATCTACCCACTTAAAATAATCTACATAGTTCAATTTTAGGTAATAAAAA
>NW_008795575.1:2933734-3005018 GCF_000699145.1 Aptenodytes forsteri
CTACATAGTTCATTTTTAGGTAATAAAAATAAAAACCTTCTGAATTTATATTAAAAAAAAATCTTTTTTACCCAATAATTGTTCTGGCTGATTACCGTTGTTATTGCAGCCATAGTACCTAACAAACACCAGTAATCATTTTAGATTAGGGTCATTCTTTTCATGTTTTTTTGTATCCCCTCAGACTGCGGTATTCAGGAGTTGGACTTCAAAATGTTACTGCTATACAGATAAATTAACAAGTAACTTAACAATCAGTGGGCTGTAGTACCATTTATTTACCAGTCAATATCAGTAAATCATATATCATTGGTATATTATTATCATATTACAAAAATATTGTTGGTATTTTATTCATTTTGAATACTCACCAGAATCAGTAAAGGGTCTGAATTATAAGAAGTAGAACAATTCTGCTAAAATGCTGGGATTTTTGTGCTCTTTCATTTAGCCTGAGAACATCTCTTTGGCGTGTCCTCCAATGCAAGTTAGCATCCTTTCCAGGTAGTAGCTTCTGGCAATAGGGGCAAGGTTTATGGAGAAATAATCCACAGGGTGAAATCTATTGTGCTGATTAGTAAGAAAACTGCAAAATTGAAAGAATAGAGAGGAAATTTACCTTATGGACTGGAAATGATTGGATATTGTCTGATTATGAGGAACCCATTTTTATGAAGATGAAAACTCGGTTGACTGCTCAAGGGTAAAGATGCTGTAATGTGTTAAAAAATATTAATGAGAATCTTAGAATATATGTTGGGTCCAATTAGTTTAATAATGCATGGAAATTTATCAGAAATGCAAGCCTTAACTAGAGGGCTTCGAAGTAAGAAATTTTGGTCCAAAGAAGCTTATAAAGAAGTGCTCAAAACTGTACCTTGGTTTTCTTTGAAGTGTCCATCATTTGGATTTGAGTGACATGTAGCAAGGGTTTGTGAAATGCCAAATATCTCAATCTAAATTATGCCTGGCATGTTTCAGATTTGATAAGAAATAATAGGCAAACCTGATAAGATTCACTTTGGATGACTATCTAAAACTTTTCCAAACTATTGGAACACCTTATATTAAAAAAGAGGGCAAGGACTATATATCTTTTAAGTACAGCATTTCTTGAACGATTGCTCATCCTTATAGGTATGATGGGAAAAGCATAAATACTAGCATTTTTGTGGGTGTGGGTACGCAGACACGTGTGGGGCATTTCAGCAGTTCCTCTCCAGAGAGGAGAAAGACGGGAAAAGATTTCTGTTATATTTTATAAAAATCAGCTCAAGCTTCCAGAGGTGTTTGTATAAGGTATGCAAACTGTTTCTCAAATCAACAGACAATAAGAGAGTTGCATGAGAGATACTCAAAACGCAGAATTGCAGTTCCAGCAAAATTATTTCATTCTTCAAAACAAAACCCCACACAGACAAAACCAATCTGTTTAGTTTATCACAATAAGTAGAATTTTTCCCACAGAAACAAAAACACAAATAGATGGTATTTTATTCATTTGAAAGCAATTGAGCCTAGGGACTAATCAGCTGAAGACGAAATAGAAGAGTAATCATTCTGAAGCAATTTTAATGGAGGAACAACATTACAACTGTACCATTTGCTGGACCAGACTCCTCTGAGAAGTGAAAGTTCAGGGAAATATTTTTGGTGTGTTGTGCCCCCCCCCCCCCCCCAACATGTTGGTTTTGGTAAGTAGATATTTATGTGAAAAAAAGCCTACTTTATTTTTTAAAACTTCTGATCAGCTCAGCCCACAAATGAATGCTGACTGGCAATTACCTCAGAATGAAATGAGACCCGAACTGCACCTGGAATTTTTTGAGACTCTGACAGCTATGATTTCTGTGCAAGGGAGAGGATTACAAAATGCATTATATTTTTAAACATACAAAGCTATAACACTGTGGTAAGCCAGTCATTTCCCATTGTCAACCACCACCATCTTAAAAAAGGACATTTTATGGTTAGTGTGGTTCCAAGTACTGTTTCACTGATCCCCTTTTTTTTTTCCCCCTACATAATTTTCCCTCTTCTCCATTCAAAGACTGAGGGATTATGAAGGCTGAACGGTATAAAAGTGGAGACACAAATCTCTTGAGCTGCCTGGGTGACCATGGAAATCATCTTTGTGGAGACGGGGCCATTGCTCACAGCCTGTTCTGCGCTCTTGTTCTCTCTAATACCACTCTTTTGGCCCTTAATAACACTTGAGATGACTCAGTTATTTCCTGGCTCTGTTCACAGATCATGGGCCTTTCAGCTACTTTTAGGAGCCCTCTGTTCTTTTTTTAACCATGCTTCACAGCCTGGGAGATGACAAAGTCCCTGTGACTCACAGGAGGACTAGTTCTGCTCATTTTAGTAAGGCTTCTTCCAGGAGAATCTGATCTCTGTAGCTGGGAATGAGCATATCAAGATGAGATTAGTCGAGATGTTTACAGTGATCAACTACTTTTTCTAAGTGCAAGACCCCTGTTGAGTTCCAAATGAAAAAAGTGAGCATGTCTAAGCGCAGAAATACAGACATATATGACCTCAGGATCTCAAATGTTTTCTCTATTTCAATAACCTACTTTCATGAAGAAATACGAACATTGGAATTCTTTTTTCTGGGGTTGTTTTTTTTTTTTTTTTGAATGAACAATATGGCTGTCTGGAAGCAATATTAATCAATAACTAATTTCATAGTTGGACAACTGTTTTTAATGACTTTGTACTTTTGATGCATTGTTACGAAAGGCTTCGGATCATTCCCATAAGAACTTGTCAAGGAAAGGGCAAATTCATTTACTTGTCATCATGTGAGAGCCAAAAGGCTCATTAGGCTAATTAGGAAGAGAATCATTTGGGTTTTCGCTCACTCAAACACAGCAAAAACCTCTTGTTCCTGATTCAATGAAAGGAATTTGCTGTACCTATCAAAATAAGGGTGCTGTGAGTGGATATAGGACAGATTAAAGCTATCACAAGATGGATTCTGTAGTTGAGATTAAATAACTCGTTGCTCGTGTCCAAAGTGACATCTGCCACAGGAAGTTGTCAGGCTTTGGCAAGGATTATCTGGCTCTTGAACTCCTATTTCTAAGAGGTTGAGAAACCTTTCTCCGGTACAGCTGTGGCTCAGCTAGCTGTGCGTGAAGCACCTGCTTGACCACAGCTCTCTGCAAACAACAGCTATCTCAGACCAACAGCAGACCTCGAAAAAACATGGACCAAGAAACTCTTGTGGATGACAAGCCGCTGAACACAATACGCTTCCTCTGCCAGGGCAGTCTGAGTTTATTTTGTACCAAATCTCCCAGCTTCCAAACGGATGTGGAGGTTTTTTGTTTACCCTCTCTTTTCTCTCTCTATCTTTCAGGCATATGATTTTCTATAGTTCTGTCTTGTTAGTGCCCAGAGGTGGCTGCATTTCAGCGGTGGGGGGGGGCAGCACAGCCAAGCCCTGTCACTGCTTTTGCTCTTGTTAACCAAAAATGACCAACAGGGGTGTTTATCCAGCACAGACAGAATATGTTTGAGGATGCATTATGTCAATAGCAAGTTGTATCCCTCCAATGCCATGCTTAGCTGAAGTAATTTTTTATTGTCATGGGTGTTCCTTAGGTTATTTTCTTCCTGTTTCTTTCATTTCAGAATTTGGATTCCCTTGTAATTCATTAAATAGCATCCTTGTAGAGCAGGTGATTTAATTATGTGGTAACACATGTCCAAAGTTTTCAAAGAGGATCACAAGAAAAGGAGACAGTGTGTTCTTTTTTAACTAAGCATGGTTGATGGAGAATAACACAAATAACTAATGCCTTTATTTTATGGGTAAAAAGGATTTGGTCAAGAAGGCTCCCTATCTGGGTTTGCTAGCAAGTTATCAATGCCACCTTCCAGCTTCTTAACCAAAATTCTACTAGAATGGGCTAAATAGCCCATTTTTTATTCCAAGAGGAGGGAAGCTAGTAATAATAGTGGGTAATAGGAATTTGTTTCTTGTTTTCACTGCTCTCACATCTGCTAGGCACTGTTTCCCTGATTTCCCTGGCATCCCCCTCTAGTGACCCATGGTTATGCCTTTGATCCACACTCTTCAATTTTCCTGGAGCACAAAGGACGATCCTCCCTACCAAGCCCAGTCCTGATAAGCAGGCCCAGGCAGGCAGACTCCAAGCTGGAGAAAGAGCAGCTATACGGGCAAAAAAAATGGGTTGATGCTCCATGTTTGTTCCTCTTCCTATTCCACTCTCAAAAAGCAATGTTGATGTTCCAGCAGATACTTCTCTGTTGTATGTTACAATGCTTTTTGCTTGCATTTCACCTGAGCAAAACCAGGATCATGGGAAGAGATGAAGGCAAAGTTCTTTGTGAAAATATCTAATTCACCAATATATGGCATCTAGGGGAAGTGATTAGCAGTACATTTCAGTTCAGACTCAGCATGTGAATAATTTCAGCTAGGACAAAAATACAAAATTAAAATTAAGAAACAAAAAGAGAGGTCAAAACATTTTCCCACATTTCTATTTCCTAACAAAATGCTTCCACTTTTCTTTCTGACATAACACTTTCTTTTTGAAAATCGCCTCTTTATCCTCTGTTACTTAGAAAAGAAAACAAAAAAACCCACAGGAACAAATGCCTTAAAATAAAAGCAAACTTTCCGTTTTGGGTCAAAACATCTTGTTGAATAACCTTGAAGCACTTTTTTTCTCCATGATTTTGCTTCAGTTTGACTACTGAACCAAGTGCGTCATTATTTGCAAAGCTCAAGATGCTAGTGAGTGCTGACACTGCTGACTGTATCAGGGATGCGAGCACGGCATCCTGTATCCATCAGATTAAAAGAAAATGCATTCTGTCTATTTTTCACCTCCACCCCCTTCCCACTGGTTAAATGAATGAAATTAACTCCACGGCTTTATTGTCTGAGGCCAACAAAAGTTAATGGAACCGCAAGAACCGAGACTGATAAATGTCCTTGTGATGCTTTGCAGGGAAACCCAGCAACAAAGGCAGCTTGCAAGGAGGGCTGGGTTCAGCAAAAGAGGCAGGTTGTGGTGCACACAGTGGACCGCTCTGCGAGCCGTGGCACCAACCGGGGAGCACCACTGCCCTTTGCCAGCATCGCAGCTGTATTACGATATTGGTACCATGCCGTAACAGGATCCTGGGGGGGTCTTGGTCAATCATCAAAACCTCTTTTATCCCCTGTATCTATTTCCATATCTACTTAGTGGTGATGATAGTTCCAGTGTTTAGGGAGCAAACTGGGTGAATCTCAGTCAAGCTGCTAGTAGAGGGGAGCATTCCCCTTTACAAATAGAGTATCATTATCACTAGCCCCATTTCATTTATCAACCTAGCAAAGGCCATAGCATGCAACAATATTTGGCCATGGAAATGAAATTGTTTTCACCCCAGAAGCCACTGAGAAGCAGAGAGAAGTGCTGGTAGTTATGCCCAACACATCACCTGTACTGTGTTTAGAGAAACCCAGCCCTAAAACTGTCATGCCAACTGGGTTTCCTGCTGTAAATACTCATTCTTTCCTTTTCCGTTCCTTTTAAATGCAGCAAAATGCTCAGCCACTCCATTTCATATGCAAATTTAGCATCTTTACCTGGTTTTTGCTTTCTCTCTTGGTACTTTATTTCACTGAGAAAACTTGAATGTAAGCAAGTAGGAAAAAAACCAAAAACAAAACCCTTCCTCCAAAGGCTTTAAAACAGGGTGATGAAAAAAAAAATCTTGCTGCTAAAATCTGGGTGTAGGATATCTGTGTGGAAATAAAAGTAACATTTACCCTCGGTGTGCATTCACACTCTCCAGCTCACTTTCTCACTTGCTTTCTTCAGCTCTTGTTTTACATAAACTTTTTATTGGTGATGGACTGAACAATAAAGCTTGTAACAAAGCAATCAATACGCATTACTCAGCATGAGTTAGACACAATATTGGAGACTCCACAGCCAAGTAAGGCAGGGAATAATCTTGTTCCTTATCCTTTTTAAGCAGGAAAGGGAAAAACAGAACTGGATTTTACATCAATTCCCATCTTTCTCTTTGCTTGTTTCAGTGGTTGTTTATACTCTGCAACCTCATCTTGCAGGATCAGAGCATGTTAGGATGAGATGGTTCCCCATTAAAGGACTTTTCAAACCCTCTGTTGAAATATCTGTCATATTTTACATGCTTCCAGAAATGGATCAGAGCAGTTTTAGCTATCTGGGTAAGCCTGCTGTGTTGGTATTGTGTAGGTTTTTTACAATACAACTGGGCCATTGAAGGGAGTTGCGCTATTTTGTTGTGTCAACAGTGATAACTACACTAAGGATGATGTGAACTGTCCTCTTAGTTTAGGACTTCTTCAGACTAGAATAAAGGCTGAACATATTGCTCTTCATGTCTTGATTTTGACTAATAACAACCAAATTCCAGCTTCCATTAAAAAAAGCGACATTGTCCCTACACCCAGAAATTGTGAAGAATACCTTAAAAATGTGGTGATGTCTGCTTGAGCCTGCAGACAGCCCAGAGCAATAGCTCTGAGTCAGCTGAGCTGCTCCATCCATTGCAAAGGTTTGTTACCTTCGGGACCGACTCCTCTGAGTGTCCCAGCCAGCACGTAGGAGGCAGACTGCCGGGGGTGGTATCACTAGAAAAATATAAAGTCAGTTCCTCTGCTGTTGGAATGAGATGAAGTCTCCTTCTTGGAGATTTGCTTAGGCATAGGAAACAGTGCTTTTGTGAGGTTGGAGCACTCTGGGTCCAAAAAGGGCAGAAACACAGTGGGTACATGTTTCCTTCCCGTCTTTTCTTGACCTGTTCTTTTCTGCTGCCAGCCCTTTGACGTAACAGCAGTCTCTAGTTGGGTGTTTGTGTAGCATTTCACACAATGGGGATTGAGGGACGGAGTTAAAATTCAGTTCCTGTTTCCCCTTGCACTTCATTAACAAAGCTGGAAGATGCCGGTGCAGACAGTGCCATTTGGAGATTGCTGAATCCCAAGAAAAGCCAGACGCTTCCCAGAACATACACTGCTCTGAGCAGGACTAGCAAGGGTAGCATGTGTATTTGTGGGAAGGATGTTGCTGCCAATGTAAAATAACTGTGTCAACAGCATTTCCGAAGGATATTTTTAGCTTACAGATTCAGTATCTTTTGTGGGCTACAGTCAGACTGACACAATAGACTTTTAATGACTTCTTGGGGACTTCATTGTCTTTTTCTATACGCAGCTTATTAATGTGCCCTCTATGCTACTCATGGATGCAAGAACAAATAATGACTTCAAAGGGGTCATTGTGGTCCAGAGCATCTGTACATAGGAATAAAAAATAAGCTGAATAAATACTCACCCACTAATCCATGGCACAATAGATTGTAATCAGTCTATCAGGATAAAGATTATTTTTTTACAGCATCTTTTCATCCAAGGCATTTTCAGAACATCTTTTCATCCTAGTACTCTGTAGACATTATAAATTGATCATCTTAAGTCCTTTGAGACAGCAGAGAGGAGCAGAAGTGCCTTTAGTGGTTGGAAGCTGGGACTAGCTTGTGGCAAGCAGAAAAGCAGATGAAAATTCTGATTTGTCTTTTCCCCAGGAGGTTCTGTAATAATCCCACAAAAGCAGTGCTCCCTGGGCGTTTGAGAGAGTGGGCACATTCCTAAGAAAACCATGTGTAAGAGGGACAGTGCCCTGAGCAGCAGGCAGAGAGCATCTCTGGCAACTTTCAGAGCAGTCCCTTGATCAACGTGGAGCCACTGGCGCAGGGATGGACCAAAATTACATGAATAAATTACATTTGCCTGGATTTCCATCATTGCTCTAGCAGATGATTCGGCTAGGGATTTCCCAGAGACAGGAGTTTTGATCTGCTGGAATCCCCTTATCTGCTCCTAATGACTAATTAACACTCCAGTGACAAAAGTCAGTGGTCCCCAAAAGTGGTGGAAGACAGTGGTTTTGACGCCTCTCTTCAAAACTTATTTGCTCTTACACTGTGAGTGTTATATTTAAGCTGTGGATGCTACCAAAGGAATTATGCTCCTGCTCAGCCATGTACGCATCTTTTGGGGTTTATGTTACAGGATTAATGAAATATTGGAATGACAAATCTTTGCTGAGTAAATGACCAGAAAAGGTTATTATTCCATGAGTGTATAAAAGATTATGGTGGGGAGGAGTCACCTCCCCTTAAGGTGAAGAAGGAAAGGGAATGCGGAGAATCTGTCACTCCCTGTAATAGCAGAAAGGGCAACTTTCAGATGTCAGTTTAGAAAATCATTACAAATAATTAATATATGCAAACAGAGCAGAAAGTCCAACAAAGGTGTTGCAGACACCTTTGCTTGCTGAAGCCTGTGTGTCCCCTATTGTAGAAACAGGGAAAGACACTAAGAGCTCTGGATGTCCTGGGAAAGCAAAGTTTCCCGAATGCCAGGCCGTGGGAAGCAAGGGTCACAACTGTGCACATCTCCTTGCCCCCACTGCCTGCTTCTGTGGAGCTTTGGCTTCTTCCACAACACCACACTGGAGGGTTTTACAGAACGGTAACTGCAAGCTTTGTAAGATAGGGAGCCAATCTCTCCAGGCAGTCAGAACAAGGCGTTTATTTGTTTTCCATTTTGTGACAATCTTTGATAAACTTTCCAATCTAGGCTTGACCTGTGATGTGGTGGAATGAAGTAGTTTTACTCACCTGTAGCTTGGTCTCCGAGCACGATTTCTGGAGAGAGCTGACTCACAGAATACATGCAGTTTCCATTGGAGGTGACAAAACTGTCAAATTTTTTAGTTTTAAGTTGCCTAGCGTAAGAAGGAAAATTCACTTGAGTCAAAGCACATGGTAGATATTCCCTTGGAAAGCCATGTCACAGAGGTGAAAACGTTTCTAACTCTTACTGTCACCCTGTCCTAGTTGCACCCTGATTTTTGATGTATCAATGCCACTTTTCCCAGGAAAGGATTCCTCACAGCATGCAGCAATGGGAAGCCACCGTGTACATCTCACTGTGGGCATCTATATCCTGGGAGACTTGATCAGTTGTGTAGATGAATTTCTGGAAAGCTCACAGACACTGACTTCTGGCAGTTTGTCGCTCCCTGAGAAGATCTACTAGCTGCTGACAGAAGTCTTTGCACAAAATGATCTATTTGACTATTACCACTATCATCTTGACTGTTACCATTCATACTGCAGTGGTAACTAATCCCAGCTCCTCTGTAATTTCAGCCCAGGGAAATGACTGTGCTCGGAAGTTTACTAGGATAGGGACTCTAGCAAGCCCTGTGAGCTGCAGGAAGAGTTTGCTGCATTTGATTGCTCAGGTATATTACTGAGATTATCCCTGCCTGGTTTTGTTTGGGGGTTTTCTTTTGGTTTGGTTTTTTAAAACTAAAAAACGCAGCTGCTCTTGTATTCCTGCTCCATACAGGGTAGGCGAAATTCAAACCCTGCTGAAAGGAGAAGGAGATTTGTCATCGACTTTGGGACTTTTATGTGAAATTCAAACCCTGCTGAAAGGAGAAGATTTGTCATCGACTTTGGGACTTTTATGTTCTCCCATCTCTGCAGCCAACTCCAATTTACAGAGTTTTTCTGATAGACCAATTGTACAAACGGCTCAAGTGTATTAGGAAAATCTTCCCATCTACCTTCTCTAATCCTACCCCCTAATATTACCTTGGCACTGTCCCTACCCATAACCATCAATGTATTTATCCTTCCCATTGTGCCATTATACACCGTGTAGCTAAACTTCCATAGATTCTCCAGCCCTGCCTGATGCCTTCGTAAAACTACCTTTCCTTGGAAAAACAAGCTAAAACCTAATCCAAGGCAAAAGATAAAGGAGGGAGCAGCAACCAAAAGCATGGAGTGTCCTGCCCTCCCTTCCCGCACCCATTGCCTAAGTCACAGCTCAACTTGCAAGATTGTACAGTGTCCAAACTGCTTTTGTAAAAATAGCAGACAACTCTGTAAAAATAGAGCAAACTTCACCCCTGCTGAGTGCATCAGAAGAGACCGCATCACCAAAAAAAGTCAATGTTTTTGCTTTAGCAATGGTTTTCTCCAGGCTACTGTATTGCAGAAGAGCACAGCAGTATCCTCCAGCTCTTGTCTTAAATACCATTGCAAATCAATTACCTTTCAGGCCATAAACTTCACTTAAAGAGACAGAACACAACCAGACATTTCCTGGTAACAAAGACAATCATATTGATGCTTGAGCATCTTAAGTCTCTTCTGTACGTGTGTGTGTGTGACTTGTGATCGGGGGGGGGGGGGGGAGTTAATCTCCAGAGCACAGGCAGCCAGCCACCGTGGGGAAAAGGATGTCTGAAGGACAGGCAATAAGCACTTCCACAGAAAAACCAGGAGTGAAAAAACAACTGCCCCCAAGCACTGCCCTTTAGAAACCAGACATTTCCAATTCCAAGACAATTCGTAAAAAACAAATACAAATCATCCAATTCATTCCCTCATACGAATTAATATTTAATGTCCAAATAATGAATCTTTCAATAAATATTTAATGTCTAGACACCAACATATATGGCAGAGCAGACCAGAGCCTCTAGTAATTTAAGGCAATTGAGTTTGTACAGTAGTGGCTGACAGGACCAAATAATGCAAATTGGGATGTGGTAGAAAGAAAAGGACCACGTCACAGTGACGGTGTTTTGGGTCCTTGTAAGCTCTTTGCAGAGCAAGCAGGAAAGCGGCTTCTGTGGAAATAAGCCTAGCATAGCTTCTAGCAACTGTGGGTTTTTTGTCTTATGACAAAGAGTTGCTACCTGCAGGCCAGGTTCTTGGCGAAAAGCACATTTGTCATGTCCAAGCAGCGGGTGCAAGGCTGACTGGTAACATCTCAGGAAGCATCTGTCCATGAACAGACCCACTCAGAGATTTAACACTACCCTTTCTGCATCTCTTTCCAACCCTGAAAGAGGCCTTTTCCCATGGGTCAGATCTCTGTATTCCCACTGCTGTAATGTCCACACTTTCTATACCATCTCTCTACTGCTGCTGGAGAACATGGCCCAGCAAGCACGTTCTGCAGATCCTTTTCTTCTTGCAGATAGAGCATCCAGCCTTTCCAGCAATTGCTCTGTGAACTACTACTGTGCTAAGCAGGTACTCGTTTTCCTTGATGCTGCATTAACCCAGGGTGAAATCCTCCAGCACAGTAGTGCACTCTGATGGCTGGACTAAGTATGGATGCTGAAATAACACAGCTACCTCAGGACAACTGGAAAATGGGGAAATGCAGTTATTTCTCCAACTTTTGGTACAGAAAGTCTTTTTTTTACTCTGAACAGGATACACTGGCACTGCTGACTGGATTCTTCAAAATCATTACTTAAGACATTTCTAAATATCTCAGTGTTTCTTGCGAAGGGGGATCTTGAGTGTAGAAATAGCCCTTGAAAAAGCCATCTTTGGAAGAAATTTTGTCTTGGACAGAGTGGAGCAATTTATCTTCTCCTTACAGTGGGGTAAGGCATCACCTAAGGTGGTGTCATTTGAAGAGAAATCATTCCACCAGCCTCATTTTGCAACTAATCTATGCTAGAAGCAGCAGGTGCCTGGAAGACAGGGAGCTGCCACTGTACTTTCTTTTCCTCCTCTTCCAAGGTGGGTCTTCTAACAGATCCACAGATTCCAAAGCCGCACATGTGAATGCCGTCAAACCCCAAATCCCCTGCGTTAGCCCACCCAGAACATCTGCTTTTGGGTCAGGTCAGAATAAGCCCTTACATCCCCAATGGCACATCAAGCCAGGCACATAGAGCGATTCGGGGTTGCCACTTACTTAGCAGCAGTCCCACAATTCTGTGCAATCCGGCATGCTTGAAGATGCTTCAGTTCCTCAAACACAGCACCACACATCATTCACAGTGGGATGCAGCTGACATGTGCCCCCATTTCTGTGAGGATCTGCATTGTTCTGCTAATGCATCTCTACTTGCTTCTCTCACTATATTCTCCCCCGTGGAGAATTTACTTTCTATCCATGCGAGGTGGTTTCCTCAGCATTTCATTATATAATGCTCCGGGTGGTAAAGAAACACCTTGCCTGATTGAGTCCCCAGCTGCTGAAGTGGGAATATTGAGCTCTCTGTGGATGTTGAGGGTTCTCTGTGATTCGCAGGATAGATTTCGCTAGCAGGGCAGTTTGTGTTTCCCCAAGCAGTTTTGAATCTCAGCTGAAAGATGAGTGAGTGGCCAGGGGTGTGAATGCTATTTTTGGGTAGGGATGGCTGGTGAGAGCAGAAAGGATAAACACTGCATTGGGATGCTGGTTTAGACTTCTTTCTTAGTGCCCACAGTGTGCAATTAAACATGAAAATGTGCACTCAGACACCACACATTAAGAGTTACCACTTTTCAGCTGAGGCTCCATGCCTGATGTGATACAAACGCCCTCACTAATGCAAATGTAAGGTAATTCACCCCAGTTTATCCCCTAATAAAAGAGCTGTGTTGCACTGCATTTGCAGTGGGCTCTCAAGTCGCACATAGTTCCTGTCGAAGAGCTAACGTGATAACTTAGTAGCCACAACTTGACCCTGTATCTGAGCCTCATCCTCTTTCCATCTGGGGAAGAAACACAAATTGAAAAGCAAAATCCATAGCTGCCTTGGAACCCAGACAAAAGAGCTCATTAAGCAGCTGGTGATATACTATTGCAAGCTGGGAAGGAAAGTCCTACAATGCACAGTCCTTCCTTAACCCCCAGAAGCAGTCGAAGCTTTGGAAGTCATTCAGCGTGATCATCTGCATAGCTAATGCTTTCTGACTTAAACAGACTCTTCTTCTGCAGTATAAAGGTCTCTAGCTTTTAACCAGTAGACCATAATGGAGTCAAATGGAAAAACAGAGAAACAGCAAACTTCTAGGACTGTGTTGGCATCTCACCCCACCCCATATTGCAGTAAATTTGTGTAATCTATGACCACAGTGCTGAAGGTGACAGCACTGGGATGTTGGGGAATGCCAATGGACTGTCAGCCATAACCAAAACTTGCAACAGTGGGGCTGGATAAAATAAGGAAATAGATTCATTAGGGAAAATCAAATTATGTCCTCTATCTGGAGGGGATGAACTGGAACATGCTAAAAACACTGAGTGGAATTTGCTGCCTGAATATCGGGAAGCTTTTTGCAACCATTTGGAAATTAACTGAAGCAAACCAGCTCGATGTACAGCTTCAGGGAAGCAAACTAAAACATGTGCAAGGCTCCTCCTTGACTAAGGGTCCACTAGAGATCAATTAAACCAATTCCCTATTTTCGAAGCAATGGAGGCCATTTATTCCTTGTAGCAGACAAATGCTGCCCTGGCAGCAGATAACTAAGTGGATTTAGTGCATGCTTTCCTTCCTGATCCTTTCACCAGCCCTGTACCATCCCTGCACTCTGGCCAGACAGAGAGCTTCAGTCTTCTGTACTGTCAGCTCGTCTCCCCTTTTATTAGCCTGTATCAGACTGTGCCATCTATCCTTGTCCATTAAGAGCAATGTCCTGCACTTGTGCCCGATGCATACTCTGACCCTCGCAGAGCTTTTGTGCTGTCCACTCCTTCCCTTTTTTGCCAACTCCATGCATGCTCTGTCCTGAGTTTTCCAGCAGACAGGCTATGGAGAGCCCCTCCAGCTATAGCTCTGTCCTCAGTATAGTCCTCAATATCCAGCCAAAATACTTCGGAAGCAGATATTTTCAGATGCTGTAATTGGTGCTACAGTGGAGCTTTGCTGATTTACATCAGTTGTGGATCTTATGATGAGTTTGGATCCTGATACAACTGTTTAAAACGCCTGCCATCTGTCTATTCACTGGGTTTTGTTTCATCCTATTATGTAGGCCCCAATGTACAAATGTCAGTTTGGGATCTAGATCCAAAGGGAAGGAGAGTGAAAAGAGGTATCTCTGCATGTGGCACAGAGCTGTTCTTCTGCATCTGTCCCATTTCCTACAACTCAGTCTATCACAGAAACATGAGACACAAATGGCTCTATTTGCTGGCTTCCCAAAGTCATGCAACAGCCTCAGTGGGAATTATCTTCCATGGTGGAAGGGGACAATTACCCAACTAATGAAGCACATTTTCCTTTTTCTTCTCCACCATAAAGCTGCATGGAACCTGACTTTCCATCCAGGCACGCAGTGAAAGTGCCGAGCGCTTGCAGAATGGGCCCCCAATCAGTAGTGGCAAATGCACTTAACATGACTGCTGGAAAATGAAATGACTGATACCATGTAATTAGGCCTTAATTATTTATCATTTTTGTTTAATTATTGCCACTTGGAAGTTAACAGGTTATAAAACTCTTGGGCTGTGCTTATTAAATGTTGGTAGATTATTAGCAAGTGAGTGCCATTTCTGAACGTTAATGAAATATCTGTGAAAAGCCCATGGCCAGAGGCACTCCAGCACTGCACAGCCATTGCACAGGGGAGCTACAGGAGCTCAAGGCTAATTATGCCTCACAGGCAGGGCCATGGGCAGCAAGAGAATGGCAAAAGTCAAAAGTACCATCGCTAGTTTGTACCCAGATGGATATCTTCTTCATTTGCCTTTGCCTGGTAACATCTGTCGTACAGGTTGGGAAATGCTCCTGCTGCTGAACGCAACATGTCCATCCTTGGATCTACCCTGAGCTTTTTTCATGTCGTTGTAGTGGTGGGATAGGATTGTGCCATTGCTATTGTTCAAAAAGCTAGTCTGAGATAAGGTAGTCTGCACCTCTCTCTGTGTGCTGGGGATGGGAAGATCTGACCAGCAGAAAATGACAAAACAAAACAGAATAAATATCCTCAAAATGTAATGGTAAATTTTGCAAGGGAGAACTTATGTGGGATGAAACCTGAACGTTGCTGATTGTTACTGGTTTTAAGATTTTGAAAATTGAACTCGAAACACAGTGCTAATGCTCCAGGAGCAATAAAACACCTGTTGTATTTTAAAATGTGTCTCTAAAAAAGGAAGTAATTCTCCCTGTTTAAAGCACTAAAACAAGGAGCAGTTTTTCCCCTTCTATGGACACAAAGATGCGAAGTCCCATCCTGTGAAAGCCAGAGCTTATTCGAACATAAGCACAATCTACAAATATCGTGGCATATTTGCTGATCCGAGCCTATAGTACTGACCAAAGCCACAAAGGAAGCCTGCAGTAGAAGCAAGGCATTGACCTTATTTTCCCTTCCATAGGCTTATATGTCAATAAAGGATCCAGTCTGCCTCTGCTGAAGATAACCCTAAGCCTTTCTGCTTGCCTTGAAGTGAGATATCCCTCTGAGCTGCACCAGAGCTGGTTTCCCTTTGTTGTAAAGTTGCCCTTTACCCTTTCAGAAAACACAGGTTTGGCAGGGGTGTCTCTGCACTGATCCTGTCCTCAGTTCTTCCTGCGCTCTCTCCGCCTGTGGCCTGGGAGCAAACTAGTGCCAAGGGATTTGCCTGCAGATGCCAGCACTACACCTGCCCTGCTACTACCAGCTGCCAGTTCCTAAATTATAAATGGAAGGATATTTCATCAGAGCATTAAAGGGTAAGAAGTGTCATTTTGTACTAACCAAAACTTCCAGGAAGAAGACAGGCTGTAAATTATTTAGGGAAAAAGTCACATTTTATTCTGCTGGAAAGTGTGATGCGGAAAAGAAGGTATGTTTTCTTTCCTCTCTCCGTGGGGAGAAAAACTGCAGAGGAGGAAAGCTGCTTGTTTACCTAAATGGCTCCAGTGACCTCCCAGCTCTCCCTAGTATTATAGGACTTCACCAAGCCATTATTCCTGGGTGTAAAGAGAAATGGATATCTGGTCTTCCTTTCCCTTGGAAGATGGACTCAAGGAGTTGCAGAGAGGTTTTCTTGCCCCTGCTGTGAAAACAGGCTTTGTGCCCAAGGAAACATAGCTAATTGCCTGACCTGGAGCACTTCTGCTAGGGGAGAGTTCAGCCTGTCCTCTCTAGAGTGTCTTGGCCTCCTTCAAGCTGGTTCATTCCCTTTGCACTTGGGTAGCCACAAATATTCTTCCTTCTCAGAGAGTCACCAAAATGCTCTTCAATACACCTGACTAAAGTTCAGTCAAAATATCCGTCCTGGTTCCAAAGCAGTGTCATTTCTGTGGAAGAAACAGCAACATTTCTGTTCAAACTGATTTCACAAAGGGGGATGAGATTTCTGTTTCATCTCTTCCTCTCCTCTACCTTCCTCCCCAGTCTGTGTGAGGGGATAGTCCCCTCTCCCTTCTTCTGCAGGACCCTCTGAGGCCCCTTTCTCACCTGCCTGGGAAACCCCTGCACATCCCAGGAAGGTGCCAACCTCGTAAACATGAAAACCCTGCTTTATTTTCCCCCCAGGCCCCCCAAGGAGAGTTAAATGCAGAGATTATTTTTAAACCCAACCAGCAGATTAGCATCTATTTTCACCATTTTTACGCTGCCGATGAAAGATAGGCTGGGGAGAAAAACGTTCCATTTTTTCCCATTTCAACCCCGTACCAGGCTAATTAAGAAGCTGAGGTTAAAAAACTCATCATAAACTGAACAAATTCCAACCCAATTTCATTAAGATGCCAGGGCTTCATTGATTTAGGCACGATTAGCTATTGTGAAATGGAAATGGTGCCATTAGACTCATCTCCCCCTGCCTCCTGCTCCCCCCCCTCCTCCCCAAGCCTCCCCACACATCCACCTCTCACGCAGAGGCTGGAGCCTGGCTGGCATGCTCAGCCGAGGCACAAAGCTGGCTCATTTCATTACGGAGAGTTTAAGCAAAAGAGCCAATCAGCGTTTATTCGTCTGGCTGCAGCTGGAGTCAGCTCATCAAACAAATTAACAGGATTTTCATGGAAGGTTTTGGCCAACACACCACATTTCACTTGAAGTTGACTAAACAAACCTGGGCTGTGTTTCATCAGAGAAGAGAGCAGGGAGGATGGGAAGGGATGGTGATGGGGCACTTAGTGGGGAGAGGGCATCTTCCCCATCCCACTGGACAGGGGCTGGGATGGTGCTGCCATTCTTGGCCCCGGCCCTGGTGGGGGCTGGCTGGGAGGGAAGGGTTTGGGGCCAGGAGCAAGGGGAAGGGACCAGCTCTGCTCTGGAGCAACAGCAGCTGCTCAAGTGTCTGCTTGTGAGCAACAGGGAGGGATTCGACTGCTGCACTGAGGCTCTCATCACTGCTTTCTGTATCTCCCCTGGCTCTTCACCCTTCTCCTGCCCTTCTATCCACTCCATCCTCTCCTTTCTCCCCACATGTGTTTTCATCCTGGAGGGGATGCAGCTTTCCCACAGTGTGACCCCTCGTGTCTTGCTCCCCTACTGCAAATAGAGGTGGCAGCAGCAGGAATTAGGGCAGGCAGAGATGGGGCAGGTCCTGTGGGAGAGACCCCAGTGTGGAAGGGCCAGGATCCACCACACTTGCCCCTGTCTGGCTGAGACGGGAGGCAAAGGAAAGGCAATTTGCTGAGAAGGGAGAAGAATGCTTTTAGGGGGAAAGCAGAGAAGAAAGGGGCAGCAGGCTAAAGGGGAAAAAAGGGGACAAGTCAACTTGTATGCAAAATTCCCAAATCTGTGAGAAAGTGAGTGTAAAATATTCCTGGAAAATGCAAACGAGATCTTGGCCCAGGGGTTAGCCACGCTCCTACGTAGAGGAAAGTTCATATAGCACAAAACCGTGCTATCACAGATATATATACACACACACAGTTTGGGCAGCAGTTTGGGCATTTACTGAATAAGGCAGAATGAAATGGGTTCATGAAGGAGAGTCCTGCCAGGTTAGCTTCAGTTCCAAAAAAGGGGTAAAATGCTCACCACAACATGATCCTGTTCAACTTATTTTTTACTGCTGGGCTGTTGGCTCCAATCCAGCACACAAAAGTACGAACATTGAGGGACGCACTGCAACCCAGACCTGCAGCATGGCTGAGCAGCCGGCAGAATACCACCAAGATCTCTCAGATCTAATTAGATCTAACAAATCTATCTGTTCTAAAGCTTCTCTCAATCTTCTTTGGAAAAGTCAGAGTTCAAGCCCTCCAAAAACTGGATGATTTATTATTCATTTATTGTGCCTAGAATTGCTGGAGAACTTGACTACTGTAGTATCAGGGTCTATTACTTAAATATACTCTAAGGTTTTCATTCAGTTAGTCCCCAGGAGGAAAGAATGGCCACAGTTCCTTGTGTTAATTGGCTTCTGGGACAATAATAGAAAATTATTTTGGGGAGGGTGTCCATTTTTATCTAAATCCTGGAAAATTGATCCCTCCTGACCAAAAAGGACTTAAAAAAAGGCAACACTCCCAATTATGTCAATTATCCTCCACCAATTATCTCAGGAGACCCATTTCTCACAAGTCCTTTCAGTTTAATCTTAGCAGACCTGTTCTTTTTCCATCAGACAGTGCAAGAACATGGACACAATTAGTGAAACCAAAAAGGCAGCTCAGGGAAATGCACCCAGCATATGGGTGACATTCACAGTTCAGTGCCTCAGGGAGATTATCGAGACAAGAAGTCCACCAGGCTCCCTTTTTTGAAGAAGGTTAGTTATTTCCCCATGCATTAAAAGCATCAATTGCCATGTAAGCCAGAGAATGAGATCTCAACGCAGTCAGCCAGGCCTGAAAAGGTTTTTTCCTTCTCCGGTGTAAGCTATGTACAGCTGGCTACATATATAATGCAATATTTAGGAACCAGGTACAGGTGAATGATTGACTGACATGATTTCTCCAAACCATTGGATACTTATGCAGGATATCAGAATAAATGAGTCGATATAAATGATCAATATAGCAGGATAGATTAAACCTTTGCGTAACTCAAAGACACGAAGGAGCTTTGATCAGGAAAAAAAAAAATTATCTGCACATCAAAGCAGTGGTATGCCCACCTGCAGAGACTTTTGCCCTCCCTTGCAAAGACACGGAGTAGTCACCCTCTCCCATGTCTAAAACATGAATCTTTAGCGGTTTTCTTTCCAGAGCTCCAGGAATGCATTCTCTGTTGCTGTGCAGCTGTATTCTCCAAGGATATACTTTGCAAGATGTTTCCTTGTATCTCATTTTCTGTTCTGAATGTCTTCAGGTGTTTGTCAGTTTATAAAAATAATAATATTAAACATGTTAGAGAATCTGAGCTTTGTGTTTCTTTTCCTAGACTGGGTTTCTAGAGCTCTTTGTTGCTCTTCTCCTACCATAAACTTGTCTGAATACAGTATTTCTGTGTAATAATTTCTCAGCTTTCCCAGAACTCTTCTAGATAGAGAGGAAATGCAAACTATAAAGGTAAGGTGGTGTCAAATTTACTGGATTTCTGTTGCTGGCTTTCACATTGATCCGTGCTTTGCAAATGGATCTCTTTTTCCTCTCTCCTCGCTCAGCCTCCTGTTTAATTTATAGCTTAGACTTTGTGGGTCAGGAATTTTACCTAACTAGGTGTTTTATACATGGCCTAGCCCAACAAGGCCACAACCTTGGTTGTAGCCTCTAGACACTATCACACTACAGATACTAAATACTAAGTACTTTCATGCATGCTGCTGGGTGCTGAATAGGACATCTGCCTTGGCTTATTAAATGCAGCACTCCTCTGTTTTTCCAGGGAAAGTTTCACCTTGGGAGAGACCTCCCCAATCCCACAGTGAGGCAGAAAAAGGGAGGAAAACGTAGCCAAGGCTGAGCTACAGACACCTTCCATGTGGAGGAAAAACCACAATATGGCATCTCGGTCCCTTCCTCCTCTCCTTTTGCCCTTCCCCTTTCTCTAAACGACCATGCTTCTGAAGGGGGAATTATCTCCTTCAAATCAAAGCAGAGGGCAACCTGACTATTTCTTGCAGAGAAGTAATAATTAAGCCACTAGAAGGATGCAATCTGCATACATTATTGCAAGTTATGCCAACAGAATGTCAACATTTGTGTCATAAGTAATCTTGAGCAGCAATTACTCCGCGCATTGCCCTGGAATCCATTGACAGAGCCAGTGGTACTAATTATAGGGGAACTTCTCCACTGGAGGATGGACAGAAGATTACAAAAAAGGATCGAGGTGCAAAAGAGATCACCTAACTAGACCACTGTGACTATGTGGCTGAGGGAGAGCCTAATATCCTAAAAGGGAAACACCTGCCTCTTGCTACTGAAGAGATGAACATTAGGTAAAATAAGTCAGTGCTTGCTCTCAGCTTGGTCCACTGGCAATGTTTTCCTGGCAGGAGGCAAATTGGGAGGGAAGATCCTGGAAAAAAGTCACTGCAAATACTACGAGTCATGATTAAGAGGTCCTGATTCCTCATCAGTAGGAGAAAACACCTTGATAATAGGGGAAACTGCATTTATTGAATTCTGCAGGATTTCTCAGTTCTGGAAGGATAAGCATTAGACTCAGGATGTTCTAGCGGTACAGTCTAAGACTCCATTGTAAATAAAGCTGCAATAAGAGTCAGATTTGAGGCTTCCTTTAATTTCCTTCCTTATTGGCACTAAGTTTTGATATCGCTCACTTAAAACAATGCCTAGCGACACTAAACACAATGCTATATTGGTATCACAGAAAGTAAGATGCTCGGAGACTTCATAACAAAACATTTCCCTCTTTAATTCACCCTGCTCACCCTTCCTTCAGGGAAGGGAGAAGAGATAAAAATCCTGTGAAATTTACTGGGGAATGTCTTACTAACTTCATCTTAGAAGCAGTGTTGTCAACCTGGTAAGTGCATAGCTCTGTAATGTATGAGCTCTGTTTCTTTCCCAAAGAAAAGGAATCTCTTTGTCAGCTCTATGAGGCTAACCCTGAGAAATATGCATCTCCATCATGCCTCCAGTCACTCATAACTGCACAACTGCACATGCTCATGCTCACTGGCAGCAAAGGAGACAGTGCTTGCACCAAAATTTTCCATATTACCCTTTTCCCAACCTAGAAACTTGAAGTTTGATCTGAAATTTTGCCTTAAGAACAATTCCTGAAAAGCTGTCATCTGGGAAGACCAGCTGGTGTGAAATAAAGATAAACTTTTATCATCTTCGTAATTTCTGAGGGACAGTTGAAAATGCAATCTGTGGTGTTTGAAATGTAACTTTTGATAATTTTGGAGAAAATAACTGTCAATGTTTAGCAATTTTAGAGTACTTTTTTCATTTTTTCATTTACGTAGACCTGAGAGAAGAAAAACCATAAGGAAGTTCTTTTCCTCATATTACTAACTTCCCAGACCCTAAAAAATTATATGAAGAATGCCCAGGATTTTTATTTCCAGGAAGAACATTGATGTATTTTGTATTTTTCCACACTTTGCTTCCGTATGCTGCTCTTCCTTGTTTTTTTTTTAATCTATATATGAGGGATATATAAGCTATGGCCAACATTTTGGTTAGAACCAATCCTTTATCTGCCCATGCCATGCTGACTCCAACCACTTTGTTTACTTGCCCGGCCTTGCCTACCGGTTAAACAGAAAGTATCATTTATTGTCTCTTTTCACTCCATGTCTTCCATGAATTTGTGTACTATCTTGCAGATATGCAGAAATCTTCAAACATCCCCTCTGCTATCATTCACTTTCCTCATCCACTTCTGGAAGCTTTATAACCTAAACCTCTGTCTGTGTCTTGATAGCATATGCCCGCTACCTCCCTCTGAGGATGCTGGCAGGGATACTCTCGTTTATACCGAAAACCCATAGGTTTATTGAGCAGGATCAGGCCCATGAAGAGTATCTTCTTGAGTTACCACCCACTGAATGTGTGTCAGATGGTCTCCACAGTCTGCTCTGAATGCTCTCTGATCCCCGGCACACTGAGCTCACTGTGTTTCACACATGCCTGCAAACCGGAGCTTTCTTGCCAGGTACAGCAACGGTCCAAGGCCCTCACGCCTCCCCAAAGCCTGGAGCTCACAAAAGTTGCATTTTGTCTTAATACTCTGTCATTAAGTGGAGTTAAAAATAAAGCCTGTCAGAGCCTCACAGCCTGCAGGGAAAAGGATATTAATTACAACAGGCAGAGAGTGGAGTGGAGCTGCCTTGAGTGAGAAGTCTTCCCGCTGAGCTGTCACCTTCTCTGTGTCACCAGCAGAGCTCTGCTTTGGCTCTTACACGGAGCAGAGGTTGGCCCCGATACCAGCAAAACGGCAGGACAGGAGGAGCCAGCAAAAGGATTTTGTTGCTGGCTCTGACATGCTCAGTGGCACTAGCTTCCCTGCCTGCAAACCAAACCTCTGCGCAGCTTAACACAGGGACATGGGCTGAGGGATGGAGAAAGGGCAGTGGTGGCAGCTACAAGGGAAGAGGCTATTCAGGGACCCAAAATAAGATTCATTGCTAAAGCCTTCCATGCTTGGGATTTCAGTTATAGGGAAAAAGTGGGTCATTAAGGACCAAGTAGACAGTAGACTCAGCAGAAAGTGGCACCCAATTTTCCTCCAAGTTGTATGAAAAGAAGATTAAGCTGCCAAGGGAAGACAAAGATCAAAATATTAGTATCATCTCCATCTCATAACTTCTTAGCAAAGGAGATATATAGTGTTACATTTCCTTTTCTTCTAATGGATAAATAGACATGAAAATATCCCTTCAGAATTTAGGTTTAGCCCTGATTGCTCAACTCTTTGCATAAAGTATATTTAGGACAGATATATTCATTATTGAAGTATATGTTTATATGTCTATATTCATGTCTATTGCATGTTTAAAGGGAAGATGCCTTGTCTGAATAAACCATTACTTAGTGGGGTCATAGAGGGGACCAGCTCTCCCAGCTGGATCTTCACCTGGTAAAGTGGTTTTGTAGGATAGAGGGTAAGGGCAATGGGGAATGGCTCAGCCAGCCAGAGCATCCTGCGTTTCTGACAACGTGCCTCCATGATTTAAATAACCCCTAAACTTTGCTGGAGGGGACAACGGAGGGAGAAAAATAATGAAAGAAAAGCAACACCAGGAGCCAAACATTGTGAATTGCTGTTTGAATCTTTAGCTGGATGAATCAATCAAGCTGGCAGTGCAACCCCTTCTGACGGGAAGGCTCCCAACGCCATCAGCTGAAGGGTAACGGCAGGGGGACGGTGCTGTACCGATGCTGCTGTGCCAGGATGTGCTGGCATCTACTTCTTCTTTGTCAAAGCCTGACTTTGCCCAACAAATCCATTGACAGAGAGCAGCTCTGTGCGCCAGTGTCTGACAAACTTGGCAAGGGCTCCCCCTCTGCTAGAGAAGACTTGAGAGTTCACTTAGAGGGCACTACACCATCCCATCCCCATCTGCGAAAGGGCCCTCCACTGCTCTTTTCAGAGCACTGTTGAGGAGAGAGGGAAATGAAAGAGAAGAAAAGAGTTAAGGCACACAGGCTGGTCCTTGAAACAAGCAGGAAAGAGGCAGTGAAAGAGCTTAATTAATGGCACATCAGAGTTCCCCAAGATGTGTGTCTAACGAGGCCTTTGCCTGGCACTTTAGCTTTGCTTGTGAAAAGTTAATGCAGGTAAAATATAAGCAGAAGGCTGTGTGAAAACAGGAGCCAGCGTGAGCAGATACATCCTGATTTAATTCTCTCCCTTGGATGACAGCCCTCTGTGCCTCCTCCCCACTACCCCCTTCTCAGGGACACGCTTATTACAGCTGTTTCAGAGAGAAGAAACAACCAGCCAAAAATATAGGGAGAGATCCACTTTTATCACGAACAGCAAATGAATAAAGCAGGGTCAGAGTGTTGACTTAGAAAATTGCAGTCTTCCTGGCTCCTGAATAAATCCAGACATGATACCCTATGCCACTCAGCTTTTGCAGAATTTAATTTAGAGCCATTGATTTATTTGCTGTGGACAGGTGGACTCTATAAAGAATTTTTAGGGCAGAATTTACGGTGGGCTTTATCGTGCAGTGAGCAAAAGAGCAACAGGAGTCTGACAGGCCTTTCCTGATTCCCATGGGCTGCCCCTCCAAAGCAAGCAAGAGGTAGCTGCAATGAAACACAATGGCAGCCAATGCTGGCTGGGGGGGGGGGGCGAGGGAGTCCAGGTGAGGAAGGCCAGGGTTTGTAGGAGCTGTCTGGGACTATACATGACACAAGTGTTCGCAAGGTCTCGAGACCAGGGGGGTGCATTTGTTCCACTGGCCCTGCCCTAAGGGTCTGGGCTTTCTTTGTATAAAAACCTCACATCTTCTATAGGGATGATGGTGTCTGGTTAAGCTTGGTACCTGGATGAATGCAGAAGCTAAAGCTGGGGCAGTGTTTGCCAGCTGGGTGGGATACATCCTTAGGAAGACCTTTCCTTAGAAACTCTTTCTTCCTTGTCACCTCCTCCTGAGCTTTGGGTTTTGAACTGCCAGTTCTGGGAGATCTTCCCTGTCCTTGTGCTGCAGTTAGGATCAATAGATGCCTATAAACTGAAGCCACCTTGACGTATAAAAAAAAAAAAGGCGGGGGGGAGCTTTAAACAGGAAGGTGTCCTTAGGAAATCATGAATTTGACAACTGCTGATTTCAAGGACAAATTGTTAGTCATGTCTGAGAGGTTTTTGGTTTCAAGAGAGCTCAGGGTGCTTCAGCTTCTATATCCTTTCTGGGTTTAGCTGGGTCTCCCTAGCACACAGCAGCAAGACTGGTCTGTTTCCTATGCTGTGTGCTTTACAGCTCCTTAGGGAAGCAGATAACTGAGACAAACAACCTTGGAAATTTTTCCCAGTTGGAAGGGTTAATTGGAACAATCAATAAGCAACAATACCCTGATTTCTGGGCTTGATTGACTTTGAACAGCACAGCCAGTGTTCGGATGTGACACAGCCACAGCTGTGAAAGCAGCAATTGTTTTGTGTGAGTCAGCAAGAACCAGTGCCCCAGCACATAGAGGTGGGTGCTGTCTTCTCCGTGAAACCTAAGGCTGAGAACCTGATTTTGCTGTGCAGTTTGAGGTGGCAACACTGTTCCTCTGAGCTCTCTACTCAGTTACATCAAAATCAGTCTCCTTAAATAAGGAGAAATTGCTAGATCATCTGTAGATCTCCAAGCACTTTACCAAGAAGGTCACTGTTACTTTGTTCTTGCTAAAGAAACTGAGGCACAGAGAAGCCAAGTAAGCTGCTAGATGATATTTAGCGGTTTTAGAAGGAACAAAAATGAGGCCTTGCAGATTCCAGACCTCTCATTGTCTATACCATAGAATATATCAAAAACTAGAAAACAGGCCAGAGACATAAAATTAAGTTTAGACTAATTCCAAGGTTTAACAAATCAAACAAAATCCTGTCAAGAACTGAAACATAAGGAGGCTCAGACAGCATCTATCTTTCTTCAAGGCCTCTACGGAGCTGAAGGTGCTACTGAGGGAGTCTTTGTGCAGAGATTTATAGACTGAAAGCCAAGTAGAAACACAGCTGCAAAACGCTTCCCTTCTTTTGGGTACAATACCAGCTTTCCTGACCAACCTGTTCCCACTCCATTGAAGTGGTCTCTTATGTGAACCCTGAAACCTGAGCCTGCTCCTACCTGAGCCTAAGTTTTGAGCAAGTCTCTGACCTCCCTCAGGCAACCAGGGTGGATGATGTACCTTTTATTGCTGAGGGGGAATCATCCCTAAATATAGGTGCCTGCAGGTCCCAGAGCTCCCACCTTATCACTGAGGACCCCAAAAGAGCTACCTGTTTCCCAGTATCTGATAGTTTCAAGAGTTACTGAAGTTTCCAGCCCAGGTTTCGACCCCCCCCTAGCCTGAGGGTCCTGTCCTCATTTAGCTTAGAAAAGATTTACCCAGAACAGAAATTTTGGCTGCAAAATACTGGTATTTGTGAGCTCAGCAGCATGCAGTGAGAGTGAATGTGAGATACAGAGCCCAGCCGGGTACAGGAGACACAAAGCATCTGTGTGAGCTCTTCAGGAGAACAACAAATGAAAAACAAAGCATTAATGTGACCCAAGAGCAGACTGCTCACGGGTGTTTTTCAATTACAAAAGACTATTATAAAGGGACAATGTTCTCTTATTTACAATAAATTTCATCAATTTATAAATCTTTCCCTTATTTAAGAAAAACATACAATACAATACAAGCTCCATCTGTCTCTATTTATACTCCAGGCTTTATGTTTGTACAGCCAGAAGCCATCAATTATTGTGTCGAGACCAAGGATTTCAAGGCCCTGGACACAGGAAATGAAAAGGAGGCAGGGGAGGGAGGGGGCACAAATGGGAGCCTTGAAAAAGTTATAATTAGTTGTATGGTAAATGATCAACCTGGGGGTTATTAAGCATCCAGGTTTACGGAGTCCATGGTGCTTTGCTGGCTCTTTTGCAAAGCTAAAGCCATAAGGACACAGATACACAGGGAGGGTGCAGAAAAGGGACATAACGGGATTTTCCTTTTTGCTCTTGGGAGATTCACTCAAAGCCAAATACATCCTTCTCCAAAGGGCAATGCTAAAGCCTCAGACATTTACCTGGCACATATTTCTAATTCAGGGACCAAAAGGTCTTCCAGGTCTTCCAGCCCCTTTCTGCTGCACCCAAATGCCACCTACATCAAGTGTGGGTGAGGAGAAGGCATATCTTCTTCAAACAGCCATGAGCTGGCAGCAGGTAGCCACCAGCCCCAGGCTCCAGGTATGCATGTCTGAGTAGAGCAGTTTCAGCCCCTGTTCAGTCAAAAAGCATGATCCTAGATGAGATTTTGTGCAAGAGCCTAGAAAGCAGAATTCACAGGGCACCAAGCCAACACTTTGAGCAGAGGACTGAGGAGGAAGATGGCTGAAGGAAGAGACACTGAGATGTCCCCTCTCTTCCTTACCAAAGAGAGGTTCACAGGACCCAAACTTTTCTTTCACACTTTCCTCTTGTGATCAATCCATTAAAAGATATCAGACTAGTACAGCTAAAAACAAATATGCCTCTAATTCTTGTGTTAGAGGCCTAGGCTCTAAAGATCTGGCATTAAATTCAAGCCACCAAGACACACAAAAGCTTGTTATACCAACTAGCAGCAAAACAAGCTGGTGGACAAGTTCTGGTTCTTCCCTCACTGTCAACTGGAGGAGAAGGATGGGACCATGTCCATATTCGCCAGTCCTTGAGGTGAATCAATGCTGTGTTTCAAATCTGTACTCCTGGCTTCCTTAGCTGCACAGCAAATGTGCATATTCTCTCAGGTGCATATTAAACGCCGCTGAGCTTCGAAGGAGGTATTATTAGCATGGTCAGCCATGCAGTTCTCTCATTTTAATAACAATCTGGTGACTCATCCATCCCATTATTTTAACATTAAAAAAAAAGTGTGGGTCAAATCCTCTTCATTTACCTAAGTTAAATTTAAAAAAAAAAAAAAAAAGAAAAGAAAATTTTGCTTGGCTTTAACCCGAAAAATCCTACTACCATACAAAAAATGCATTTTCATCCACAGCTATCATTTTGCCAGTTTGTAGTATTATGATAATTTCTTTCCATGTTCAAAACTGAGACACTTAGAAGCATGAAATTGAATACTAAGGACCTTCTTCCCACTACTGATCTGTATTCCAGCAACATGGAGGGACCTCAGCCGTGGACCAAGACCCCGTTGTGCTGGGAATGTCTAAGCACAGAACAAAAAGACAATGCCTGCTTCAAGGAGTTACAGGCTACACGTTACAGCCCAGCAATAAGGATCAGCATTATCTAGCTAACTGCAGGCATTGACCATATAATAAGCACATACACATACACTGAACTTTTGTAAATGTATGTTTTTTCAGAAGCAAATAGCATTAAAACTGCATCATGAATGGTGTCATTTTGCAATGTATTGTTGTTCTCTTACAATTTGGTTCCCAAATTCTTTGCTTAAAGAGAAAGCTGTAGCATTGGAAATACTTGCAGGTATATTTTTGAATGAGAATAAGAATACTTGGGTGAAATGTTTTGAACTGCAGTCCTAGAAACTATGAAACCTCATGGGTCAGGTTAATCCAAGCTATTGTTTCGTCCCTTGTTCAGATGTGCAAGTTGGCTTTGCTTAAATCACCCCAAACTATTATAGCCCTGGAGTTTGCAGTAAAGTAAGTTAAATATCTGGATTATATTTTACACAGTGATAGTAGAGTGTCTACTTTGAGCTGCCAGTGCCATTGGAGAGATCTTGTCATTGCAACAGTGGAAAGTCGCCTTCCTCAATTTCTGAAGCCAGAGTGAAGAGAGAGAAGGTGAAAAGAAAGCTGTAGGGTGTCCCCATTTCCAGATGCTCCCTTCTCTCTCCAGGGGAGAACTTTGCAGAGAACATCCCACCCCCAGCCCAGAGCCTTTCCAAGACCATCTCTGAAGACTGAACAGCAATAACTCAACCTGACCAAAAGAAGCTTCTGTGTGTAAAAGCAAAGCACGCTTCAGAATCTCATGAAAAACTAAAAAAAACAGCACTTGTGTAGGACCAAATGTGACAAAGGCTTCATGCCAGAATAAACCCTTCCTCCCTTCAGTTTTCTGAGCCCCAGGACATACCTAGCTACTGCAGCACATATCAAAAGAGGAGGCAGGTCAGTTTGGAAGAGGGGGAGTTTCACACATGAGCAGTAAACCCAGACTGTGAGCTAATCTGTACCATGCAGCGCCTAACCCCTTGGTCAATCTCTGTATTACAGAGAGGAATGTACACTTAAACGCTGCTTGTGTAGGCAAATGTGACAAAGGCTTCATGCCAGAATAAACCCTTCCTCCCTTCAGTTTTCTGAGCCCCAGGACATACCTAGCTACTGCAGCACATATCAAAAGAGGAGGCAGGTCAGTTTGGAAGAGGGGGAGTTTCACACATGAGCAGTAAACCCAGACTGTGAGCTAATCTGTACCATGCAGCGCCTAACCCCTTGGTCAATCTCTGTATTACAGAGAGGAATGTACACTTAAACGCTGCAAAAATCCCTGTGATCAGCCACAGTCAGACTCTTTTCTCTTTCATGTGGTTTGGTATGGGATTTTGGTTTGCAGGGCTGTGCCCAAGGAAGAACCACAGCTCAAAACCTATCCAGAGAAGGATGTTTTCTAAAAATTTCCTGCAAAGCAGAAATGTGTAAGCCCTTTCACATCATTGTGTTGTTTTTCTGTTCTATTAACTGAATAAGTGCTGTGAATTGTGTCCAGTGTGAGCAGGTAAAATGAAAAACAAATAACGCAACAGCTACATTAGGTCAGGCAATAGGGGTAATTGCAGAAAATGCCAAAGAAGGAAGAGACATCTCAGGTCAGAGATACACCTTTAGATGTCTGGGTGCACACAGCCTGAGTCCCTGGCAGGGCACATGCTGGCTTTGTGGCCAGGTCTTCTTGCTTAATCTGCCCATGTGGGAGTCTCTGCAGAGAAGAGGGGTCAGAGGTGCTCAGGGGTTGCTGGGCAGCCGCCGGGATCTGTCTCCAGCCTTTCTCAATGGAAGGGAGGGTTCTTGCAGGAAGAAAAAGCAAGTTGATTGACTTTTGAAACGTATTTTCTGCTAAAGGGTTTATTTTTTTCAAATCAGACATTCAGGAATATTCTGTGGTTGGTATGGACATTTCCTCTCCGTGCCTGCTTGCAATCAGGCAAAATGGGACAAGGGTTTTGCTGAGGTGGTCCCTTTTCATTTTTACCTTCTTGTACAGCAGAATGGACCTGTGGTAAAAGAAAAATACATATTAGATGCCTTTGGTTTGAGTCTTATTTCTGCCTCAGGTGAACTCTGTTCCCTTCTTAGCATGCATGATTTAACTTTTTAATGCCTCTGTCTCTCCATTCTAGAAAATGATGGAAATAACTCTTACAAAATGCACCAGAGTTTTCAAACAGAAAATGCAAAGCCTTCTTTGTCTGGGTAGGAACAGCTATTTTCCATGACGATACTGGAAGCCAGCATGTAATTCTGGTACCCTTTTCCAGTATTGCTTTGCCTCTTCATGTGTTGATATGCTGTGACAGCTTGTTTTATGTTTATAAGGCAGGTGTTTTGTTACTACATGACTCAATCAGCATGTGGTTATAGCAAACAATGTGCTGAGATACTGTTCTCTAGTGACAAAAACAGCTCCTCTTCTGTGAGCTCAAGGGCCTTTGCTTTGGACTCTGACACTTTGCAGGAAAGTGATGAACCCCTGAGCTGCATGGGCAAATGGCAAGAGACAAAGCCAGTGCCCAGGTGTGGCATGGATGGGTCCACGTGTGCCAGACCACCATCACCATGGGATCTTCTGACAGACTTACCTGCTATAGCCTTGACAAATTACAATCCCAGAGCAGCCCCATGATTCTGGCTGTGTCTCCTGAGTTTTGATCGTGGCAATTAGCTGAAGCACCAGTCTCTGACACTGTGTGCAAGTGGACAAAAACTCCTGGTGCCAGTCAGCTTGCCCCAGGTAAGTACGAATCGGATGTGAAAAACACAGGCACGGAGAAAATGTTGGGGATGGGGTGGAGCAAAATGAAATGGAGAAAATAGAAAGCAATGGAGCAATGTTTATAGACAATTCCAGTGACACCACGACTGGACCGTATCTTACTGGAAGGCATTTTGATATTCAGATTTACAGGATCTGGTGGTTCTGTAAATAAGACCCTTTTGGAGAAGTTTTGGGTTAGGTAAGATTTCTGAGAAGTGAAATTTCCCTACCAGACCTTTTTAAGGCAAATTCTGTTCATAGTTATGACTGCTTAACTCCTTAAATTCAGTAAATTTAGCTCAGAGTTGATTGAATGTAACAAAGAACACATTTTGGCCTGTTGACTTTAAAGCATATACAGGTTGGTGAGAGGTAAAACCCACCTGCCAAGTCGCTGTTATAAATGTTGATTTAGAGCCTGCTTTGCTATATAGCATTTGGATTCTGCCTCATTTGCTTCCCACTTGTAAATGAGATTTCACATATTGTCCTTTAAGTTTTACCTCTAAAGCATTTTCTTTTATTACTCACGCTTCTGGGGATTCTCTAAGCATGAGAAAGTCGACTTATAGAGAACGTGGGGCTTCTCTGCTTCAGTGTTTAGAATCCTCTGACCGTCCCCTCAGCCACCACTTTCCTCTCCGTTTTTTCTGTGCTCAGGCTTTTGAGCTATAGAAGTGATCAATTGCTTGAATTATTGTAATGGTTTTCAGAGGGAAGGGGGAGGGGGCATGAGGGGATGGAATTAAAAAGTGTCCCTCCAAGCTGGGAACTTGGTATTAAAAATCTCAGTCAAATCCATTCTGAAACCGCTGAGCTAATAAATCTCACAAACACAGCTTTACAGTGGAAAGTCTAACTCAGTTGTAAGTATGTACTGCAGGTATTACTGCAACATGACTAATGGTGAGTGAATACTGCAGAAAGATGTCTGTGTATATTCATTTAAAGTCCTGAACAAATTTGCTTTGAATCTCCTGCTCTGTTTCTATGGCTGCTTTCCACAAATACTCTAGCAAATGAGCTTTACTAGTGTGAATACTCATCAAAAGTCAATTTGGAACTCAAATAGCTTAATATTTTCCAAAAGCGTATTCCAAATTACACACATGAACATGCAGTTTAAAATGGATGCTGGTTCTGATGTGATTAGTTACACAACTTGCCCAATCAGAGATCAGAAATAATACAATAGAGCTCATGTAACTGTCCATGCAGCTTGGATTTCAGACTTTGAATGTTGGATATTTTCAATGAACTGTTTGTGAACAGCTTAGTAGCCTTGACTCCCATCCTCTGACGACATTTGTAAATAGCCATTTTAGCAACGAATAGCAGTTGGGGATTTTGCAATTTGTGAGTGGCCAACCTGCAGGAAGAGAGGAAGACTGGATTTTTCTAATTAATCACTGGTTATCTGTCTAGCTCTGAATGTCAGGAAGCTCAATACTCCAGCTCTATAGACAGGAAAACAGTAGTAAGTCACACTTTCCACTGAAGTCAGCTGAAAATTCATGTTCATTGTAAGCTGCGAATTGGCATGTGCAGAGATTTACCCCATCTCCGGTGGGAACACAGAGGACTCACCTTGCAACCTTTCCTTGAGAGAAACAGCCAATCATGAATCACTTAACTAAAGAGGCAATCCTACCCATGTCACTCCAATTTAGGAGCCGTTGTGCCTGCAGCCGAAGGCTGCTGCCCTGTGGGTATATTGGCATACAGGGATAGTTAGCGGCAAATGGTTTCTAATGTTGCTGGCACATCTCACTCTTCAGATCACCTTTTCATCATTTTTTCTGCAGACGCTATTCCTTATCACAGGCTTTATTTCATGTACTATCACACCTAGAAATTAGAATACTAATCTAATGGTTGGAAATGAAATATCAATGACCATGGATTTACCAGATGACTTTTTCTGCTGCAGAGGAGGGTTTCAGGATCCTTGTGTGAAAAGACACAAGTCAGGAAAGGTTGGGGTCCTCCACATTTCACACTGACAGGGTGCAGGGAGAGCTTTTAAACATTATCGGAAGGCATTTGCTGCTATTGTTAGGTGAGAATCAATCCCAGTTCTCAATGTCACCAGCATGGATTTGCCATACCATGAGGGAAATCCTTATCTGCCCTTCAGTGACAGGTTGACCAAGGCTGGTGTCTGCTGCCTACCATCCATGTTTTCTCTTCGGTCTCAGAACAGGCTTAAAGCCCTTGAACTCTCTGAGAATGGCATATTTGTCAGGCAAGAGAGAGAAGACTGACAACAAACACAGACAGCCACAGTCCTAACAGGATCGAACTCGTGGAGAAATGATGTCATTACCGTCTGCGACGGTTTTCCAAGAGGAAACTTCTATCGTTTACCCTGAGCTGCGGCTCCAGCTGCATTAAACACTGTTTTCCATCTCATAAAATGAGGCACAATTTTTTACATGCTGTTTGTGGTGACAGCATAATCAGTCTTGGTGGGAGCCAGGCTCCAACCGGCCAGGAGCTGCAGAGAGCCCTGTATGAGGCACCCAGCCTCCCAAGTTTTAGGTTTATTTCTTTGGGATTTTATTTTTCCCAGTAAAACTCTCTCTGATTCTCCGCCCTTTATCTATTCGTTTATTTATTTACTTGTTGAATCTAGATTTATTTTGTTCCCCAGCAATTTCAGGTAAACAAAAGGAGACTCACTTCTGGGAAAAGGCTGTTAATAGCCTCACCGAGGGAGAAGCAAATGTAACTTTCCTAAACAAAGCTGCAGGGAGCATTGCTGCACACCCAGCAGGGTCTCTGGGGCAAAGCAGGTTTGTTAGCAAAAGAGCACGCACAGAGTTTGTGAGGTTGGGGTTTTTTTTTTCCTTTTTCTTCTCTTTCATTCCAAGAAATACTTGCAGAAAACGATTCAATGGGAATGTGAAAATAAACCAGACGTTCTGCTTCTGCTGAATTTAAACTGAGAGGAGAGGGAGTGATTCTGCACTCACTCCCATATGGAGTAGCATGGGGTAGCCCCATTGTAAATCAAAACCAAGTGAGGTAGCTTCTTGTTTTCTTTTCTAATTTTTCCCTTCTCTATCACTCTCTTTTAGCCTCTGCTTATTTTACTTCCTTTCCCCACATTCTGGATTTGCACCCTTTCTCCATTCCAGCTCCAGTTTTTCCTAAGAAATAAAAAATGAAAACCTGTGATGTGTTGTACTGTCCTTACACAGTCTGTCTCAAATAAAAGGAATAGGGGCTGAGATCCACAGCAGGAATCTGGAAAGCAGCCGTACCTTACTGCTGAATTAAGTTTGTTGTGTTCACATGCATCAAGTGAAGTCTGATCCAAAGATCACTGATGTCAGTAGTAAGATATTCATTGACTTACGAGGACTGTGGATGAGGGCTTTGGATTAGGGTTGTGATAATGACCAGTTACCTTATCTGGTAAAAAAAAGTCAATAAAACCCTGAGCAATCAAAGTTTGTCATTATCACCTCCAGTCTCCCATCTGTGTTGACACTTGCCCTCTCTCAGACACAGTGGCAGGCTAAAGAAAATGCAGATATTCCTCCCTCCAAGAACCTTGTGCTGGGATCCATGAGACATGATTTTCTCTCTGGAAATTCAATTTCTGAGCCCCTTACTGTCTCAAATGACCAAATGGAAAAGACAGTAATTGCTGAGAAACTTATTGACTTTTCCCTTTTAATTAATCCTAAGTGGAAGAAAACCTGCAGTTCCCTGTCCAGACAGTGTATGTGAGAGAGGAGGAGGGAAGAAAGAGAGAGGGGAGAGAATCATAATTAAAATAACTCAGATTAATCTTGGTGAGTGCCTCTGCCACTTCAGTGCTCTGAGTATAAGGGGAAAGTGTCATTTTACTCCAGCCTCTTTTGTTTAAAATGTCAGCTCAAATGAGGACCACCAGACAACAGTCCTGTGCCATTTGAAGGGAGGCTTTTCTGGTCACTATAGCATCTGCCTCCTTCCAGCCACTGTAGACGGTCAAAATGCCTCACATTTCCTCTCTGTGAGGCCTGAACATGCATCATATTCAGCAAAATGAAAAAAAAAAAAATGCTGTCTAGGGAAGTGGGTGATGGCAGAGCCTCTCCCAACCCATGGATGAGCTTCCTGGGTGATCCCGGGCAAGAGAGGAGGGATGAACCCTCTTGGCTCATCTCATTAATGTGGGCTGAGCAGATTCCTATTAGCACCGCATCCAGAAATCTTAGATGATGTTTATAAAAGCTTAAGGTTTCCAGGTAGGCAGTGTTTTAGGCGTGCTGTATTTCTCCAACCAAAATAGTACGGACAGACGTAGCTCAGCTGTCACAGGCCCACCTTTCTGCGGTCACAGTGCAACACATTCGCGGCACACCTGAGCAAATACTGGACCCATAATGTTTGATTGACAAACCAAGTGGTGAGGATGACAGAGGGAGGAAAGAGGTGAACAAGAAACTTCTGCGGACACTACACACACTGGATCATCTGGCAGCACTCAGATCTTTAGGAAAACGGTAAGCTCTAATTTTGGCCTGTGAAATAGCCAAACCGTGCCAAAATGCTTGTCTTTGAGTGATATCTTACTGACGGCAATGGAAGCTGACCTCAGAAAAAAACAAGTTAAGTGGGGAAGAGAAACCGCTGCTCAGAAACGGCACTGATCTGTGTGTACCACAGAAAGGAAAGCTCTTTCTCCCTGCCACTCCACTGCAGACAGCAGCTACACCCCCTCACGCCCACGGCGAACCCGGCCCCGAGTGCATTTCAGAACATAGTTTAATAACAAGCAGCGACTCAGCTGACGATTAATCCTTTCTGCTGGAGAAGGGGCCTTTTGATATGTTTAGCCTCCTCCAAAGAAAGAGCAGCCTCTTAGAGAGAGAAAAATAACCCAGAGACTTCATCCTGGTGCTTGACTTGTACTACGCAGTGCTCGGAAGGAGCAGGGCTCAGCGGGAATTTGCATGCTTTGCATTGCAAGTTTGTTTTATAAACCCCCAGCTTCATCCGCTGGCTCTCAGAGCATCCCAAGCCAATTAGATTACATAACCAAATTAAGTCAATTGCAGACGAGCACAAAAAGCTGCTGTTTGATCTGGGTTCAGAGAAACACCCTCCATCTAGTAGTAGAAGCTAATGAAGGCCAACAGCTTAGGAGGCAGGAGCAATGTAGCTGTGCAGGGCTGGGACTTCAAGGCCACCCCCAGCCTCGGTGCAAACAAAAGCATGCCTGGACAGTGAATCTGCAGTGGCAGCCGTGCTGAGCAAGTCAGATCTTCAGAGACCTCTTCTAGACCATCCTTTCCACCGTTGTGCCCCCTTCCCCTGCAGCTTCCCCCCGGCACATGCATCTCGGTTGTCTCCAAGTTACTGTGTTTTATTTTAGTTTTCTTCCTGCTCGCTGTGAAGTTGCTGCTGGGATTAAAAAGGCATCGGGCAAATCATCGGTATGAAAGAGACACGCTGAGAAGAGAGCAGATTAACCCACTCTGCAGAGAAAACTCCTCATTTCTGGAGTGTTTGTTTTGAAAATGTCACTTCAACGGGTCACAGAATTCATGAATAAAATCCCATCCTTATTTCCATTCAAAAAGGAATAAAGATTTATTACTCAGTCTCACCAGGAAAGCAGTATTGACCCACTGATAAGTCAAGGTCTACAGCATTGCATGCAGGAATATTTATTGCTTTTAATTACCATAAACTAGCAAGGAACTTGTTTTAATAGATTTTTATTATTATTGTTTTATTGTACTGTGGAAAATGTAAGTGCAGAGAAAAGAAAGACTGAATTGCCAGAAAAGCCTCCTGAGAATATATAGTGATAGAATGAAAGACAGCTTGATGCTGATGGGTTAAATAAAAGGTCACTGGCACTCAAGAGATCTTGGCAGCACATTGGTAAACCTGCTTTGAAGCATCATTAATCCCATTTTACTGATGAGAAAAACAGAGGCAGGGACTAGCCCTGAAGTTCTCCAAAGACAGTATCTGGGATCCCCACAGGAGGAAATTCAGTATCTAAATATCAGAAAATTTTGTCTCACACGGTTGCTTCTAGTTTGAAAACTGGAACTGGTGAATTCAGAAGTGTAGGGATACTACGGCACTAGAAATGAAGTGAACATTTAGGGGGCAGCTGGCCAATGCCACCTCTGACACCACCTGTGGGATCTGTAGAGATGTGAGCTCCACAGGGTAACCCAAGTGTTACCCACCGGACATCCCTTGCCCAGAGGAAGGTGAAGACCACCACCTCATATCTACATCACATTCATTATGCGTAGGCATTTCTCAGAAAAAGCCTTTCTTGGCAGGCTGTGTTTGAATGCATGCGTGCTGCAGGGCAAGAGAGTAGTCAGCAGACTAATGCTAGTCATCATGTTACCTCTCTGTCTCCTTTCATACATCCAGCTTTCCTTCCTGGCCAATGGTGACGGGAACCTTTCAGTCGGAGAAATGTAAGGCAGACTTGGTGCAATGGCAGGTGATTGACAGGCAGCCTGTGATAATGAAGTCCATTTTTATTTTTATCTCTTGTCGAGGTACAAGGACTCGGCCAGTGTCCCAGGTAATGAGTGTTCCCTCTCCCTCTCCCTCGCTTGGATGTGAAAGTGTGTGTAGCCATGTGTAGCTGTGTTAACACTACATTACTAAAACCAATCCCAGGAGCCTGTTACTGCTGCACACCTCACCGACTCCAGCACTTCCTCACGTTGATTTGCATTCATGCAGTTTGTGTAAACAACGCTGTTTGGGGAATATAAATAACTGCAGCCAGGAATGCAGTTCGGTTGCTTGGCCTCAGGAGCCCAGCACCATCCCTCAGTTGCTGCTGCAGGGCTGGAGAACACTGCCGGGGGGACTACCCAGCTCCATTCCCTGAAATGGAGGATGCTGCTGCACCCCAACATTTCTGCCTCCATCCCCAGCCCAAGAAGCCAAGGGTGTCCTACTGGAGACTGGTTTTCAAGGGGCCTTTCCATCCTGACATGAAAAACTGATGAAAAAGCCTTAAAAGAGAGCTCAATTTTCATGCATTCATGATGCTTACATGTTGGGCCCTTTGGGGAGGTACTGTGTTTCAGGTTGTAGTTATCAGAGCTCTCTTTATGCGTTGTTAGAGAAAGGCAGAAACTTCCAGAAAGTGATTCAAATTTTCTGTGGTCTGATTTACCTATGAGATAGCTGACTCCCCCCTATACATAAGACGTGGAGTGATTGCATCACTGCCCCCATTAGGTGAGATAAACCCGTATCCCTCAAGCTCATGCCCCTCTCCTCCAAAGACAGGCTCAAGATTTGTAATGTTTAGCCCGAATTCAGTTAAACAAGAACCCCAGCGTACACCCTGCTCAGAGGTATCATAAGAAAAAGTCTTCAGTATGAAATCAGGTAAAACTCTGCCTGTTTCAAATACATTTTGACCCAAGCTCAGAGATCTAAAGCCCAAAGAAATGCTCACACGCAAATGTTTGAAGTGAAGCTGCTATTGATCACCATGCCGTAGGGATAGCACACTCATGCTTGACCACCATAATTTCCTCATGATGTGTTTGCTTCATCTCTCCCTGACTTCTGCAGGCAGAGGCAATGTCCTTAGAAGCACCACCTGGGAACTTCATGTTAATTAGTCATAAGCTTACATAAAGCTCTCAGGTGGAGGCAACAAAACCAGATCAAGTATTTTTTTTTTCACTAAGAGTAAGAACAAAAACAGCTAAGAGCACTAAATATTAAAGGGATTAAAACTGAAATTTTCTGACCTTTTAAGGATTCACATAAAGCCTGGTCTGGAGTTGCAACCTTATATCTAGATTTGGATCCATATCTGCTCCTATACTTAGTCTAGAAGATGACATGTTTACAATTTTTTTCTCTTGAAATTTAAAATTCCAAGAAAATGTTGGCAGATTCTCTGCAGATTTCTGAAGTCTGCATCTTTGCTTTACATTTAGGCCTTTCACAATCCTTTTATTTTTTTGCCTTTTCTTTAGCTGAGCTGAAGTAACTCAGATTAACAACACACGCTCTATTTAATTGCCTTCATATGGTTCTATTTTAACATTTGGATTCGAATAATATTTCAGAAAATGACTGCTATTATTTTTTTAACAGATGGTGAAAGATCCACCAACATAGGAAGTGAGTCACAAGTTGTACTGTAAATAATAAATAATAATAATAATAGTTCTGCTGACAGTGTAACAAGGGCTCCGATTTGCTATCACACAGGAAAGCTAATAAACCAAAGTGGAAAGTGCCTCAGAAATCTTTTGTTTTAATTAGCAATGAACAAATTCATTCTGCCAAATGCTGAACCCACTGGAACACTGGTGGCTTCGCATTTTGCTTAGGACACAATTTTAAACAGTAAGGGGGAGTTGGAGGGGACAGCCAAACTCTAATGAGAAAATACAGTACATGCATCTCCAGCTGGGCTTCTTTCAGGGCCATTTCACAAGTGGGGAAGTAAAAAAAATGCTGAAAAAATAACAGTGATTACAATATGAATTCGTGCATGTCTCCAGCGTGGTGGCCTTTGCTTAGTACCAGCCCCCCAGTACAGTCTATTTACCTTTAAAACGCCCACGTGTAAGTATCCTTTCTTATCATATTTGCTCATGGTCGGATGCTGCACTTCATGCTGCAGCCACCTGAGCGGATTTACACATGTTCTTCCCACACATGCACCGCACAGGCTTAGAGCAGCTGTATGTTGTGCATGCCCTGCCACAAACCCCTGCACACTCCCAAAGGGCTGAGGAGAATCAGGGCATCAATAAGAAGATGGCCCCCAATAGAAAAATTCAGCCTGCTCACAGATGGACCCTTCCGAGGTTCCCCGTGGTGTGGGCGGGGATATCAGGTTGTGAGATACTGGGTCCAAACCTAAATTTCTGCCAGCTGGTAGATGGTTTTTTAACAGGCACAGTCTGGTACGGCTCTCGTGCATCTTTGGGCAAGCAGATGAAGTACAATAGGTTCGCGGCTAAAGAAGATGTTGTCATGGCCCTACTGCAAGGGAAAAGGGCTATCATGCAGCAAGCTGTGTTCTACCTGAGTAACGCCTATACATCACAGCTGGCTCCAGAGATGTTCAGCCATATCATTGAAGAGCATCTACTATATCATTTAGATCTAATGCTCTATATAATACCTTTGGAAGCTGGACACCGTGGCAATTGATTCTGTTGACAAAGAGGTGAAAGAATGGATGTACATACACAAGACCTTGGCAGAAAAGAAGGTTTGGCAAGCTAACAACTCTGAGTCTACACCATGCCCTCATTTCCTCCGTGTCTGTGTGATTGTCATTGTAATGAATAAAATCTTTACAACCAGTGAGAGTTTTGGTTGTCTGTTGCTAGCAGAGAAAGGACCAAATACACACAGCACTGCCCACTCCTGTTGATGGTTCAGTCACACAGTGGCTTTCTGACAGTGGGCTTAAAAAATAAATTCTCTGTTTTTTGAAAAAGCTGAATTTTTTTTCCTGACTCACATAACAGCAAGGAAATGCAGGCCCAGATTTTAACAGCCCTGCCACCAACTTTTCTTGGCAAAGGAATGGTCTCAACTTTTACCTGTGGGGGATTTTTTGACAATATGACCCTCCTTCTCTCCCCAAGATCTTGCAACTTCAGAAATTACTTTGGGGATGAAGTCAACATGAAAAGGGGTTCATCACTTTAGATCTCTCCAGGCTTGCTTAGCTGCCTCTGATAGGAGTCACCAGCAGCTTCTAACCCACCTCTGCTTGTCAGAGCTCACTCCATCCTTTATCATGGTGAGAAACTGGAATAGAATGGAGACAGAGTGTAGATGCTCACTGTCCATGAGGAGCTGTATGGCTGAATTATTGCAAGCAGCCAAGGAAACTGTGACTAATGTGCCACAAATATCTGCAGCTTCCCTTTCCAGATTACAGAGCAAAGTGGAGTTCTACCAAGGAGCATTTTTTTTTATTAGAAATGACTGATGTCCCTCACATTGCCAGAGACTGGCAAAGGACCCTTCTCTGAGTCAGGTTGTCTGACATATAGCGGCTGCCTTCTTACAACCTTTTGTAGACAAGAGAAACATGAATGATTTGTTCTCTTTCTTTGCTGTGCACAGAAGCATCTGGATCTATCCCATCATTTGCCTGTCTGTCCAACTACCTTATGCCTACATAAAACTACCTGCTGCCATAGTACCTGAGTGACTCCTGTATAAAACTGACAGGAGAAAAGAAGTCCCAGCAGACTTGAGAGATAAAGGAAAGGAGGAACAGAGGTAGCCTGGTTGAGTTAGGTTGCAGTACAATACCAAGCTGCTGAAGCCGCACTATCGCACAGGTATGCCAGGCCCTGATTTGCTCTATCTGTGGAGTATAACTCAACATTTGATCTCTAACAAATTCTCTGCAATTTACTTTGTGAATTCAGGTTTGATGGGACATCAAGGGCTCAAGCCCACAATGAGCTTGTTATCTCCTTCAGTGATTGAGTGCTTTAGATTTCCCCAGTGGGGACTCATTCTGACTAGATGTAGGTGTCATTCTCTACGTCTGAGTTAATCATCTGGACTCCCTTCATCATCAAGGGAAATAACACACCTAGGGCATGACTCATCTAACTTATTAGATGTGTCCTTTATGCGCATCCAGGGTGCAAGTAATCACCTGTCCTGTATAGCTGCCGAGATGAAGAGGAAGACTTGGAAAAATTCACAGCAGGTTAAGCCTGTGCCACATTTTCACACTTACCCTATCCTTACCCCAGAGCCTATCTCAGAAGGTATCTGAATTTCTGAATTCCTCTCATAATTAATTCATAGTTAATCTTGAATAGGTGTGATTTTAATAATCATTCAGTAGATCTAATACTGCAGAATTGCCGCACCATTGAACTTGAAATTACACGAAATGAGACAGCTATTTAAATAATGGCCTCTTCTGAGCTTGGGTGTTTGGGGTTTTTTGTTACAGAGATATCCAGAGCAGTAAGTTGCTGTCATGATGTTACACCATTTCTGCAGCCATGTAGCCAAGCCATTAATACATTTTAGTGAGTTACAATCTACCTGGGAAGCTACTTGCCTATTTATCTGCAGTTTCACAAATGATAATAAGAAAGCGTCTATTCATTGCTTAGAGCTTTCTATTGTAGAATTAAAAATATGATAGTGGCTGCTCTTTGTATTTATTAATCAGCTATAATGAAGTAAAATATTAAGTTTTAAATTACTTTGTACATTAGATAGTTAATGGTCATCTCCATTAGCTGTACTTCCCCTGCAAATCTTCTTGATGAAACTATGTGCTTCTGGTCCAACGTTAGGGACAACATGCATACAATGTGCACTAACTCAGACATTGTACATGTCTGAGCCTTACTCATTTAACTGAAGCCAAATCTGAAACAAGCCTTCTGCTCTCCTCAAGTTTTTTGAACTTCTCACTGTCAAAATGACTGGTGGATTGCAATAAGTAAATAAGTGGAGATTTAATACAAGCTATGATTGAGGAAAGATCTTTAAACTGACTTAACAACTGAGAAAATGACTAATCATGACTAATGACCAAATAGCGATACATCTGGAGACACAGAGATACTCAGGTTTCTTTAAAGTATCTTATGTTGCAGCCATACCTGAGCCCCCCTGGAAATAAGAAAACTGAGATTTGTCTTTTCAAGCTTATTTTTGCCCACACAGTTCATATAAATGTCCATAGGAACTGGAGGATAAGCAAAGGTACAAAATCTAGGAGTGTCCTTAGGATGATTTTGCCTAGGTTGCCTATAAGGATTTCATATCAGTGGAGACAGATAGCCGAATCAATTTTAATTTAAAAGTCTCCTATATTGCAGTGATTTGGTTCCATAAGTTTATAGCATGTTCCAGACATCTTATCTGCTACAATGCCAGACAGTAGAACCACTTTTTCTTATGACACCAGTGATATATTCCAGCATACTATCCCATGGGATTTATAGCTCGGTATTTTCATTTCATTATCTTCACCCTCTTGCCTTTTTATTTTATATTTCAGATTGTTTTCTGCCATCAAGTCCATCCATTGGCCTGTGGCTCGCCATAGGCTTTGGGTTCCTCTTTTGAAGGCTTGGTGGGAAAAAGATGAAAAACAGCAGAAAACACCAACTCTACAACCAGAAATGTTGTGTATACAAGGAGAAGGATTAACAGGATTACCCAGATGGACCAAACAATTTCTAGCCCGGCCATATGTACAACCCACATTATGTGTCTAGAAGTGAAAAGATTTTCCAGCTGAGTCAGACAAGGCTATATATCATTGCTAAAGGATCATAATTAAGGAAGGAGCTTCACAGTCCTATATCATTACAAGAAGTCCTGTGTTTCAGTTTGCAAGCAGCCACGAGAAGGGTCAGTCCAGAACACTCTGAAGAGGAACGGGTGAAAGATACTGGATGGGGAAAATCCTGGGTCTGGGCTAGGAAAAGTAACTACAGAAGAAGATGCTTCTGTGCACTCCCAGTGGGGTGGTGGCTCAGTGGTCCACCATTGCAAAAGCTTAATAGCCTGGCCTATGTTTGAATCTGTTTAGTGTCATCTGGGGCACTGATTCTCATGAGCACCCATTCTTTTGGCAGTTAATTGCTAGATCATTTAAAACATGCTTTCTGGGACAACCTGCCATTCTCAAGACACTTAAAAATGATGCCATCCAGCCAAGGAAGAGAAGTTATGATGTTCTTCAGGAAAGCAGCACAGCTCAGTCACTGGGATTTGCACACCCCACAATCAAAAATCTGGTCTATTTTATATTCACTTTGGACACTAGGTAAGTTAGAAACCATCGGCATCTCCATGGTAGGATCAGGATTTATTATATTAAAGATTATGACTTGAAGAGGTAGAGTTTCTCCGCTTGCTCCACATGCATCCTGTGCCTGGCAGCGGGAATAGCCCCATCCCCGCAGTCCAACTAAGAAAATAACCACCTTGCAGAAGTTTTGCAGACCTCAGGGGAAGCAAAAGGATCAATGATTCACTTCAGGACTCTTGTTTTACTCCAGTTGGCCAATGCCCAACCCAGCTCCAGATCGGTTTCCTTCCTAGGTCTGCCTTATCCTTAAGGGAAAAAATAAAGATGGCATTTTTCAGAGCTCCATCTGGGTCTGACTCCAACGGATAGACTTAGGCCATCTTCCACCCCCCCAGTCCCTGGTACCCATCTACGCTCTGGGCCTTTGTGTGGTGTTTAGCAGAGTGATGTCTCCCTGTGGGAAAGAGTCTGCTATTGAATATGGGAATATGGCAGCAGGAGGAGAAACAGCACAGGAGAGAGCCTTGACTTAGAGAGATTTTCATCCCTATGTGCCACCATCCATGACCCCTTGTATGACGAGCCAAGGGGCTTTTCTGACTTCAATTCTGATTTGATAAGTGGAGGGAAGCATTGGTTTTTATAGTCCTGTTGAACATAAACATTGATTTTTAAGGCCTAATCGTCTGCTGCAGCTGAACAGCATCCAAGGATTTTTTTTATTATTATTTTTGTAGCTGAAATTGATCAGCTGGAGAAGGGAGGAATAAAAAGGAAGCAGAGAAACAGCTGCAACTTAGTTTTTTGTGTTGCCCAGGCAAGGATGCTGCTGTTCTGTCACTCACACAGCCCCCACTCTGCTGGGATGCTGCCGGCAGCCAAGGATGTGCTACTGAATGAGCCCTTGTCAGCTGCCATCCTCGCTGGCTGGCTCGCTCATAGCTCCTATTTAGCTTCCTTGCTGGCTCCCTCATAAATATTCACACCACACAGCCAGCGGAAGACATTGTTTTTTCCTTAATTTCCATATTCAGCATGACATCAAAAATGATTCAGAGATGGGTTCAGCAGGGGCTGTGCATCCAGGGAAGAGGACAAGAGAGAGCAAAGTATATGTGTTGGGTGGAGGTGGGGGAAAGAAGACAAGAGCACACAGCAGTGAGGGAGACAGGGAACAAGGTGATGGAGGTAAAGAAATAGAGCTGGGGATTAACTTGGTCGAACAATCACAGCAAAATGAAGCTGTTCCCATTCATAACCCAGGCGATCCATGTCCTCATCAGGAGGTTTTCATAAGTGATTAATGGTTAATTTGTTAAAATTCAATGAAATCTTGTTTCCTCTCTTTAAATTAGAATTCAGGGAGAGAGGGAGAGAGAGATGGTCCCAGCCATCCCCTGCTGCTTCTCAACAGAATATAATTCATCTGCCAGAACTGGCTATTGCTGTCAAAGGATTACAAATAAAATAGAAACATAGCCTGGGGCAACAGCCATGGAGATCTGGAAGGCTCAGCTGAGGTAAAGGGGCAGAGGGGAGCCCTCGAACCCCTGAGTGCGTTGGCAGGCAATCTTTGGAACAAAGCCAGAATCAGCATGGTCGAATCATGGGCAGTTCAGTCCTACACTGAATCCTAATCTCCTGCCACAGGACATGATTTCTACTGCTTGCATTATGATAAGGAAGGCCCAGGATGAGCCACTGGCACTGAAAATGCATGGGGGGTGATTTCTATGTATTGCATCCGTAAATGTTTGGGAGACACGGGCACTAGTTTATGAAGCCGAACAGAAGGAGCATTTCATGGGGAACACACCCACATTGGAGATTGGACTACATTTTGCTCCTTCCTGCTTTGTTTCATTAGTGAGACATTTTACTGATGGTATGTAACCACTGCTTCTATACGGAAAAACATATAATTGGTTGTGAGCCATTACGGAGACAACCCTACTTCAGCTGTCAGACTAATTTGCTTCTATATAAAATCATTATCCTCATGAGATATTTCAGTGTATCTCAAGCCACTGAATCTGACATTAGATGTTATGTTCCAAACCACAGACCTTGCCCTTATTTGCCTGAGATGGAGAACATCAAAGATTCATAGCTTCCATTGATAGAAAGGGATTTAGTCAACAGTACTCTAGCGGTAGGTATTGCAACACAAAATTCAATACCTTAGGACTGTCTCTTAGTCAGACATCCAGGCTGGTGAGAAACAGCAAATTCTCCACATCCCATGGTAGATATTCTAGTAATTAACTAAAATACTTTTTTTTAAAAAAAAAGATACTTCATTTTCCACTCAATTCAGTTCTGTGTCAGTTACCAACAATGTGATGTTGCTACGATGTCTGCTAGACTGAAAAAGACTCTTTTACTGGTTTTTCTAAGCATAAATGGAAGGGCTTTTATCACTTAAGACTTTAAAATATTTTGAAAATATCTTCATTCTCATTTTAAAAGAAATATTAGGGTTTTTTCAGGTTTTCATCTGTGATTTTATGAAGTATACAGAAAATGTAATTGTTTCTATTTAATTGTTAAACTGAAATGCATCAGTGCAAACTCCTAGTGAACTTTCAGGATTCCCCCTTTTTCCAGGGACTGTGTTTCAGCAGAAGTTCAGCTACTAATTTATACTAACTTCTTTTTTGTGAACTGAAATCTGTTTATCTGAAAATTCTCAACCCACTCCATTTGAGAGCTCTGTCTTAGATACATCTTCCTAAGGGAAAAATCATGGAAAAAACTTTAAATTATCATTCCAGTTCAGTTACATGGCTTCTCCCCACCATGTAAGTAGTAAAAAATGCAATTGCTTTCAACCAGTGTTGAAAGCATGAATGTAATACACCTCTGTTGCTATGAAAAACACAAAAAGAGCATTAGTTCATTTGGTGAGCAACACATAAGATTATTGCAGTGACACCAAGGCCTATTTATGTGCTTTAGGTACATTATAGTGAACATCAGTATTCAGGTTTATGTTTTTCTGCCATGGAGAACCTAGCCTTTAATCATGGTGGAAGAGGCATTCTAATTCTATTCCCTAATTATAAAAGATTAAAACTTTTTCTTTGAAAATACTTCTATGAGTAAAGTTTTTCAAGATTCTTCCCTGCAAATTATGAGATTATTTTTTTGATTTTTGTAGGGGAAGAAACACCCTTCTTAATAAGTATATGGGTACTGGGCCACTTTAAGGTTATCTCTGCGTGAAATAAAAAGCTGCATTTATTCAGGCATTGAAAAATTCTTCTGATGTTTTGTGGGGGTTTTGCTGGCAACTGAGAGTACTAACTGATTTTCATACACTTAATGGCATAAGATAGACTTGTCTTTGCTTTTATGCAGTGCTATCACTGTATAAAGGCCCAACACTTTGATTTAGCACAATTTTTGGACAGTGATGCACTTCCACTACAAGGAAAGGTGAAAAAATTAGATCCCCAGTTTACTGACTGCAGAATTATACCCTGAAAAGTGTTGCTCTTCCAACCCATAGATGTCATGCTGTCTTGTATCACAATTTCCTGTGCTGTTATATCCTGTAATCACATTTCCCCAGTTTTTCCTGTCTGTATTTTTGCTGTTTCTGCTAAGACCTATGACAAGCAGTTCCAATCAAGATTGAGACCCTACTGTGCCAGACACAAAACAAAACCTTGTGAGGCCCAGTCCTTGTCCCCAGTAGGTTGAATGCTGCAGAGGAAAATCAGACAAAGAGTTGGAAGGCAATCAAGAGGTGCAGAGATAGTACGTGGCTCATTTACAGTCTCTTGACAGGTCACAGGCAAACCATTAAACTCTGTAACTTCTATCCTACCTCTCTCTGATGCTGTATTACACTGAATTACACGCGTGTGAGAAACAGTACAAGGACTAGAAACAGAATGGAAAAGGGGTCTGTGGGTGCTCAACATAGGTATTATGTTATTTGAGTCACAATGTATTTGGTCTCTGAACCGGGATTTAGAGGCCTAAAACTTCCAAGCTTGGAAATGTTGACCCTTCATCTTGTGAGATGTTCTGCCTTTTGTGTTTTTTCAGCATCCACCTCAACTCTGCATTTAAATAAATGTTTGCGTTTAATGATTACTCCTTATCTCTTCCATATAGTGTTAATAAGAAATTGAAAATACTTCTGCTGTACTGCATGATCCATTGCACCTGGGCATCAACTTTCAAGAAACGACATTTCCTGAATACTGCTCATTAAGATTCACAAGCACCTTGTGATACATATAAATCTTATGAGCCCTAGATTAAAGATGGGTACCTGAATAAGACGCATGTGGAGTGATTCTCCAAAAAGGAGCACAGCAAGAAAATGTCAGAGCAATGAATGGCATGCAAACATTTGCTTTCCAGTTCCTTTTAGACAATATCCCCATTGAATCCAGTGAGAAATAATACACTATATCCAATACTCAGCTCACTCAAACTGACATAGACATAGTGAAGTCATTGGAGTTATGTTGATTTACACCAACACAATAGCCAGTCCATCATACTTATTCAAATTTAAATATTTTTCCCCTTCTTTGACTTAATCAGAGTTGTTTTCCCCCTGAAGCATCAATAATGAAATATTTAAAGTACTTATTTATTGTAAATTCTCACTTTAATCAAGTGATTCTTCAGTGGACCTCGTTTAGCCTTGAAGTAATTGTTTTACTGATGCTTCAGCATAAAGAGATTGGACAATTCCTGATTAATAAGTTTCAAAACGTATTGTCTAGAACATGTAAGTAGAGCATCACTCTTAAAAATATGGCCACATGGATGATAGAGTATCTAGGCTGTGGAGCAGATATAAGCATGCCAGTGGAACTAGAATTAAAAGCTTGATCATTTTTCTCCTGTTTATAACAGGATCCACCTGGCATTACAGCAGAGGTGAGTTGTCAGTGAGAATCCTCCTGCTTCCTCTTAATGAGTTTTCCACTCATTAATATTTGCATTATTCAAATCAATGACAACAAGGTTAGAGGCTTCCCACTGGTTGTTGCAACAATTTGGATTGATTGACGAGTTTTCAGAGAAGAGTGAAAGGAGTGAGAAAGAGATAAGAAAAAACAGTGTACAGTCCTTGGAAATAATGGCCAACGGAGGACAAAGGCAGAGATCATTTTCAATGCAGGAGACAAGTGCCCCAGAGAGGTTGAAAGAGATGAAAGGAGGGAGATTAGAGGCTCTGTAGTAACTATGATTCTTCCTCGCCAGGGCTAGGAAATTTAAGTGAATCAAGAGACATAAAAGAGAACCCAGCCAACACAGTGCACACACTGGTGCCACACAATTGCAACAGAGTGAAAGTCACCAAGAAGAGCTCCCTGGGGCTCAAGATGCTTGCATGTATATATAAAACAAGGAGCCTCCCTGAGCCCAAGGTCCTTCTCTGCCAACACAGTGCCAAGCTGTTGAGCTGAGACATTTGTACTTTCACCCAACACTGTGTTTTCTACACAGTCCTGCAAGGGTGCAGGTGTCCTGCAAAGGCAGCTCCATCCTTTGAGGTGGGAGGGAAGAGGAACTGGATATTGCCATTCCTCAATGATCTTCCCTTTGAGATTCCTGGGACTCCTCAAAATGGCCATGTAGAGGATAACATCAAAGGAAAGCCAAGTTTTGTCTTTCCAGTTGATTTTTCAGAGGTTTCTTTTGACAGTTTGATGATCTCCAAGAAAAACTCATTAAAAGTTTCCTCTTCAAGTCTGTTTCTGCTGAAAGTCCTCACCTTTTCTCATTTGCTATAAATTTAGTTTTGGGACAGGATCTGTACAACAACAGTGAGTCATGACCAAACGGCTAGCATCACCAATGCTACATACCATTTTGGGGGAAGAAGGGGTAATACCTACAAAAACTGTGTTAGCAGTGAACTGGCCATTTTAGCAATTTTGGTAATGTCCCTGGACAGAGTCAGATCATCTGGCAGTGTCCAATAACTCATTTCCTTTGTGTGGGTGTCGTGGTTTAACCTCAGCCAGCAACTGAGCACCACCCAGCTGCTCACTCACTACCCACCCCCAGCGGGATGGGGGAGAGAATCAGAAGAGTAAAAGTGAGAAAACTGGTGGGTTGAGATAAAAACAGTTTAATAATTGAAATAAAATAATAAGAATATACAAAGCAAGTGATGCACAGTGCAATTGCTCACCACCCACCGACCGATGCCCGGCCAGTCCCCGAGCAGCAGCCCCCCCGGCCAGCTTTCCCCCAGTTTATATACGGAGCATGACGTCCCATGGTGTGGAATGTCCCTTTGGCCAGTTGGGGTCAGCTGTCCTGGCTGTGCCCCCTCCCAGCTTCTTGTGCACCTCCAGCCTGCTCAGTCGGTAGAGCATGGGGAGCTGAAAAGTCCTTGACCAGTGTAAGCACTGCTCAGCAACAACTAAACCGTCAGTGTGTTATCAACATTATTCTCATCTTAAATCCAAAACACAGCACTGTACCAGCTACTCAGAAGAAAATTAACTTTATCCCAGCCGAAACCAGGACAGTGGGTAAGGGCATAAGGAAAGTGTCGGTCTCATCTTTGCTTAGCTGAATCACTGTCTTATCACAGCTCTTATAGCATTCTGATAAGGCAAAACTGATGTGTCATATGGCCAAACTTTGCATTGCAGCAATCGTCCCATTCCTTGTTTCCAACTCTTCTCCCACTCAAGCAGAACAGAGCCCATGCATCATTAATTTATGTTGCTTGTCATTCTTATCTGTCCCTAGGCATTTAAGACAGCAACAGAAACAAACACTAAAACGAAAATCCCACATAGGCATTGAGGTTCAGAGATACTGCCTTGCAGAAAGGGAGGCACGTTTGCTGGCTCATTAAGACTGGGTGTTTTCCTAATGGGAGTTTCCTTCATCTTTGCTTGCTTTTCCACCCATCAGGATGCAATTTTACCCACTCAATACAGTCAGCCTGATTTTGAAGGCACTCTTACATGCTGCTTCACCACTTTCTGGTGGTTGAAGAAATTAGTAAGGAATAATGAAATACTGCTAAGAATCTTCACCTTGACTAGACTCATCTCCACTGTCCCACTGTTTCCTGGCTTCCTGGAAGGGATGGATTTGAAAATGTTGAAAATGTTACAAGGTAGGGGGCTGAGGAACACATGCTTGTTGCTGTTAGTATTATTATCTGAGGAAGCATGAACACACAGATAGACAGCTCAGGCTGAGAGACACACTGTGACCGGCCCTCAGATGTCTAAGAGAAAAGCAAAGAGTCCATCACTTCCTGCCAGTCTGTTAAGCAGCAGGGGAATAGAAAGGACACCAAGAGGTCAATCTTTGCTCAACTCAAGAAATAATATGTATAAGGATGAAGGAGACAGTTTCTAGCTTCAGACTGCAAGGACGTGACTGATGCCACCTGAGAAGAGAGTAGCAAAGGCTCAGCAATGCCAAGATAACACTCTGGCTGAGACAGAAGAAGAGCCTTTATGCACATTTCTTCTGCAAGTCTGGCCAAAGCTCAGGGAACAAAGATAAGAGCCTGACTGGCACAAAAGAGACCGGTCTGTGGCCCCGGTGAGTCCACAATAGCAGTTCACTGAGGCAAAAGAGAAGTAGCTAAAGGCCATAGAGATTTCAGATCATTATCTCTACTACAAGGTTGTTGTTGCTAAACCAGAACAGAGATTTCTGCCAGGGTAAGAGCCTTTAAAAGCAAGAAAATATGCCTCTATCAGGAGTCTTTGCCTCGCATCCATACCTTGGCACTGTTATCCTGGAGGATCCCAAATCACTGGAAAGTTTTGGTGGTCAGGAAAAGAGACTTAGGAATCTCCTGAGCCCGTGCAATTGGGTCACTTTGGGCATGAGCTGCAGGCTGTCCCAGTTCCTGGAAAGCAGCACTGGTACCTGCAGGGTACCTGCACTGCTAGAGTTACAGACAGACAACACACGGGAGCTTTCACCAAGTCTCTTGATTCCATTTCCCTAAAACTTTTTCATTTAATCCAAAAGCATCCCGCTCCTAGGATTCCAGGTCTCTACCAACACAGTTTACCCTAACAGCCTTGCTTAATCTCGGCGTGGATTTGCTTTAAGGAGGGAGATGCAGCTGCCAAAAGGAGTCTCCTCTGCTAATCTGCCTTCCCATCATGGGAGTGGGGCTCTGGGGAGTTGGGGCTGCAATGACTCTCTGATTTTCAGCACACGAAGGGCACGGGGTTGAACAAGATCCCGTTGTTAGTGTCAGACAGTGGCACAGGCACGACATCGCTGGCAGGGAATTAACGCTGTTCAGGTCTCCCCGTCTGCTGTTGGGGCACAGTCTGGAGGAAGCTGTCGCCACATGGGTCCTAGCTAATGTGGGTTTTCATACAGCAACGAGAGAGACCTTTTAGGTAGGACTGTAAAATTCACTGTGCACCAGCAGATATAATAGATGAGGAAAGCGTGGGGAGGGGCAGGGGGGAAATAAGTAAGAGCACACAAATTAAAGAACAGCATTTGAAATCTAATCAAATATTCCCTGAATTTACTCACCACCCCTGCAGTGCTGTGCAGCTTTATTAGGTTTTTATTCCGTATTCTCTTTTAAAGTGACATTTACATTAATTTACAGTACTAACATGAAACCCTATTTAAAAGCTGAGAGGTTTTGTAACTTTTTATTTTTCAGTGGCTGTCCCTGAGTTTCCAACTGACTAATAAGGAGTCTTTAGTTTTATTTCATGTCTGCAGGAGTGGATCCAAAGTCTCTTCAAGGTGAGTTCCTGCTGCTTTTGATAAACATGGAAGGGAGACCATCTTGGTGGGTTCAGGAGGTAATTGGCTGCGAAGCAGAAATGTTCCATTCCTGTAGCCCTCCATACTCCATCTCCAAAACCAGGGACCAGCTGTATTTTGGGGGATGCACTGTAATCAAAGTGTCATACAGAGAGGTCTAATTTGCTTTTAACTGGTGGGATTTTATTTCAGGTCAACAGAGAGTGACCTGGATGGAAAAATGGGGTGAGCATGCAGAAAAGGCATTTGAAAGTTAATTTCCCATCAATTTCTTGGCTTGCTTTCTTTTCTTTGTGGGTCTTTTTTGGTTGGGGGGAGGAGGGGTTCCCCCAGAAAATGTTAACAAGTTAGTAGCAGTGTCCAGTGCATTACCCAGGAGCAGGAAAGGTGTTGGCACCTTCTTGCCTTAGCCAGAAGTGAGAGCAGAGAATTTCTTGCACAGTCGTGGAACAGGACAGATGTGCAGTTCACAGACACAGATTCTCTCTGGTGATCCAATTTGTCCCCTTTTCCTACAATTTCCTTCCTTTTTTTTTTTTTATTCCCTAATTAACGCAGGTAATGAATTGCATATGGCCATGGCATTTACTTCTCTGTGTGAAATCTGTAGCAGCTGCATTGTTTATCAGTTCAATATGTTTACTACAGATGCCATTTCTGTGTGACAATTAAGTTGTTTAAAATCTCCTTTTCCCACCCGCTATGTCCCTCCCCAGCCTTCCCATCTTCTTTCCAACATGCATCATTGCAACCTGATTCCTTTTCCAGGCTGATGCCACACTCCAGCTAAAAGAGCAAATCTGCCAGAGGTCTGAACCTTGTGTGGCCATTTAAACTAATGGAAAGTTCTGAAATATTACTGTATTTTCACTCCCACCAAATGTAAGGTAAACTGACCACCGAGGGTGCAAATGATGGAAAATCAGACCCAGAGCCTTTTGCATGAGACTGACAAAAATTGATTTACCTCCTTTCACTTAACCATGAGTGGATCCTACACATCTTTGGAGAAATATTGTGCTCTTCAGACCTTTTCAAGTATAATGACATCTGAAATGTACATACTTTACCAGTGCTATTGAACTAGACTGTGAAATAGTCTTTGAACCACGTCAATATGGCAAAACACACAGAGGGGGCATGATTTACTGAGGCCATAATTAAACATTGAATTTGCCTCTCCTCTGGGCTCAGCTGAATTCCCGTCAGCAGCCTCTACAGCAAATTGTTGCAACCTAATGTCCTATGTGTTTGGATTTTGTTAATTTATTTCCTGCACCTCATTTTCCTGGAACGAGTGCAGTTATTTATGGCACAGCAGCAAACACTTTACATTTATGGGGGGTTATGAATTTCAGTAATGGGTTTTGTGGCAATTTAATCTGTCCCAACTATGAGGCATTTTACAATGACAATTAAATTATTATTAAAAAAATAAACCTCAAATGACATTCTTATCACTTATCAACATATCAAAAGTTTCACCGTGTTGCATTTTTGGACTAGGTTATAAATATTCCTCTGTACTTTTTAAAGAATCCTTGCTATAAACCCTGAGTGAACTTAATTAACTTCCACAGCTTATTTGAAAAGAAAATTCTTTACACATTCCAGTGTCAATGAATGAAACATTTTTTTTGAAAAGTCAGTTTATTATATGCAAAAGCGTATGCCAATGCTTAATATTTAAAGACTTAAATTCGATGTACTACATTCACTCCTGAAGAAGAAAGCACCCTATGGGGTGGGAGTGGTAAATCTGTGAATTTTCTTGTCCTGACCTCATGGGGGAAAAAGCTTTTATTTTCATCGGTCAGCACTGTCTATGAAAAATGATCAAAAAAGTGTCAAGTATGTTAATTTACACTCCATTAAATTAATTTTAATGCTGGCCTGCTGAGTAGCTAATTTTCAAAGCTAAATATCTTGGCTCTTTCAAAACATTTTTTTTTCTCCTCCAAAATACCCAGAATGCTCCACTCCTTTTGGGGGAGCTGGGGAGTTACATCTTCTTCAAGATTCAATATAGATGTGCAACTCTGCATGTGAGAGAGAGAACATAAATTCCCCCTCTCCACCTTCTCTCCAGAGAGCAGCAAATGAAAACTTTCATTACAAAAGACTCCTCAAAGTTATTTTCAAATCTCTGTCTGAAAAAAATGACCCCTAATGCACTGATTATGGTAATGCCTAGAGGCTCAGTGAGATTGGGACTATATTTTGCTAAGTGCCATATAAAATATCAGATGGCACCTATTTTAAAAAGCCTGCTATCTCAGAAGACGAGACAGACAAAAGGCTGGGTAAAAAGAGTGGAATCACACCTATCTGCAGATAAAGCAGGCTATTCTAATCATCATGGTGCTATCAGAAGGCTTGTGATCAATTCCTTGTTCAGCTGCCGCCTCCTCCAATCCCCCACAAGCCACAATTATGATTTTAGGCAAGTCAAGGAGTCTCTCCGTGTCTCCATTCCCCCTCTGCGAAACAGTGGCAATAGCACTGCCCCGTCTCATGGAGGAGCTTTGAGGATGAAATTCACAACTGAGTGAAGGAAGACACATAGGTCATGTACAAAGTCTGCCCTCAGCTGACCCCATTTCTAGACACAAGAGACTACTGTCTTTTAGATATATATGTGTATATGTGCGTTACATGCTGTAAGCACTCATACCCCCTGGGCAACAGCTAACTCTTAGCTATGAAGCCTCAGCAAGATCACAGGACTAAGTGAACCCTTGTTCTCCTTCAGGAAAGCAGTCTGCACCGAATACAATTTTATTGCTGCCTTTAAGTACCCCACAACATCTAAGAACAACTGTATTCTCTGATTTTGGAATGTGTGGAAACTGTTTCCCATACGCATCACGTTGGATCCAAGTTTTCCCCAAAATAGGTGGAAGAGGCAGAAAAGAGCTTTAGGTCCTCAGCTAAAGACCTCAGCTAGTGGTAGCTAATGATTTGCCTTGGTCTCTTCTATTTTACTAAAATAGAGGAAATCCCAGATTCAATACCAGATTAGTGCAGCTTCGATATTGCAAAGGGTCAGAACATTTAATCTAGCATTCCCATCCCAGCATATATCCATACAACCTGTTTTTTTCAGACAGCTGAACTTGGCTAAAGTGCAACCTGGTGTGGAGCCAGAACCTCATCTTTTGAGCCTATATCTTTTAGCATCCACTGGAGCATCCAGTACACAATAGCCTGCATGAACAGAGGAACTAGAAACTTAGCTTCCATTCACAAGGAATTAAAATCATACATGCTGTCAGCCACAAAGCTTGCTGTTACATGGGACCTGTACAGAGTCTGTTGGAGTCATTGCAAATCTTAGTATTATTTTCAGCCCACCCTGATGATGCCTTTCTCCACTGGGATATGTAACACAGTCTTCAACAATTTGTCTTTAAGCAAGAAAACATTACCTGTAAAGAGAAAAATCCACCTGTAAGAAAATGAGATTCCCTGGGGTAAGGGAATCATCCACCTTGATAAATCAAGCTGCACTTGTCAGCAGCTGAAAGTCAGTCTTGTAACTCATAAATCTATTGAAGACATCCTGCAGGTGTTCTGAAGAAGCATCCCAGTACCTGCCCAGGTCAAGAGGATTTTCCTGCTTAATTAACAAACCTATTTTGTTTTCCCCTCTTTAATTCCAAAACGGTAAGTAATTGGGGAATCAGCTTACAGAGATCAAAAGGTCTTGATTGCTAGTAAGCAGCCCCTAGGTTAAATTCAGCCATGGAAGCCTTCCACTGGTGGCAAGAAGAGAAATGTTTACTAGAAACTACAACCCCTATGGTTCAAGCTTATGTCTCTTTCCCACTGTGCCTTTGAACTTAGCTACATTTTCTGCATTTAAAAAGTTGTAAAAAAATGTATAACTAAGATCTAAGGGAATTAAAGCAAAACTTCATAAATGTTTTGTTTCCAAATGAAAATGTGGAGGCACCTTCAGAAGCTTTGTTCTCTTTTCACTTATGTTTTTTTATTCTATCTTCAGAAGAAAAAAATAGGCAGGAGAGGGCTTCCTCCCTCAGGCTGCTTGGTGAACAGACATTGTTTTCAAAACGGCCACATGCAGTTCACTAGCAACAACTTCAATGCTCCTAAAATTTCAGTGGCGCTGCATGGGAGTCTGGAAACTTGGGGTAAAAAGAAAAAGAGCCTGTGAAATATGGTTTGGAGCAGTATCTTTTTTTCACTCTCAGGATATGGAAAGAAGATCTTATGTTTTGTTTACGATTTTCCTCTCTTGAATGAAACATTTTTTTTCTATTAACACTCTGGATAGATTTCTAAAATGAATTAACAGTTCTGCCAAAATGGTTACTGGGGCAAGGCATGCTTGTCCTTTAGAGGATTTGGGAAGGCAATGTGTCACTCGCTATGAAGAATTCATTACAAGTTCTGAAGAACAGTCAGAAAAGCACAGAATATCACACTCTGGAGTACATCTTCACTGCAAGCAGAAAGCAACAGCATCTGCACAGAGATTTTCTTCCTCAAAAACAAGGGGTAAAGGAAGGAATAACTTTCTGAATTCACATAGTCAAACACTGAAAAATGGCCACAGTCTAGGCTGAACTGATTCTTTCTGAAATCCATCTGCACCAGGAGAACGGGAGCTGTGACTAATACATTATCTTTGGGTCAGCTGTGGATCGAGTTGAATTTGGAAGGAGAAATCTTAGGGCACAGATAGGTGATCTCAGGCAGCCAAACAGGCTCCCCTCCAGCCATCATTGCACTTAAAGGGTCTGGAGACGATATGTAACTGCTTCTCCCACAAACTGTAAACCTGATAAGAAATTAACTATGGACAAGAAAAGGGCTTTTCTTTTTTGAAGAAGCATCACAGAATAAGCATTAAATGAACTTAAAACTCAGCCACTCAGAGAAAGTTGTAGCACATGGATTTGGTGACAACAGATGTTGTAATTCTGCCTGTCTCCAACAAGGTGACAATTGCTACAGTTAGCATGCAACACGTTTCACTTCAGTAGCCTGAATTTATGTGAATTGTGAATTGTTAAGGGTAGTTCTCCAGGCTCTTTTTATTATTAACATAAAGATGGATAGACAACTCTAAACTGTCGTTCATCCTATTTTATAAACCTTTGTTAGAGAAGGTGTCTGCCTCTCCCTTGACTACTGAGGAAGCTTAGGAAGCTGGATTAGGTAAAACACCAAATTTTTACATGAGTAAAGCAAGAGAAGATGAATCTTATGCTTAAACAGCATGTCATGTATGGCTCTATCTTGAGTCTACTGTATGTTCATGTGTCTCACAGTTCTACAAGGACGAATGGATACTTGTCATAGATCATAGAAAAGTCTATGTTGGGATGGTATTTCTTGCTTTAAAATGCCCTCTTACTTTGGCCTCCTGAAAAATAACTTTTTACCTTATAGTCCCCATATTCTTTTTCCCAGAGATTGAATAACCACAGTGCTCAACACTGAGGTTTCTAAAGCTCTAAGGTCTAACCCCTCTGCTTACCCCCCCCCCCCCCCAGGACATTTTAACTAATTCCCCCCTCCCCAGGCTTCATCCTGCAATCCAAACTTACAGATCACTGAAAGTGTTTTCTCCACCTTGTAAGGAAACTGAAGGCAGATATTTATTCCATTAGTTCAGTCAAAATTTGGAGAAAACAATTCCAATGGAGCTGCCCTAGATTTCTATGATTAAATATCTGTGTCCCCAGATATCGGCATTTTAATGAATCCATGTTCATAGCAACACCAAAGTATGACGAAGGAGAAGTCCTGGATGGAAAACAGAGCATCCCTGCAAAAAGCCTTCATTCATTCTCCAGAATAAAAGAACAAATGTTGATTTCTATGCCCAAGCATCCTGAGGGCTGGCTGTGCACTGTTGGGGCTGTGTAAATTCTACAGTCTACATTAGCGATCCCACAAGGATGGCAAGAGGTAGAAGCCTCGGTACCAGCTTTTGTTGGAGAAGACTTCATTCAAATTGCTCTGATTGCCCTGACCTCAGAGTTTTGGCTACAGCCAAGGAGCCACAGGAGGTTCATGGGATAAAAGCGCACTTCAAAATATGCCCTAGTTGGACAATTCTACACCTCAGGAATGGTAGGAATAAGGAGAATATCAGAGAAGGGCAAGAGCAACATATATTGCAGACACCAAGAGCATAATTTCAATCCTTCAATCACTCTGTCATTTTTTTCTCTCTTCACTTTAAGTAACTGAAACAAACATTTTGTCTCATCTTTCAGAAACACCTATTGGCAGAAAGAATAATGTACTTGTAAGGAAATAAGTAAATCAAAAGCAAAGGAGACCTTCTTAATTGTTGAGACAAATGCTACTTCGTTGCTCTTTCTCAGTAAGTCTTCTCATCTAACCTCATTGTTAAAACTTGTTCAGTAAAGAACCCTATGGAGGAAACATCCTGGCTCCTTAGAAATCCACGTCAAAACTCCCACTGTCCTCAGTGAGAACAGGAGCCCTCCATATAACTAAAGCCCTATAACAAGTCCCTTTTCAAACTATTTTCATTTATAGGATCAAGAGATCTCAGGACTGGATTCCCCTATATTCAAATTTCTCAAATTAGGAACAGATTTTCAAAGTTTACTTCCAATTTTGGCATATAAGTAAAATCTGGATTGCTTTAAGAGCTCAGTGTCCCACAGAGAACACCGAGATTCTCATAGCCAGGTATTTGCAAAGATTCAGGACATAAAGCATCCTCGGTGCCCCAGGTTCTTGCAGAGGTGTCTAAATAAGAGCTGAGCTCTTTTGAAAACATAGCTGTATTTTATAAAGCAAAGTCTTCACAGCACTTTAATATCAGAAATTTATTAAGACCTGTTACACTTTTGTAAAATAGGGTCATATATTTACTCTTCTAATTTTACATGTAGATAAAATGAGATACAGAGAGGTGAAGCTGATGTGCTCAGGATCATAAAAGAACTATAAATTAATGCTGAGTTTGGATGGGAAAGGTCAGACACCACAACTCCCACTCCCTTCTTTAAACACTGGACCCCTGAAGTCCTTAAAGAATCCTTCAAAGTGATTAGAAATCAGATTTTATTCAATTTCCCCTCTGTGATTCATCTCACAGGCTGTGTGACCTAAGAGCTTCATTCAGGTTTTGGAAGAGACAGAATGAAACATTTATTAATAAATAAAAAGAGTTTGGAATATTTAGCAGGACCAAAGTTTAAAGATTATAAAGATCTGAGGCTCTTTAATAAGTATTAAATATACATTTTTCACCTCATTTTTGGCCAGACGTGAAGTGTGGTGTAGAATTGCAGGGACAACGAATTCTGAAGCCAAGAGACCTTTATCTTTGTTATGGGCTCTTTCTAATAGGAAATACTTCTATTCCCTTCAGTTCATGCAAATGTGCAGTTACTCTGATTAGCGTGAAGAGCACCAAATGGCAATGGAAATCAAGGAACCTAATTATTTCCAGCAGTCACTTCAAAGATGCTCCACTGAAATGAAAGACATGTCTCTCACCTCTTGGGCCCTATTATGTTCTAAACTTTGCCTAGCCCTGCTGACATGCCACCTCTGCTTCAGACGGATTTGATGAATCATGAAAACAGCGTCATTTACAGTTCAAGGTACCAAAGCAATTTTCCATTGGCACCTTTATGCCCTTGCTGCTGCAAAAGAGAAGTGTATGAAAAAACTCTGGTGACTTTTCAGCAGTCAAGTGATTTCTGCAGGAAAAGAAAAACCAAACAAACATAGCAAATATTCTCTGAGAGCAAGTACATACGCGTAGACAATGGTATGCATGTGGGTGCCCGTGTACACAGTCATGTTTCAGTGCTCGCTGTCTGTGGCAAAGTAGGTTTTTCTGTAACAAGGATGCACAGGAAGGCAGGAAAATGCAGAGGAGGGTAACATGTCAGCAGGGTTTGGTGGCAGAGGCTGTAAGGCATCTCAGCATTTAGAGGGGTGAGTTCAAGCCTTGTTTTGAAGTTATGCTGAAGGTTGTCCTCAGACAACTCATTGATAACTGGGTAACAGCTTGGTTGGACTGGTGAGTTAGGAACAGCTCAACATGTTGCTAACTGCATCCCTACCCAGGCACTGCTGGCTATGGAAACCAGCCTGCCTTGACCATGCTGGCTCGATGGCAGACCTTTAGTCATGCTTTTATAATTACTGCACCCTAAACCCTGATCCCATCTTATGTATAAGTTTATGCCACTTGCTTGCAGCCTATGATGCTAGCCTAGGGATTGCTGGCAGGTTGGAGCAACGCTTCTGTGTCTGTTCGTTGTTTCTGTGGTCACGAAAGGTGTGACGGTCCCCATGAACCATGCAGGAGGTTTCTGTGGCCTCCTCCATTCCCCCTTTTTTTTCTGTCTCCAGAATAGAGTAGCAGGGATGACCTATTAATATCGCACCAACCCTCATTGTTATTTCAGTCTTTCTGTAGCAGACAGTTATTCTCATTACTTAGTCTAAGGAGGCTACCATTTTATGTAGAATTAATTTCCTTTCTGGAACTGTGTGAGCAGAGTTGAATATATATTTTCCCCCAAAATGTCACGAAGGTTTTTTTTTCTTAATTATACCCCAGGACATTTCACAATTGCTTGAGAAATGCTGCAAAAGCTTTATTGAACTTTTTTTTTCTTTCTCTGGTATAATCTTCACAAGATGGTGGTTTAGTATTGACAGGTGTGAAATTAAGGGAGCTTCACAGTTTTACATGAGAAGTGATCTCCGTCAATGAGAATGCTAAATCTCAGAATTTTTTTAACTATCATTTTAACAAGGGCTGATATTTTCTAGTAAAAATACGTAAAATTTCACAGCAGTTTAATGTAGTATGCTTTTAACAAAATTTCTGTGAAATACCTCCCGGTCTGACACCCTTGCTTTGACCATTTAAAATCAGCTTCATCAGCTAGCCACTGAATTCAAAGCTAGAATGAGTCCTTTAACAAAGTGAAAATAGGCAGACAGAAACCGATGTGAGCTCAGAGCCCTCTTCCCTCTGCCTCCAAGTTCCCACCTCTCTTGGAAGGTACTCCTGGCTGAGGTGAGCTGAAATTTTCCTAATTTTAGAGAGTGCATGAAGTTTTTCATCAAAAATCCAATTTTCAACAGAAGACCTGGGTTCTGTTCCTGATCCTGTCACGGACTGTGCTGTAACTTCAAATGAAACCATTAATCTCCCTGTGTTTCTGTTCCCCCAATAAAATGACATAGTCGAGCTTCCTTTCTCCTCTTTCTTTGTCTTTATGATTTATTTGTTTTACTTCTCTGCCATGTTTTGACTGTGTATTTGAGCTGGAGGCTGTAAATACTTTTCATAACAACAATATATTCAGCCCCAGATTTGAAGATCATACTAACAGATCCTGAACGAGCACAGTGACAATTCCGGTTAGGAGCCGATTGACTTAGATCATCTGAAATCAGTAAACTCATTTTCTCATTTAAGTAATTTGCTTTCATTATATTAATAAAGTGGCTTTGAATTGTATCTAAAGGGAAATACATGCAGGAGCTAGATTCAAATCCCAGGATCACTTTGAAACTTTGTATGACATTTTGGTACAGCACGTAGCCCAAAAGGGTTGATTCCTTGATTAGAGCTGCCTAAAGTATTTCTATTACTTTTGAATTTTAATCCTCATCTCTCCAGACTGCTGATTTTTCTCCTATTCACTGCCCTTAAATCCAATCTAATGCCAGCATACATCAAACCCTGGGGTAGGTTTTTCTGAAACTCGGCTGAATACATTTTCTTATGCTGTATTTTTTTCCCTTTTTTTCCCATTCCTATTTGCTTAAAAATAAATAGTATCTTTTCTGTAATTCCAGACAGAACACAGAGCGCTTGTCCTATTACACTGCAGCTGAATCCTAAGTATACAATTATACAGGGAGGATCTTTAGATAAACCAGCTTGAGGACTTTTCAACATTAAACTCAAATCAGATAACGGCTTTCATCCTGTGCACTGCATTACACAGTGTGCTGCAACTAAGTGGAAGGCTCAAGGAGAAAAATATACCTTCCATGGGTATAAAGATGTCAAGGTAATAAAATAAGCAGATGCAAAATCCTCCAAATACAAGAGGCATGGAAAAGACGAAACAGATGATAGACTACGCTGCTTGTTACCAACAGCTTTTTGGAATCTCAGAGGCTTGACCTGGCAGTCTATACCTGTCTTTTCATGTGCTGCTGAGGGCTAAAAAAACCAGGAAAGACCAAATATTCTGGGTGAATGCTGAGTCCTAGATCAAATTGCTAATAGAGTATTCTGTGTAAAACAAGCGAGGCAATTATTCCACTCAGCTGTGCTCTGGTAGGGCCTTAATTGGAAGAGCGTGTTCAGTTTGAGCTCAGTGCTTTATTATACACACATGTATTTAAAAAAAAAAAAAAAAAAACCAAAACAGGGTGGGGAAACAGAGAAGCAGCTCATAGGAATTCATATGTAAAAAGGTTTAGGAGACTAATGCTGATGAGGAGATCTTAAGGACACTGGACACTTGAAGTAAAATCCCGAGTAGAAGTAATTATTATACATGCATTCAGCTATGAAATGCAGAGGTGAGGCAGAGCACTTGTTCTCATGGGGATGACATTTAGCCCAGGGAAGAGCAAGCAGCATACATCTTGTGCATCAGATAAAGATCTCTTAAGTCTTATTCTAACAATGTAAGACCTACGTAGCCTTTTTGCAGGCCATCTTTTATTGGCAGTGCAGAGAAAACCCCATCACTTCATGTCAAGATGGGACATTTTTACGCAGGTTTGCTGTAGTTGCCTTTAGACTTAAGGGCTTGCTTTAAGACCTGTCAAGTGCATGCTAACACCTGTGCTAGGCAGAAGTTAGTAATGGTCTCTTCAAAACTGCCTCAAAATGCATTCTTCAGTGCTGTCTGCTTTTCTTCCCCACAAGGACCTTGTAGGGTGTGAACTTTCAGCTGGTTCTCTGGAGATAGCATAAATCCATTGCAGTCAAAGAAATGCATCCTCTAAGTCAGTTCAGAAAAGGTTTATAGCAATAATTTCATAAGGGTCTGAATAAACCAAAGCTGCCTGTTGCCTTGGATTGCACAATTCCAGGTGAGATATAGCCCCCTCTGTCCTAAAAAACACTTACAAGAAACATTTTGATTTCACAGCATCCTCTCGATAGCAGGTTTTCCTGAAGGTAGATAAGGCACTGAGTGTTTCAGCAGCACAGGGAAGGCCATTCAAAGTAATCTCAGTGACTTGCCTAAAACTCTTCCCAAAGCTAACTCTTTTTCTTAAGTTCCCATTATTCTCAACTTCTGCCTCTATCTCTGCAATTCCTAACAGTATCTTACTCATCAATGGCACTGATCTCTGGAGCTACCCTATGAAGATTCATTCTTGTGGGGTTTTAACCCTCACTGAGAACTGGAAAAATCCTGAAAAGCTCACAAGTAACTTTTTTTCCTGAGAACAAACCTATATGCTTCTGTAAAAATTTGTTTTAAACATGTAAATTTATGAGCTACAGAGATCACAGGAGCGAGTGTCTTCTGCCCATGGTAAACATCCACAGTGCAGATCTCTCCATCTCAGCCAGACACCAAGCCATGTTCTGCCCTTCAGTGAGAGCAGCACATGCGAGGGTGGCTGCAAGTCATCTCATCACAAGATTGTCTCATGGCATCTCTAAAGGGTCAGATGAAGTGTGCTTGTGAAGGACTATTCCTCCCAGCTGCTACAAAAGGGAGTCAGGACAGCCAGCTTAGATGCAGATGTCCACACGGAGAGTCAGGAGTAAAGCCAGGGGAGGTGAAGCCCTGGTTCCTACACTGACTTGCTGTTTCACCCAAAACAAGTTATTTCCCCTCTCTTCTCCCCTTCCCAGTCTCTTTTGTCTTTTGGATGGAGTTTGCTATACACAGCCACTGTAAACATTAGCTTGGCCTTCTGGATGGCCATTGCAATCCCTGCAATTTGGGAGTTGCAAATACCAGTCCAGTCACTCTTATTTCTCCATCACTGGTATTTCAGGGTTAAAAACCTAAAAAACAAAATATACCAGGGACTGCCTTCACATTGTGAGTGGGAATTAACAGCAGTATAGCTGGTTTATTGTAACAATAATAACATTTAATGTAAGGTTTCCCATTTCACACTAGCTTTACCACATAAGATGATCTCTCTGGGGAAGATGAAAAGAATTATAATTACATCTGTGAAAACCCCAAAAGCCTAGAGGGGTGTGGAAAAACATTTGCCATAAGGTGTGTGGAAAATCTTTGGGAACACAATACTGGTTCCTTAGGGAAGTAATGGTGGGTTGGGGACAGAGAGATTATTTGTTTTGTTTTCATTTCATTTTGTTGCATTTTCACCCTGTAAGATGGCCATGGAGGTTTAAAATGTTGTAATATAAACATATATGCACTGGAAAATGTTATTTTATAGCTATTAATAATACCACCTGCAACTGGGCAAGGAGAATTATGGCCTAAAGATAATCAGACCTTATGCTTCAGAGTGTATGTTGATTGCTTCTGCTGGTCAGGAAGGAGCACATTACTTCCTGTCCCTCAGTGCGTAACTGGTTGTGTAGATTATGTGCTATTGCGATAAGATTTACTTTATTCCTCAGCATCAGCTAAGAACTACTCTTGTTAGGATATTGGGCTGCATAGCCCAATGATACAAGAGTTTACTTCAAATATAAAAAGAAAACTAGCCAGGGATGTCTCACAGTTATTTTACACGTGAGGACTTTGCTGGATGAAAATCCTTTCCCTCCAGTCAATGTCCATCATGGATGTCTGCCTGATAAAGCACTAGAAGAAAAGCAGCCAGACAAGACCTCTGCACCTACAGGACTTCTCCACATCATCACCCAAAGATTCAGAATCTGCATCACCCAAGTCCACCAGCTCCAGCCTTTGCATTGGGCCAGACTGCAGGTCTGCAACCACTCATTCAACCAACAGCCTGGACAGGGAGCTGGAGAGGATTAAACGGTGGTTGCACTGCAGTCTTGGTACTGCACGGGAGTAGGTAACAAGGGGAGTTGAAGCTGAATTTTCCCCTATTTGTGTCATCACTGACCTTTTAGATATTGTGAAGCAAAAAGTCTCTTTCCAATGCATCTCTTATTTGCCATTTCAAGAATCGAATTAATAAAAATCTCTGTGCCATTTTGTTGAGGGAAAACAGAGGCACAGGAAAAGGAGGTGGTTCCCCCAAAGAATGGTAAAACTGAAACCAAAATTCAGTTTTTCTCTTTCCTAGTCCAGGCCACTGCTTCCCATCACACTTCTAAATGGTTAATTCTGTTTCTGTAGTGTCCTCAAAGTCAAGTTTTCACGCTGTTCTTTGTGGATGGCCCTCCCAATCAATTATGTCAGAACAATCACCAGTATAGTATAATAATGTATAATTTTTCATCTAAATTAAAATGTACTTAGGAGACCTTCATTTCCCTCACATTTCATTGCATTCACCAGAAATACAGCAGGAAAAAAAAAAATCTCTGAGCAAACACTGTGAGTTGTTTACAAATGCTTCAAGTGCAGTAAGACACGGATTGTTGTTCTGCAAGGCCCTCCTCTTCCCATCACACAAGAGATTTTCCAGGCAAACTCCAGAGAAAGAGATAGCGGGGTAGAAGGGCCAACTCTGATCTTTAGAAAAACAATTTGTGTAAATAGATGGTGTTCCATTTAAAAATCTTGTGGTGTGCTGTAAAACAGTAATTGCTATCTATCTAGAGACGTTCTCATTTCACGTCTCTCTTAGTGAATGAAACTGCAAATTAATTACTATCTTGTGTATGCATCAAAGACCAATGCTGTGCACAGAAAACATCCAGGGTGAAAATCAGGCCATATTTATTTCAGTCAAGCTGTTTAAATATAGGTGAAAATCGTAATAGTCTCACAAGTAGTTTAGACAAAGCAGAACAATTCCACAGCATCCCTCAGATATTTTCTTATCAAACTCATTACAAGGCTGTTCATATATAGAAAGATATAGATACAGGCGTGTGTATATTAATAGAATACAAGTTGGTTCCTGAATTAATGAATGCCACAACATTTCTTTAGTCAGAACTATAAGCAAAAATCTTTTCCAGAGTAGCTCATTGCTTAAATATATTCTCACAGCATAACTGTAGGTTAGCTATTAATCCAACCACCCAACCAAAAATGTGTAATTTTGCTGCAGTCTGTGTTATGCTTGAGTGCACGTACTGCAAACATGCACCAACCCCAGAGCTCCTTCGCTTTGCTGGCTTCCTGAACCCCGATATCCCGTAGTTTCCTCCTTTCCAAAAAGCTTCTCTGCTTTTGCCCGTCCCTGCCTCTGCCTCTGATTTTGCACATCTTACGTAAAAATGTGGGTTACCTGGGATGTGGGTTCTCACAAAGCCTGTTTTCAAGCATTTTTTTAGAGAGGCACAAGTTATCTCAAGTGCAAATGATAGTCCCAAAAATACTGTGCTGTAACCCTACAAGGAAGGCTGCCATATATCATGGTTTTCTTGGAGATGACATCTTTTCTGTTCTAAAAGATTTTGGCCAGGTGATTTTTGAGGACTTCATATATTTTTCCAAACAATATGAGCCTAGGAGACCAGACACCTGCAGTCAGGCTTTTGCTCACCCAGGAACCCCACACATAACCAGCATGATGTTATTGCTGTCATTTTTTTCCAACTAACTTCTCAGTATAAATGACTTAACAGTATCAGCGTGGGCTTACGGCAAAACAATATCACTGTAAACGCTTTGTCCAAAAGATACAGGGGGAAAAATTGCATTACAGTTAGAAGAATCAATTAGGTTGTGAATGGGCGTGTAGAAATTTCAATTCTCTCTCGCACAACTACATAATCGAGGGAATGCTTTGATTCTAAAACCAGTGAAGTGGCTGCATATTTCAATCCTCAATTGTGTAGGAAAACACCAAATAAGATATTAACATTTTTTCACCCATACAGAAAAAGGCTTTTTTTTCCCCTTTGAAAATGAATAAGAAAAATGGAAGTAAATTTGAGAATCTCCGACTCCCCCTGCTGAGTTAGTAGGACTAATTATACAATCCACAACTCAGCAGTGTAAGTAGGCAATTGGCCATGTGGGGCTTAAAACCTCTAGTTTCTGTTACAATAGCTTCCAGTATCCTCACTGGACATGGATTTCTTTTCAGATGCATCCAAAATGGACAGTGCTTTAAAAAAAAAAATCCAGAAAAAAGAAGCAATAGGAGGGAAGAAAGAAAGAGCCAGAGAGCAAATGTAACTTGCTTAAGGTCACATTGTAAGGGCAGAAGTAGAAACCATTTCTTCTCAGTCATGCTCTCATCACTGGGCAATGCTGCCATGCAGCAAAATCTGGCTGGGGCAGAAGAGCTGGGAAAAAATCAGAAGAATTGCTTTGTCCATTTACATCCTGATCTCACTTTTTTCAGGGCTTTATTGGAATTATACTAATGCATTTAAAAAAAGAAAGAAAAAAGACGGAAAAAGCACACATTGTATTTGAGAGGAGACATGAACCATTATGCCTTTGTCTGTTTAACCTGAAATATTTATTTGTACATATTGACAATGAGCATTTACAGCTGTCTGCTGAGGAAATATTACCCTGAGCTGCTTAAACCACTGTGCTAATCGACAGTGAGGTAGATTGGCAGAGATTTCCTCTGGAAGCCCCTTGGAAGCCTTCTCCAGCAGTGTTTTGTAGATATCTCTTCCCCAGAGAATACAAATATCCCTTTCATCCCCCTGCTTCAGCAGAAAGGAATAGGGAAAAAGACCATTTGTGGGTTGATGACTGTCATTTTGCCCATCCATTCGAAGGTAGTATGTAGTCATGGGTGATAAAGGAGATCCAGTTCTTGGAGTAGATAAACTTTTTCTGCTAGCTAGGTTTGCATGGAGGGATCTGTTCAGAGCAAAGGGATGATGGGGATTTTCTGTCAAGGCTGATCGGGTGCAGGGATCCTTTCTGTCTACTGATGACTCTGCTTGGGCTAAAGCCTTCTTTCACTAAAACTTTCTTAGATGAGAACCCAAAACTGGCTGTATATCACAGGTCCACCAGCTCTACCTTTCTACCCCTTGATGAGCATCATTCCCTAGAGACACAGACATGGGCCACAGATATCCTCCTTTTTGAGGACGTCATCTTGTTTTCAGTCCCAGCTCCATTGCACTATGCAAGCACGGTCTTCAGGCCGCATGGGGAAGCAGCCTCCGAAAGAATTAATAGGTTTTATTTCCACCTTTGAATAACAGCTGTGACTATGAGTCATTTCAGTCACATGTGGCAACAGCTCAGAGTGGCGTTAACAGCTCTGGGTGCACAGGAGAACATTTCTGAGTGGAGGGAGAAGTATGGCAAATCCCTTTATACTATCAGCATAGACCAGGCAATGGCCTTTGCTTATGCAGATCATAATCATAATCATTATCTTTTATGGGGAAGTACTTCAGTATTATGGAGCACAGGTACTTTTTTGAAGTGGTTACTAACACATTAAATAAGGAATGTAGAGCTGGGAAACATTTAATAAATGGCTGGTTGAGGGAGCACTTAAAACATAAAATCTGCTTGTGATAACAACATGGCTTCAAGTTTGAGAAGACAGAATCATCCCTGACTTTCAAGCAGTGCTGAGGATAATTGGAGAGACGAGGCTATCACCCTTTCAATGTCTCTCCAACCAGTGTCGTCCTGGGGAAATTTCCTGTTGGAACATGATCCAACTTAGCACTTCAGCACTTGGGTAGCTTTAAGACGTGCATTGACTTCAAGGAAATGCCCTGTTAAAGATACCATGCAAAGCAAACATGTTCAGTTCAGGGGGCCAGGATGAGCTCTAAGCCTGTCCATGTGAAGGCATAAGTGGGAGTGAGCAGGTCTGTAATCAGCATGTTTCACCTCCAGATACCCATGTTTTCCTCCTTCTCTCTCCGTCCTCATGGTGGGAGAAGGCTCTGAAACTGAGCGCAGACCATTGGAGGTGGGATCCACTGTGCTGAGCTGAGGGGAGGAATTTGTCCTATTACATTTGTTGCCTGTGTAAGCGACATGTCCCCTTTCACTGCTAGTAAGTGATCACGTCTCCTCAGATAGAAGGGCTGATGAAATCAGAGCAGCTTCTGTTTCTGGCTCCAAGGTTAATTTTATCAAAAGCAAAGCTCCTTTGACTGCTATCAGCAGAAAGGAAAGTAAAGCTCTTTTTATTACAGGGATATCAATAGAAGCATTCGTCTGACCTCCCTATCACCTCTCCCCTCCCCACCCCCACTGGCTCCAAATTAGGGATGGGAGAACAGAGCTGAAAAAATAGGGCTAAGATAGAAATCTTAATAAATTTTATCAAAAGCAAAGCTCCTTTGACTGCTATCAGCAGAAAGGAAAGTAAAGCTCTTTTTATTACAGGGATATCAATAGAAGCATTCGTCTGACCTCCCTATCACCTCTCCCCTCCCCACCCCCACTGGCTCCAAATTAGGGATGGGAGAACAGAGCTGAAAAAATAGGGCTAAGATAGAAATCTTAATATTGCAGAACCCATAACATAGAAAGTAGGAAGAACCACAACAGCCCAATTCTGACCTTCAAAGATGGCTCAGAAACAAAACCATAGGCCTGTAGGTTAGAAGTCAACATGCTGATCTCTACCACTGCCTCAGAGCTTTTTCATTCATTTCCCCATTCTTTTGTCATCATGGTCTAGAGGTATAAGCAAAGGCAAAAGAACACAAGGAAAAGTTGATTAATTTTCCTGGTTCCTTGTGGATTCCCAGAAAAGCTGATCTTTGAAACAGGTTTAATAACCCCAAGAGGAACAATAACATTATGTGTAGTCTTGTACACAAGACTACTGCCCAGAAAGGGGTGAAAGGATGTCAAGTAACTAAGGTGCTGAAGTGGCACTAAGAAAATGTGGGTTCAATGGCATCGATTTCCTCTGTGATCTTACAGAAATCATATTGGGTCTGATATTCACTAACACTGAATCATTTTAACATCATGGAAGATGTGAAAAGTGAGTGTAAATGTAATATATATACCCACTTCATGGCCCGTTTATGTTGCCACAGTAGTGGAAAGCAAATTTAGTGCAAATGAGAATCACGCATTTTACCTTTCTGTGCCTCAGTTCTGCATCTGTAATACAGAAGTTAATAAAACTGTCTGACTCCCTCTCGCTCTCACTTTTTTTTTCACTACTTGTCAGCTCTGTTTATCTGGCCTATAAGCTCTTCAGTGCAAGAACTGTCTCACAATATCTTTGTATAGCCATTGCACAAGGCCAGCTTGATCTGAGCTGGTACCTCTGGATGCAGCTGCAGTGAGCCTGCTAATAACAAAGTCCCCTCAACCAGCACAGGGATTCCTTTTAAAGTCGGGAGAGCACCTACATGACAGAAACTTAGTTGGGAGTCTTCATTCATTCTTTCTTTTTCCCTTTTCCAGAGGTTTTTTTGACTGTTCTAGGATCTAAGAGAGACATCTGAAGCTGAATAAGGGAAGCGACTTGCTCACAGGTTGACACCCTGCCAGCAATCATAACAAACCCTGAAATTGGTATTTTCACCCTCATTTGGATGATCAGGTGTAAATATAAATTTTAATTATTTACATAATTAAGTCAGTAATTTGCTGCCCATCAGAAATGTTTGACAATATTTTGGTGCCATCTGTTTCCTAATTGAACTTAATCTCTAAAAGATGTTACAAAAATATCCACAAAATAATAATGATAAACACAAAACAATTCCCCCTCTTCTCCCCATAATTACTGCTATTTTCAGTCATTTCCTAGGGAAAAAAAGGCTGGGGTTCATATGTGCCAAGGTCTCATAGATAGATGAGCAATGAAAAAATAAAAAAATAAGTGCTTAGAAGGAGTGTTGAAGCTAGCAAGGTGCACAGGGAAGACCTGACTGTAGGGATATAGGTGGAAATAACAAAAAAATCAAACCAGAATGTGTCACAAGACCTCTGTAAGTGATGCCCAGAGCTTGTGATGGTGCTCTGACTTTCAAAGATGTCCTAAGGCTCCAAAATCTTGTGTGTAAGAAGAGCAGAAGTGCAAGAATGCAACAAGTGGCACAGGCTTGAAAATAGAATCATAGAATCATAGAACAGTTTGGGTTGGAAGGGACTCCTAAAGGTCATCTAGTCCAACCCCCCTGCCATGGGCAGGGACATCTTCAACTAGATCAGGTTGCTCAGAGCCCCGTCCAGCCTGACCTGGAATGTTTCCAGGGATGGGGCATCCACCACCTCTCTGGGCAACCTGTGTCAGTGCTTCACCACCCTCAGCGTAAAACATTTCTTCCTTATATCTAGTCTAAATCTACCCTCTTTCAGTTTAAAATC
>NW_008795575.1:3006821-3008639 GCF_000699145.1 Aptenodytes forsteri
CGCTGTCTTCCTGGTCGGGTGGCCAGTAGCAGACCCCCACTGTAATGTCACCTGTTCCTGCCCTCCCTTTACTTCTGACCCATAAGCTCTCAGTTGGCTCCTCATCCATCCCCAGGCAGAGCTCCATGCACTCCAGCTGGTCATTGACATAGAGGGCAACACCCCCTCCTCGTCTCCCCTGCCTGTCCTTCCTCAAGAGCCTGTATCCCTCCATCCCAACACTCCAGTCATAGGAGCCATCCCACCACGTCTCTGTGATGCCAATAAGATTGTAGCCCTGCAGGCATGCGCACGTCTCTAACTCCTCTTGTTTATTCCCCATGCTACGTGCGTTTGCATAGAGGCATTTATGTTGGGTCCCCGATGAAGCTGTCTCACTGGATGGAGTTCCTCTGAGCTGCAAAAGACAATATAAAATAGCAAGAAAATGTTTGGACATAAGAACTACATCTGTATGCAGGCTTTTCTTCCTCTGTGCAGCAGAACAAGTAACTTTTCAAAGGCAAATCATAGTTTTGGAGGGTTAGGTCATTGTCCAGTAGTATCAGCTTCAGATACTTCAGGCAAAAATGATACAACTGTTTTGGTCCATGAAAATAAGCTGGAAGATTCAAGTTGCAAACAGTATCAGGAAACTTGTCCCCACTTCTCCTTTTAGTGCAAAGATGAATTGTGCAGACCAGCTCTCATTCTCTCTCAGTAAATCATTTTCTCGGTTAGTTTTGAACACAGACTTTCCAGGATCCCTTTCTGGTTTTGACCATGTTGACAATTCCTGTAACTGAGCACTGGGTTGCAAACCAATCAGAACACGTCCATTTTTGCAAACGAATCAGAACATGTTCATTCTTTAAAATGAATCAGTTCATCAAGCTTCAGAAAAGATGCAGCTCAGGTCTGGTGCAAGTCTGGCTTAAAGATTTAGGTTAGTAGTTACTTTATCCTTTGCCTTGTAGGAACATAACCTTCTTGCTGATTGAGTTGTCAAAATCAAGGATCATCTGATGGCTCCCAACAGACCTATATAAAATTGGTGTACTCAAATCAATTGGCTTTGCTGGAATTGAAAGAACTAGCTGTCAACCACATATGGTGCCCATTTGTTCATGTGGACAGACTCCAGACATCGCACCAGTGTTGTTAAAGCCAGAGCTCTTTCTCATAGGTAGCAAAAGATTTCCATGGGAAAGACTTGCTGCATTTTCTTCGACCACTTTTATGATAGGCAGATGGGGAAGATGAGAGCTGCAGCTTATTGATGAAATTTGAAGGAAAGCATAAAAATCGTGTATGTGTTTGTGTGCACGTGTAAGTTATGTGGAAATTCTTTTGATATATTCCAAATGCGCTTTAATTATGACAGAATATAGAAAAGATCAATATTTTTCTCTCGTGTCACAAAAAAATCATCATGCTCAAAGAATCACTAAAATTGAGTAGCTAATGAGTTTGATAGGAAAGGCATGTCACCATCTCTGTAGTCACTTTAACTTTCCAATTTCTTTTCTTTTAATCTCTCCTTTCAATTGTGCATGAAGAAATCTGTTCAATTTAGTCTCAGGCCAAAGGGCTTTTTTTTGTTTGTTTGTTATTTAATTTTCAGGAATGCCAACAGATCTCTCTTTGAATTATTTGCATTTGGAAACAAATGTACTTTCCTCATCTATTCTGACCAGATATTTCACATTTTGATTTCTCAAAAGTTGATCAGGATGGACTTGCCAAACTGTCTTATTGTGCAGAGGTAGTCGTGACACAAAAACTAAGTCAAGCTTGACGAAAATTGGATGAGTGGTTGTCAAATTAATAACACCTAAA
>NW_008795575.1:3008815-3010286 GCF_000699145.1 Aptenodytes forsteri
CTTTTGTTTTTTTGTTATTTAATTTTCAGGAATGCCAACAGATCTCTCTTTGAATTATTTGCATTTGGAAACAAATGTACTTTCCTCATCTATTCTGACCAGATATTTCACATTTTGATTTCTCAAAAGTTGATCAGGATGGACTTGCCAAACTGTCTTATTGTGTGCAGAGGTTCGTGACACAAAAACTAAGTCAAGCTTGACGAAAATTGGATGAGTGGTTGTCAAATTAATAACACCTAAAGCAGGAAATTGTGAGTTTACAAATTATGGCATTTTCTGCCAGTTTGAATATTTTAATCTAGGATCATAAGAAATTCCCTTTAGGTAGACTGGCAAAATAAGCATTTAAGTTTATAATTTTAAAATTATTAAAACAATGTTATCAAATATTTTTAATACCCAATAAAATCTATCAAATAAGCCAAGTTTGATACACCTAAAGCAGGAAATTGTGAGTTTACAAATTATGGCATTTTCTGCCAGTTTGAATATTTTAATCTAGGATCATAAGAAATTCCCTTTAGGTAGACTGGCAAAATAAGCATTTAAGTTTATAATTTTAAAATTATTAAAACAATGTTATCAAATATTTTTAATACCCAATAAAATCTATCAAATAAGCCAAGTTTGATTTTTTTGAACCTTGAATCCTTCCAAACTGTAGATTCTGCCAAAATACTGTAAGTTTTTTTAATATAATTTTAGAGGCTTAAGATACTGTAAGCCCTTAGAGCAGTTTAAGAGGCTTACTGTAAACTCCCTAAAACTGCAGAGCAATTTAAGCAGTTAGAGTACCCCTAAGGTCCACACCCTCGCCTGGAGTAAAGTGGCACAAGCCCCCTGGTTTCAAAAGAGCTTCAGCAGTTTTCCTCTGCCAGGAGTCTGCCCCTAAAACTTTAGAAGCCTTAAGCCTCTTTGGGCCTTGTTTGCACAAGGCAAACAGGCACTCCAGCAAGCCCTTGTCAAAACAGTTTGAGCCGCCGTTGCCAGTACAACATCTTGAGTCCAAGCACAACAGACATTGTAGAGGTTTTACAAGTGTTCAAACTAGATCACTTGCTTAATGTCCAAAGTATCGAAACTGGCACGATCCATAGGGTTGCTCCTCAAGAAGAAAGAGGCACTAAAGGTTGCAGAGTGCTTTGGGGGAGGGGAGGGGTGGTGGGTCTCAAACACGAGACTTGTTATGGTTACATGCAACAAACCATATTTTAGAAGATATAAATTACTTAGAATCATAGAATCATAGAATCATTGAGGTTGGAAAAGACCTCTAAGATCATCGAGTCCAACCGTCAACCCAACACCACCACCCACTAAACCATGTCCCTAAGTGCCTCATCCACTGGTCTTTTAAATACCTCCAGGGATGGGGACTCCACCACTTCCCTGGGCAGCCTGGTCCAATGTTTCACCACTCTTTCAGTAAAGAAATTTTTCCTCACATCCAATCTAAACCTCCCCTGGC
>NW_008795575.1:3012370-3031601 GCF_000699145.1 Aptenodytes forsteri
AGTTGTAGAGAGCGATGAGGTCTCCCCTCAGCCTCCTCTTCTCCAGACTAAACAACCCCAGTTCCCTCAGCTGCTCCTCATAAGACTTGTTCTCCAGACCCCTCACCAGCCTTGTTGCCCTTCTCTGGACATGCTCCAGCACCTCAACGTCCTTCTTGTGATTATCCAACTTCCTGCAGCCTGACTCTTCCATTAAGGGCACAATGTAATAGAAAATTAGCTCAGCTTGGAAGCAGTTTCTCAGAGAAATTCTGGCATCCTCCCATTCCCTCAATACCGCTCTTCACCACGTTGGCATGTAGACACATCACGTTGTGGGTTCTCAAGTCTCAGCACTCCACTTGGGCACCAAGTTACTCCTGGACTTGCAGGTCCAGAGGGGTTTTTCTTACCTCACCGTGACTATTTGCAGATCCTAGCATGCAGCTCCTAGAAGAGATGCTCAGCTCATCCTGCACGTAGTTAATGGTATTAGTAGACGTCTGTAAAGCAATAATGGAATTTAGTGTGCCCATCACACATGCATCCTCCTTGAGCTTTGATCTGAGAGCTGCACCTCCACTTAGGCCAAACTGTAATATTCAACTCAAACTTGTTGAAGTTCAGTCTGAGACTTAGTTATGGATTTAGGCTTTGTCATTGAGATTTAGACCCTAGAAAGCACTGATTCAGCTACACAAGTCATACCTGGATGTGAAATGCACTAATGAAGAGAGCTAGGACCTAGTACCTAAAAGGACCTCAATCCATGCAGAGCTCCCAGACTTTCCAGTCCTTGATTCAAACTGCCTTTAATCAAGGAAGAGGATTGTGAGGGAACAATTAGCTAGGGAGTATCTCACCCCCTATATGATCAGGGCTGAGTATAGAAAACCTTTCCTGTTCTTCTGGAGAAAGCCAGCAAACAGCTCCACTCCGCGCATGCCCAGAGGCTGGAGGCCAATTCAATTTCAGCCAAGACCTACAGCCATTGGAATGACAAATCTTTCCTTAACACTCTTATTAAATCCTAATCTCAATCTTATTCATCATTATTAGGCCTTGAAATTGGGCTGAATATTTAAATGAGGTGAAATGAAAAGACGGAGAGGTGTTGGGAGAATGCAAAGACGGGGGGGAGAGAAAGATTTAAAGAGACAACTTGAATTCCCTTCATGAGCTGAAGAGTAATCTATCCAGATTCAGGAACTGATAGAGGCGAAAGTTTTTCAGACTTTAGCTAAAAAGGGGGGGGCAGGGGGAGGGGAGAGAGAGAGAGTAAAAGAAATTACCTATTAGAATCCAGACTTGTAATATTAGTCTTTCAAAGACTACTTAGTAAAGTAGCAGGGACATGAGGAGGAGGTTTTGCAGAGCAGAGACTAAGGGCATATAAAGAAAAGATGAATTGAGGGATTAAATGTACCAAGATGGTTTAAGGGATATTGAAATATGACTTCACCGAGGTGTCTGTCTGGCCCAGGCTAACTATGATGATAAGGAATGGTCTGTATCAGCTGGGTCTATGACAGCAAACTCCTGTCAGCTGCCTCACACCACAGGGGAGCGTGAAATGCTTTTAAAAGTCTTGAACAGACACCGATGACGTTATTCCTGATTTACCCATACTTGTTACAGGAGAATCAGCACCTACACCGAGTACCTTCCCAGCTAGGATATTTTAGAACAAAAATATTCTGATTTTGGAAACATTGGAACAAGACAGGAATTTAGTTTTAGCTGCTTAACCATGGAACCAGACCTTGAGACTGACTTTCTCCACAGGGGGCCAGGTTATGGTCTAAGCTTCTCCAGCCCTCTGTGACTCTCAGTATCAATCCAGTGCCAATCCCATCTTCAGACAGTTTTGCTGATGTAAGGGAGATCACAATCTGCCTTACAAAGAATGGATATTTTTTGCGTTTAAAAATAAATATTCAGATTTGCAGCATTTCATGAAGCAGGGTGACCCACACCATCTGCTCCTTTTGACAGTACTTGGGAAGCCTTCAGGTCTGCTTTTCTAATCACATTACATATATATAATACTTTTTTCTCGTTGTTCCTTTTCCTTTTTTCCTTTTTTTTTTTTTCCCAGATGGGACCAAGTCAGAGGAATAATTCCTGCTCCCTTCTCGCAGTCCCTGCCTACCTAAAATAATTCATCCAGCTCATTGAAGATTTGTGCATATCCACAATCTGTATCACAAAATGCTAAAACAATCTATTTAACCTTTACGCCAGCTAATGCATACATTAGAACAAGGACATATATATGAACATAAAAATGTGAGAAATTGAAACTTACTGACATAAAATCAAAGAGTTTGGCCATAAAAGGTGTCACTTTTATGTGATTATCTTGCCAATATCTCCATGTTGCTAAACTAAATCAAACTGTAATTTTTCCCACATGTATTGCATTTAATGGAGTCCGTTAATGGCAGCGATTCCTTATAGATCTCTGTGTAATGGAAGAATGGTTTCTTGTGCCATAACACTGTGGAAGCTGAACCCACACACACACACTGCATATATCTTATGAGCTTGACCTTATATGACTCACTGTGTCAGGCAATACCGAGCACTGCTTTTGCTAAGACAATCCTTCAGGAAGATGGAAAGGCGCTTCAGGGAGCTCTCTGCTGCCAGAAACTGGATCAAACCATGCCCAAAGACTGCATTCTCCAGCTTCCTCCTCTCACTGAACTAGACACTATGTGCTGCTGAGCTCAGGAGTTGTGCAACCTCTCAGTTACTGGAGAGTTTGGTCCCCAAATTTTTGCAACATGGTCTCTAGCAGAGACACTGTTCTCTCTTTTGTCCAGCAGAAAGGGTTCACTTCTCTGTAGAACTGAAGATTATCCTATTGACTCTCTTTTGTCAGAAAGGGTTCACTTCCCTGTAGAACTGAAGATTATCCTGTTGACAAAAAAAAAAAAAAAAAAAAAAAAAAAAAAAAAACCCACAACAAGCTCCTTTAATCCATAGATGTCAAAAAGTGGAGGCAAGTGTCTGCTTCCCAAATTTATAGCTAGGAAAGTTGAAATCAAGTGATTTCCCCATGTTCGCACAGCAAACCAATGGCAGAATCAAGGGGAAGAACCCAAGCAGACTATATCCTTGCCCCATGCTTTTGCTTATAGATAAGGCTGTCTCCATGTCCCACAACAAGCTCCTTTAATCCATAGATGTCAAAAAGTGGAGGCAAGTGTCTGCTTCCCAAATTTATAGCTAGGAAAGTTGAAATCAAGTGATTTCCCCATGTTCGCACAGCAAACCAATGGCAGAATCAAGGGGAAGAACCCAAGCAGACTATATCCTTGCCCCATGCTTTTGCTTATAGATAAGGCTGTCTCCATGTACCTTCAGCTCCTCTTTTCCGCTGTCGTATACCTGTGCTTGGAGAAAGCAGAAAACACAAAGTGGAAGATGTACAGATCACTCTGTACAGTCCATAATCTTGGAAACCCATGACCAGAGTGGTCAGGGTTGCTCCAGTATCTCATCAATGTCCTGCGCCCCAGAGTCCCTTGCACCCACAGCACATAACGTCCCAGCAATGCTCGCTCACTGTGTGAATACGCGTGGTGGGAGCAGAGCTTACAGAGGGCCGTTGCTTTCGTCCTGTACCAAAATGAACACAGATTTTTGAGGGTCACTTTTTACTGGCATTGGTCCTTACTTCCCCCTGAAGAAAATCCTTTCTCCTGAAGCCTGTTGAAATCAATGCCGTGGCAGCCCAGATTAATTTGACATCCACATGCTATTTTTTTAAATTATGTTATTAGGAAGATTTTACTCACTGCTGTTTTAAAACCCCTAGAAACATGAAAATTCCATTTTCCCTGCATCTATTCATCTTCATTAACCATGTGCTGATTTTTTTTATTCTTTTCTGCTGTTGGTAGAAAATCCAAGCCAATGCAACTCCCTTTTATTTTACTTTGGTATCAGCCAGAATCTATGTTCTGTATGTGCCAGTGTCAAGGTCTGTAAGTGTATATCAGTCAAGAGTGGCATCACTGCTATTACTTTAGCAGCATTCCTGGTCAAATTGAGTTGTTTGTTTTCTATGTTTTTAAAGCATTGGATTATTTTTTTTTTTTAGTTGAAACAAGTAACATCTGCTGTCCAGAGTAATATTGCTCAAAAACATTTGTATCAGGGGGAGCAGGTTGGAAGGGAATAAGAAACAAAGAAATCAAAACCATGTATTTTTTTAATCATTTTCAGAAGCAAGACAGTTTTTTTGGGGGAAAAAAATAAAGACTGGAAGTATGTAAGTAGCAGTTTTAAACTTGGGAATTCCTAAACAACTATTTCATGCCAAATTCAAAATTCTGTTCATTCCTTCTCTGCATCACAAATCACAATCAGTTTTTAGCTTGCAATCAAAAATTCTCAAAAAGCCTCCATAAACAGAAAGTCTTCTCCCAGAAGTTGACAGAGATTCATTTCCCAGAAGTCAATGTTCAAGTAATTATTTTGGTTTAAAATACTTTCAACAACAACCAAAAGAACCAACCAGTTTTAGCCTGGATTTCTCACCAGATTGTCACATATTACATCACGTGACCCAGAGACACTGACTCAGCAGGATTGCACCGCAATAGATGCTTTCTATTTGCACAGCTTACATGAGCAGCAAAAATAGGCTGGTTGGGTCTCTGAAAACTTCAGTACTTTTCCAGCTTAATTTTCAATCTTTAATGAATTGATTAGTCATCTTTAATATAAATGCCACTTTCTATGTCATCTATCTCTACCTCCTATTACTAGAGAAAAAAAGTCAATGCGTTATTTTTATAGGCTTCCAGAGTTTGGCATGTGGGAAAGAGCCACTTGCCTAGGAACTGTGTTTTATGTTTGTCCAGCAATATGATGCTCCGCTACAACATTATTTGTCATCCTCGAGAGATCTTCTATCCCACTCCAGCCCTACAGTCCTCCCTGTGGTCACTGGTACTTGGGAGTGCAGAAAATCTCACCATTTTTTTAATGTTAGTACAAGTTTGATACTAATTTCCTGCAGTATCCCTCAGATCATCTACTCATCTCATGGGAAAACTGAGTGCAAAAACTTCATCTGTGCTAGTTTTCCAGAACGAGCCCACTTCCATCCTCCCACTGCACCCCACATATCCCTGCAGAACAGAGAAGCAGCAGCTATAGCCCAAAGGTGCAACTAAGGAAATGCAATTTTTTTTCCACTTTTAGCCTATTAAAACTGAGAAGAATATATGATTTTTCCACACACTTTGAGGCCTTTTTGGTGGAAGTGCGGAGAGGAGATTTGAGGATACAGGGTGATAGGACTCCTCCCACAGAAGATTTAATCAACGGATGAGGTCCCAGGGCAGTGAGGACAAAGGGCAGGGGCTTACACACACATAGGAAATCCTATGCGTTGTGTGAGAGAGGTGGCCCTTCAGCACACAGGATGTAGTTTATCTACGTCCTGAAAGGCACCATGTAATTTTATGGTGTCATAAAAAGGATTATTATACTAATAGGAGTTAATAAATCTAAAAGCTTCGTGACCTCTTTGGTCATCTTGGCTCAGCTTCAGCCTGGGTGATTTTTTTTTTGTGAGTTGAGTTGGCAATGACCATAAAACATAAGAGGCCAAATCTTCAGCTAGTGTAACTCAGCCTGACTCCATTCAAGCCAGCTGAGCTCTGCCTGTGCGTACTGAGAGGTGAATCTAGCCAATGGACTTCTGTGATATTTTGCAGACTTGAAGAGAAGAAATGTAGAACTCTGACGTGATTAACTCTACCCTGGGATCTCAGACTGCATTGTCCTACTTTTTGTCCTCTGCAGTGTCTTTTGAGCCACCCTTGGGTGTAAATGGGCTTCTGAACTGATCTGAGCTATCTAGCATAATCATCTTAAGGAAACAAATAACTGCACACACTGGATGGTTTGTTGGTACTGAAAAACAGATGCAGTTTAGCTAATGTTAAGTGCCAGAGTCCTTATGTGTTCTCCTATGAGCAAATCAGAGGACATACTTAGCAACAGGAATGTAAAGACCACCTGAGCTCCACAATATAGTGATTTTAACTGCCACATTTTGCTTGGTGATCAGGCACGTCCCTGATGAGAGGTTACTCTCAGTTTCTGCCTGTCAGTGTACAGACAGAGCAACAACTGGCTTAAACCTCTTCCTACCATCCAGTGCACCGCTCTACTGCATTTAAACCGAAGCATTCACTCTACTGTAGCTCTCCTGGTTAGTACGGCCTTGGGAGAAAGCCTGCAGCAGAACCAAAAAGGTGCCTCCATTCCTGATTCCAGAAGCTGACCTCATCTCTCTTCCTCTCAATTTCTGGGCTGAAAACAATACATTGGGCATTAGGTTTTCTGTTCTAAAAAAGAGGTTTGCACTGAAGTGCTCAGAGGTGGCTCTCAAACAGGGAGAGGTGTGGCATTATAAGCAAGAACTGTGCTTGGCACAGCTCTGTCTCACTGCGGGAGATGTTGGGTTCTCTGTTTCACCATCTTCTCTATGCGCATTCTGATGTTTATATAGATATATTAAAATAGATACATACGTACACACAGACATGCACATACTTACATATATGTATACATACATATATAAAAGCAACACTGAAGAACTCTTTGTTCAAAGCACAGACCTGAGAAGATTAAGTCTGTCCCAATGCCCAGGCAGCAGCTTGACCCCAGTGATGTTACTCCCTAAATATGCTAATATAAGATCAGAATCAGGCCCCATGCTTCTCTGAGAAAACCCTCAGAAAGAATATTGATACCAGTGCCTTGTGCTGGCACAACCTAATCAGCATTACCTCTTAGCATGAAGAATCAGGGCTCAAAATAGTCCACTCCAGTGTCTTTTGATTGCCAAGTGTTTCAAGAGAGAGGAACTGTGTGCAAAAGACTAATAAAACTAAGATCCACACTGCATTTGCATTTTCCACTGAGTTTGCCTGCATTTTGCACCTGCTAAGTACTGCTGCAGCAACTTCCAAAGTGCGGTGCTCCTTACTTCTGCTGTGATTGACAGGCCCTAAGTGCTGCATCTTGCCCCTCACCCAGGGGCAGAGGCTGCTGGAGCTGGGGAGGGGGTGTGTGTGCAGTAAACCAGGGCACAGCTCGAGGTTCCCTGGATTGAGGCTAAAGAAGAGCACAGAGGACAAAGCAAATATTAGCCCAGACTTCGACAGCTACAAGTTAAACTGGAAAACGAAAGAGGAAAAATTAAATGGGGTGGGTGTTACTGCTCCTGAATTGAGCAGCACTGAAGCTGCATCTCCCTCTCTCCTTTCTCTCGCTCTCTCTATCTGTGGCCTGTACAAACAATTCAGTGTATATGTGTTTTTGGCACAAATCGCAGTGTCCTGTGATTCTTGATTGTAATTGTAATAATGGGTTTCAGAAAGCCTGCAAGTGGTTCTGGGAATTATAATAAGGGTTTAGGACAGACGTGTTGTTTATATGGTTAGTGTTTGTTGCATATTAAACCAAGTTTAGCTGAATAGCTGGTGGTGTAAGAATTTGCAAAATACACAATTAAATGCAAACTAGCAGAAAAACACCTCTCTTCTCCTTGAGAGACAGACATGCTCATGTTGTCATCTCCACCCTATGAGCAGGGATTAAAACAGACGCAGATGGCTAGTTCTGTTGTGATAGTATTCCATTGCATTTGCCTTGTCTGAATTTCCACTCCTACAATCTTCTCTTAATTTACCATGAGAAAAGTATGTATTTGATCCTTTTTTCTTCATGTTCTACTCATCTCTTTATGATTATCCTTGCTTAAAGCATCCAGCCATGCAAAAGCTCCACTGAGTCATGCAGTTCCCATTACATCCAAAGTAGAATTATTCCCTATGATAGCATCTTTTTCCTGTGATTTTTTTTCCAAGAGTCTTAATTTCTATTCAGTCACATGACCAGATTTCCACTTTCTCCCTTATGAAATTATTTTATAGTTTAATAGCTGTCTGTAAATTGTAGCCAAAAGCCCCCAAGGTCCACCTGTCTCAGAGCCAGCTCCAAGTAACTGCTGATGTACGTGACCTTGGAAAGGCCCTCTGATTGTAAGCATGGAGCCCATAGACGCTGGATGGAAATAGGGGCCCTCAGAGATGATGCAAAGAAATAAGTGATTTTGTAAAAACCTGTATGAATTTTCTTTGTTCATGGTTATGACAGATAGACTCAAACCCACAAAAGGGACTGTTGGAGTCTGCAGGATTTTGCGCCTGACTGAGCAGGAGGAATTGAGGTTGCGCTCAGGCCCAAAGTGAGGTTTCTGCAGCTGAACCTGCCAGGCTGCGATAGGACTAAGGGTGGAACCGAGCACCGGCACTGGGGCTCAGTGGGGGCCATGCAATCAACAGGCTTACCCTGAGCTGACTCACCTTCGGTCCCCTCTAAGATGGTCTTTGCATGCCTCAGAGCTGCAGCTTTTCTCAGTTTTGAAGGAGGAGAGAGGAAAAAATAAAGATAATAATAAATAAAACCCATGCATCTTCCTCCTGGCTGTATTTTCCAAGGCTGCATCTCAATGCCTCCCCATCCTACAGCCAGCCGCTGTCAGATCCCTCTCAGAGAGAGCCAGCCACAGACACCACTGCCTTCCCAGCTGCTGCAGACTGCATGTTGATCGTGTTCCTCTCCTTTGTTAACACAATTGCCTTCACCTTTACATAAATCAGATTTAGAGAACACATTGCGTCTCAGAAGCCTTGGGACACCTCGAGGCCTCTCAGTTCAATGGAGCTCATTATGGAAATCAGCTAAATGCTGAGCAGAGAGATAAGTGCTAACTGTTTACCGAACCCCTCCACCAGAGATATACAGCAAGAGCTAATGGGAGTTCATTTGCAGCCTTACTCAGTCATTCAACCCTCTTTATTTGCTCCTTCGACTAATCTACTGGGAGAGATGCACAAGTTTGCATGAAAGATCGTTCTGTGTAGCTCCTTTTGGACAGGCAGGGTGGGGAGAAGGGACAAGGAGGAGCTGAGGTTATGCCATGAGGAACCAAAGTAAGCCAAAATCCAAATGCTCAGCTCCAAGCATTCTTGAAGGTTGCTGACATCCTCAGCTTTGTGGTCAAAGCTCAGCTTAACTAGAGATCATCACGCCAAAGAGGAGGAAATCCTCCAATCTCCAGTGCTTGCAGAGCGTGCATCTCTCCTGAAGATTACTGGCACAGCAGCGAGCTGATAGAGGGTGAAAAGAAGGGCTTTCAGAAGGATTGTGGGGAGGAACAGTGTAGCTCTGAGCTGTGAGGGGCACAGGTAGCTGTTACCCAAGGTGATGGAGCATCAAGCCTAATATGAAAAGTGGATGTAAAATGCTCCCAGCTGTGGGAATGGAGAATTCTTTTCTGGAAGCATTTTTCAGCCTGGTCCATCCAGAGCCAAGTACAGGCAATCAGAAGGAAGATGTGGATGAAGATACATCTGCAGATACCTCCTGCGTGTGGAAGGAGGTCCTCAGATCAGCAGCTACACTAGAAAGCCTGGGTGTACCTGTACAGCACACATAAATCACAGCCAGCTCTAGAACAGGTGCTTTCTTTGCCAAAACATTTTTGCTTAGGATTGTGAAACTTTACAAGCTGGGGAATGGTTTTGACTTTTTCCTCAACTCCATATTTTTTAAGTTTTAGAGTTGTCAAAACATTTTGTTCTGACATTTTCTCTGAAAAATGCCAATTTTCCAGTTCAAGATGACTTTCCATTTTTAAATTAGTGCAGAATTATTAATGTCATGATTTTAAAATAAACAAAGAGTTATGCTACCTTTAACTATTTAATTAAGAAGGGGAGGGAGCTGTTCAAAAACCAGACAAAAACACTTTCAGGTTTTCAAAGTGAAATATTTCTTCAGATTCTATGATTCTATGATTATAGATTTGCAAAGGTTTCAAAGATGTCAGCTTCTTGTCTTAATTCAGGAGAGGAAAGCATTTCAAGCTCTCCACAATATTTTTGAAAGAGGAAAGCCACTTTCAGCTCTAAGAGACTCCTTTTATGGAACTAGCTCTGTTCGGAGGTTCTCATTAACTACTGTCGATGGCTATAATTTTTGTCTGTCCAGCATGAAGAAGTCAGAGGGAGTATGATATCTGTCCCTGACATACCACCTTCTACTGAAGGAGTGTAGTAAAGGTGCCTATTTTTCCAAGAATAACCTCTCTCATTAGAATGCAAGGAGACTTCCCCAACTAAGATCATTTTTCTTCCTGTTGTCCCAAATTCCAATACTCTGCCCTTTTCAAATGATTTTCAAGAGAATAGTTCAGTACTAGGTTTGTTTAATTTTTTTTGTCTTTTTTTTTTTACATCTTGTAAGTTGAACTGCATTTCTCCCTCAGCTCAGAAAACCAAAGCAGAGCTTTTAGCTGCCACTGCTAACTCCAGCATTTTGAAATGGTATATTTTTTAAAATTCAGGACAAATTCTCTCCTCTCTGTGTTAGTGATTTCATGCAAGTATAGAGGGACAGAGAGGAAAGTGAGATGTAGTTTTGCAGTATTGTATATGTTCTCTAGGTGGGTGGGCTGGATATCCTTGTGTTTTAAGGACAATTTTGACTTTACATTCAGAAATAGTTTTCTGTTCTAAGAGCTGCAAGAGTGATTTATAGACAATGCACATAAGGACAGACACCATAACACCAAAATGCCACTACCTCTGAGATGGAACATGGCAGTTATTGACCAAAATACAGCAATGTTTTGCAAGGGTGAACATGGGGATTACTGAGGAGTCCTGAGTTTAATTTGAAATGGAAAGAGGATTTAAACAGGTGAAAACAAAGTTGCCTGCATCAAAACTTTACCAAGAGGCTGGACTACTATTGCTAGTCCCCGGAAATGTTTGTAGGGATCCTTGGTGCTCAGCCCATGCTTAGCTGGTCCCGGCAGCAGGGATGGGAACTGATCCGGCTGAAAATTAATCTATCATGAAACTCCGCTTGGCATAGAAACACTTCACCATTCACCAACTGTTCCTTGCAAATGATTCATACCCCTAATCACTTCTCCATCCATTTTTACGAATTAGGTCCCTTACATATTGTTTAAGACATAACATGATTAACAGCCCCAGCAGCTGAGCTTTCCCGCATTATGTTACAGGAACAACCTGATTTGTTTTTACTAGAAGTTCACTTGTATTATAAATGACTTTTATTACTTTTAATATATCTTAAGTCAGTAGAACTTCTGCTATTTGTCATTGCTTATATCTGTTTTCCAGCACAAAGTAAATTTGAGGAGAAACTACTTGCTTAGTCAACCTTAAGGTAACTCCCCCAGCTGATTTGTTAGATCTTTTACTTCCAAGGGAATTTGGTTGCTCAGATTTTAGCATTGTGCACTTTGGGATCAGGAAGGAGGCAGAATAAAGACATACCATCGGATATTTTGACTTCTCCATTTCTACTGACCTGCTGAGCTCTGCAAAGCTTCCCTAGCAAAACATGCAACTAAATAAACTTCACCTAAATAAGCAGATATTGTTGCCAGCTGCTTTGAAGCCTCTTCTGCCCTACCGCCTTAGGATTTGTACCCAAGGCTCATCAAAGCTGCTCTTCCCATCCTGGGAGTTTACATCAGCATTAGCTGTACTATTAGCTAAAATCTCCAGCACAAATAAGGCTTGGGTCAAAACTTGCAATCAGTTGTTGAATTAAAAATAAGGAAACTTCTAGAGGATTCAACCAGTCAGAATTGTTTTGCACTAGACAGAAGGGCCAATAGGACTAACTATAGATTTCTTCCAAGACTGATGTTCTAATTTCTGCAGGGTTTCATGGTGACCTTTGGTGCATTTCATGATCTGGTCCTTTAGAAAGCACTATATTACATCTCAGTCATTGTACAAATAACATCTTGGGATTATAGCCTGCTGTTAATAAATGTGGTTAATCATCAATAAGAGAGTTTCAGCTATTATACACTGACGATGTAATTTTATACCTCGCCAATCCAGAGAAATCGGTTCCATTCCTTTTAGATTTGCTGGATAGATTTGGGGCTTTTCAAGGTTAATGTCACTAAATCATCTGCTAATTCTAAAGAATCATTTGAGTACCTGGAGGCTAATTCTAAGAATCATTTGAGTACCTGGAGAGAACATTCCCTTTTCATATTGCTAAGTTAGGTTTTAAATACTTACTTGGCTTTATATAATCTGGATTTAGAAGGAAGATTGATACTGTTGTTGCTGCACAAAAGCAAATATACAATGACCTTGATAAGTGGTCTATTTTACGCGTAAGTTGCATAGGATGCATTAACATCACTAAAGTCATCAGTCTCAGACAGTTAGATCTTCCCTCATTAAACTCCATTTCACTACCAAGTCAGTTGAAAAAAAAAATAAAATTAGAAGTCAATGAATGGTCTTGTTTGTGGGGAGAAGGAAAGTCTGTGCAGAAGCCCAGCTACAGTAATTTTTTCTATGCTAGCTGACTACAGGCAGCAGGCTAGCCACACAGCCTGCAGCTCAGAGTGGCTTAACTTGTCTTCTTCTTAACTTACACTGTGACTGAGTGTAGACATACTAAATGTCAGTGAGGGAGCAAAAGCTTGCTGAAGACACATGAGAAAGTCTGGGTTTGTAGACTCTCATCGTATGGAAATCATACCAAAGCGGCGTTCTCCCCCACCTCAATCCATTTCTGGTACATTCGGCAAGCAGATCTAAGGTGGGAAAGCTCGCAGGAGGATGGATGTGCCTTGGTTTTGTTTACTTTGCACATCCCTTTTTGACCAGCACCTGCTGCAGCAGGACTAAAAAGTTAATTTTGCCTTGTCCTAGATATGTCCATTAATTGTCTATCAGTGTCAGATAGCTATAAATATGAGGCATAATACATATAATAAGACATAACATATAAGACAATCCTCCTTGAACTTTTTGGGAGGACACGTGCACCTGTGGTGGCAATGGATTAAAAATTTTGTAATTAAAAAAAAAGACATTTTAAATGAATAAAGTACATAACTTACTACCAATTTTCTAGAAAGCTTCCCAATTTTTAGAATGGTCCATAACAACTTTTGTGAGTTTTAATCTGCACATTAGAAGTATAAGTCTTCCAGGAAACCTGCTCGTACCTTCCCACCAGGCATTGCAATGAGTAATAGGAATGAGAAAGCTTTTCTCTTCTAGTTCTTGCTGACTTCCTGGCTTAGAAGCATGGGCATTACTCCTATGATATTTTATTTGCAAAGTGTTGTGAACCTGATCTATTAAACTTATTTGCAAATTTCACCAGTTCTATAAACAGGATATATGATGGAGGAATAGGGAGGAGAAAATTGGCAAATAACGCTATCAAAATACTATAACATCAACTGAATAAATTACCTGGCAAATGCTGTTTGACTAGTTCCAATGTGACTGTCACAGGCAGAGCCTGAAATCTCATCCAGGCAGGCGTACGGAGTGTGAGTGCTGTCTATAGGGTTCCAGGTAGCTGCAGGATGCGGATCAGCCTGCAGAGGTAAACCCCAACTCTGAGCATCTTTTCTGAAGGAAATTCAGGCTCCTTTTTAGGGTATTGTGGGAATAAAATACCTGCTTGCAGAGCTGCTGTTATTAGTCACTGGTATTGCTCATAATGCGCCAGGTGTGGTGCCGATGAAAAAAAACAGTCACCAGCATTTTCCTCGCTCTTCTTGCTGAAGGATAGCAAGGAATGCAATTTGGTGGCTAAATGCAGTGCGTTTATCTCCTGCCTTTAGCCAACGAATTTATCACACACATTAATATCGAAAGAGGTTAGAGTTCAGTGAATGAAACATTTGTTTTCTTGTGCTCTCTCTATAAATAAACTCTCCCACTTTCATAGCAGTATTTTTACAAAGCGAGTGAGAGAAACAGACACATTAAAGAGATAGTTATGTGTGTGTGGTGGGGGAGGCTGTGTGCATGTTAAAATGCCCCCACAGCAGACCTCTGTGACTCTGACTGCATTACATCTTCTCTTTTTTTTCCCCTCTTTTTTTTTTTTTTTTGTTGTCTCATAGTTATTAGTCAGACAGACATTTTTTATCTCTTGGAAAGATACTTTAGCTCATATCCAATGTAATCATCTCAGGGGCTTCTACTTTAGTCCCCACAGGCCTGGAGAAACGACATCTCTTTTACTGATTAACAAAACAATACAAAATGCTAAGAAAAATGGCTTTATTCTCAACCTTTCATTAACTCCTACTGTGCCTGTTTGATTTGGAAGAGTTTGTTTCCCAGTTTCAAGCCAAGCTACAATTTCTTTCAGTTCTTTGGCTCACATAATGCAGTTGTTGGAGTGAATCAATATTTTATTTGCGACCCTAACAGATAATAGTACAGCAAAGTCTGCAAGATAAAATAGTGCCAATGTCGCTATGCCCAGCCCTGCTGTCTGCTATTTCAGTGTGAGTCCTGCCACACCCCTGCAGCATTATGGGGGTCAGCTAGACCTAAGTCTGAGCTGAAAATGAACACAACCATGTTGATCGTTTAAGAGCAAGTGAAAATCCCCAAAAGGGTGGTCTGAGATTTGTTTGAACTCCACCCTGTCTGTGCCAGCAGAGCAAAAGAGTCATGCTCAGAGGAACATGATATAATGTCGTGAATGACACAGAGGTGCAAACATCCCGCTCCATAATTGCATGGACTGAAAGTAACGTAGTGACATTGCACTTAAGCACAAGGAGATGAAATGGGTAAATTAAAAAAAAAAAAAAAAAAAAGAGATATAAAGCAGCCCCTGAAAGCTATTTAGGCTTCCCATTCCCGCTGCTAGTCAGCTCCTCCAGCAGAAGAAGGATCTTAAGAAAGGAAAGAGAAACTTCATAGGGGAGAAAGGTGAGAAAGCAGGTGTCTAAATGACAGCACACAGAAAGGCAGACTGTCTCATAGCCACTAGGATTTACTCTTTTGTCCTGAACCTGTCCAATAGGGAAAACCTTGGTACCAAGATCCCACAACCACCAGCAAGGATGAAGAGGACTTTGAGAACACCAAACACAGAGCGGTTGGGCTGTCTTGCTTGTTTTCTCTCTTTTTGTGCTTTTGACACAATACAAATGACGACCCAAACATGCTGGAATTCTCTCTCCCCCAAGAGGTTTATTTATTTTGTTAAGGGTTTGATTTTTCACTGAATTTAGCTGTGATCAGAGGCAGAGGGCTGATGGCCCAGTCAGTGGAGTCCTATGGTTCCTCACAAAAGCGAGTCAAAGGGTCTGCTTCCCTCACTGCTACCTCCCAACAATATTCAGCTTTTGATCAGAGTTGTCACTTAGGGATCTCTTGCAATAAGCTACCATCTCATCTGAATGGAGCCTTTACAGAGCCACATGGGAATTGGGAATCTCTGCTAAACTTCCCACCGGGCACTTCAGCACCTTGGAGAGCTGCCATGTTGAGGCAAAATCAAGCACACGATGATATTTGTCAGTCGCAATGTCCAGGAACTTTTCATTCTATAAAAAGATACCCTTCTTAATTATTTTAGTTTTTGAGAAAAACAGATATCAAAACATCCAACTTTCTTATAGGACAGAAAAATCTATTTTCTCTTCACGGTACTCTGGACTCCTGAGTATCCATCAGATGTCAGAGTTTTTCACTCATGACTAAAGATGGCAAATATACCAAAAGAGATTTGGTAACATGCAGGTCAATGGAAATCATGCCTTTCATTCAAAAAAGAGTTCATAAGCTCTTGCATGTATCTTCTCAGGGTAGTCAGGTGGGTTGTTTTTTGAACAGTCTGTGCCTTTAGCAACCTTTATAATTAAACTATCTTCAACATCAACTCAGTCTCCTCTATTGCAATCACCTCTTGCCAGCAGTGGTTTTGCATATATCTGCATACCCATGTCCCACTCTGCACCATTGGAACAGGCACAACACTTCTTCACCAGCCCAGGGGTACTATATTCAGTAACGTCTGCATCTCTTTTGATACTGTGCTTAGCCGAATAGATGGATGGACTGATCCTATCCTACTCAAGAAGGGCAAGATTTTCACTCGTGTAGAGTCTTTCAAAAACCTTCACCCAAACTTTCAGGATTTTGCAGCAATTTCACATCGAGACTGATTTTCCCAAGAGGCTGAACCACAAAATTTAATGAAGGGAGTTTGTGATGGTTGTTCACAGAAGTATTTGTCAATTATTTTTTACAGCATATGACAGGGTTTGTCCCCTAAGAATCCAGCCTAGCCTTTACCCTAGAGGTGAAAACCTCAACAGGCTCAAAATATAGCTTATTTTTTCTGTGGTGGTAATGCTCTGGAGTCCCAGTAATGGACAAAGACCTTATTGTACTAAAAACAAAAAAAAACATGCAGAGGTGTGCTGTAAAGAAAGCACAGTCTAAAAGACACTACCTCTGCTCTCCTGACCACCTTAGACGCTGTTCGTGTTTTCCAAGGAGCAGGGCCAGCAGTTTCACAATTACTGAGTAGCTGGGCACTGCAGTGCTGTCTCATCCACAGCAAGGAGCAAGCTATAAATAATCTCTCTAATTCTCAATCTCTCCTCCCCTTAGGAGATCTCCTTTTTCTAAATACTCCCTCGTTTCAGAACTTCTGTTGAAAATTCTGCCAGCAGGGGCCATGACTTAAAATTTTATTACTAGATTTGGGAGAAGAAAGGGTAAATATTTATTTCTAGCTCTTTAACAGTGATAGAAAAGTGATGAGAGCCACAGTAGAATCCATCAGGTATCTTTATTATCAACATATGGCCTTACAAGAGGAAAACTGACTCAGGAAAACAGTGCAGCAGGCCACCACCCAGCCTTCCTGTTGGGCTGGTAGTCAAAATTTTTTAAACTGTCCACACAACAAAACTTGCAGAGTTTCATATGGAAAAGATTAAACCATTAAGCAAGAGTAAAATGTTTTGCATGTGTCCTCACAACTTTATGAGCTCACAAGTGTATGTTACACTATAATGAAAAAATACAATGTGGAAATGGAAAGTTTGGTGCTATTGAAGTATATCCTAAAAGTAGAAGCGAAGATTCCCTCAGACCTTTTCAGGAGGACTTGTTTTGACATGTTGTTGTCAAAATCGTGGATCAAACTGATACATAGGAGTGTTGTTGAAAGGAAATTCAGTGCTAAAAATGATAAGGAAGTTTTAGTAAGTGTTGTGAATTAGAGTAGAGAAATTGGGTTCCAGTCCCCACCAAGCAGCTCTATGAACTTGAAGAACTTCCTTTCTATCTTTCATGCTCTCTCAAAAATCAAGGCTGGAGCAAGGACTTTCTTTTTCACGTGTCTAATCAATGCCTACCTACTGCGGTGGCAATTCAGTCTTAATCAGAACCTTTAGCTGTAAATCATATAATAAAACATAATATTATACAGGTAATCAAATATAGTCCCTAAAGACATATTCAAATCTGTGGTGGTCAGGAAGGAATATTTTCTCTGGTTCATTCTTTAAATCATCATCTTACTTCTGGTGAATCATGCCTCTGCACCTTCTGCTCAATAAATAGTCCTTTTTCCTCCATGGAACTCAGTTCTTATCTTTCCAAATCATGCCATTATCCAAGATGCCAGTTTAAGCCAATTAATGTGATATATCTGCCTACTGGTACCTGAACTGCAATCATTAGTCATCTGAACAGGCCACTAAAAAAAATCAGGTTGAAGAGGACCAGCCCGTTGCCGCCACCCTCACTGTCCACATCCTGGACATGGCTGTCATCACACCTTGGTCTCATGCAGAAAAATATTCCCCTCCACAATCGCTAATGCAGGAGTTGTTTGATTTTAAGTACTCTAAACTGTACGCTTAACCATACATCAACTCAAAGTCTGATGTAGCTTCTGTTAGCAGCTAAGATTGCCCGTGACAGAGACTCTGTAAAAACTGCAGAAAGCTGCTGCGTCCTTTAATAGTGGATTTCTCTTTGGCTGATCAGTGTGGACAGGCCCATACAAATAATGAATCATGAATTAAATGGCTCAGTAAATAAAAAAATGGACTTATCAAGGACACAACAACCACTGTTGTAAGCCAGACCCTCTAGCGCAAGGAAAAGACTGGCACTAACGTGCCACATGCTTCATTTGTTTCTTCATTTACAGAGGGAGCCATAAGCTTTAAGAAGGAATGACATTTATATTAAGAGAAAGAAAAAGCAAAACAAAAGTAAAGTCTCCTAAGGAACACAACAAATAATATTGCCAACCTTGAGCAGTCAAAAATGGAGAACCCATCATCTAAGAAACCTGGTGTAAAAAATCATGGGAATGTTTTTTGTGCTAACTTGGTGGAATTTTTATTTTAAAATAACAATACCTATTTTTTTCTGCATTTTGAGACTATACAGGGTACTCATTTTATATAAACAGGCTGTCCTTCACAGCTAGAAGGCTAAATAAGTTTGTTTTTCTTTTTCCCCTTTCCTTTTTTCCTTTTTCCTGAAGCTGGAGCTCTAAGGAAAATCCCAAAAGCTGCAAAACTCAATGTAAAATTGCAAAAACACATGTCCTGGCACATGTCACATTAGTTCTCTCGCACAAGACAGTAGCTGTCTCCGCGGACATCAGACTTGAGAAATGCAAAGGCAATGTAGAGGGAAAAACAGCACGATCTTGCTGTAACTCCAAGCCCTGCAGTCGTCCTGCAGAGACATGGACAGCAGCTCTGTCTGCATGGATCTCCTCTCTATTCCTGCCAATTCATGTGAACCACGGTCCGGGATGGACCATCTTGGGGCACGGAGGGAGGGAGCGGTCCCGAAATAAGAAGCATTGCTTGCAAAACAGCAGTGTTTTGTGCCACCAGAGAGCATGAAGAGACAAGCACTAATCCTGCATCTTTCCAGTTTTGGAGCGCTGTGCAGGCTGCGGAGGCTGTTTGGGACATGGCTCTCGCCATCCACAGCCAGAGCCCAAGCTGGAGGGAGGGCTGCACCGCCCACGGGTGTCCCAGGGCTGGATGTCTGAGTCGCCGGATGATGGGCCCGTAGCTGCCTCCTCTGAACTGTGTGTCCTCACAGTCTCATTTCCGAAGGGTGTTATTTCACTGCTGCCTCCCAGATAATGTAACTGAATCATTCAATTGAGCATAAAATAGAAATTTGGCTTCTTATCTGCTGGGAAACCAGCTTTACTATTTTCTTTCTGCAAAATACATTTTTCACTATCTTATCTTCTAATAAACAATCCCAGCTCTGCAGGCTGAAATGTTCTGAACACATTTAAGAGACATTATTCCCCCCCCCTCGCTCCC
>NW_008795575.1:3031725-3040152 GCF_000699145.1 Aptenodytes forsteri
CTCCCCCTTTCTCTCTCCCCCCTTATCCCCCCTTTCCACCCTTTAAAACATCTGTTTTAAAGGCATATTTTTAAAAGGGATCCAATTTGTATTCCATCTTCCTTTGGTGAAGGTATATATTTTTCATAAGCCTGTCCTCTGCTTTTGAGGCCTCTCTCCTTCAGTTTAATTTTCATTCCCGTCTCCCTTTCTTCCCCTGTGCAGAACTGAAACACCAACTCCCCCCACAGCCCTAATGCTTTCTCTTGTTTTAAGAAAAAGGCAATTCAGACTTAAAAACTGCCCTCCCCTCCCCTGGACCTGCCACACAGCGCTTGCCTAACGGAAACTAAACGTGTCAGTGAAAGGTCAGCTATGAATTTTTAAAGCTTTCTATCTCACTCAGGCTGACATCAAAAGCATTAGCTGTAGCACTAAACCAGGGTATGAGAGGGAATTAGAATATGCAACAGGTCCTGCTGCAGAATGCGACGCGGCAGAGGATATTCAGAGGCCCCTCTCAGGATGGGAGAAGAAGCTGCACCAAAATTCAGTGTCAAGGCACTGATTTCTTGCTCATCTGCCCTCCTTCTTGGGCAATCGCACCAGCTAGCTGCCTCTTGCAAGGAATCAGTGAAAAACAGGACATGGAATGAAAATTTAAGTGATGCATCATGCATTGGTGTCATTGCTGCAAATTAAAAGCTGATCTGGGAGGTGATTTCATGATCCCCCCTTATATATGACTCTACGGTCTCCTCCTCAGATCCCCCAGCTACCCTGTAAGGGATCCTCCCTCTGAGTTAAAGCCTTTCTGGCTCCAAAAAAGGCAGAGTTTTTCTTTCTATACCAAATTAAGAAGGGCAGTAGAACAAAAATCAGTCTAATGCCTGCAAAAATTAACAAATCATAGGAGAGCTAAAGCTACCATGTCCCAGCATCTCTATCTTACCATGAGCATGGTTTGTTGGAGGCACACAAAGTCACACTTGCTCTCTGGACCTTCACCGGCAGTCACCTCTGGGGCTCCACTTCTTTTCCATTGTCTTTGCATTTTCTCATGCTAGGCAGATAGCCGTGTCTCTAGGCAGATTTGTTTTGAAGAGAAGATGTCTAGATTTTCTGTAGAAGGGATCCAAAGCAACAGCTACATAGCAGAAATTTGTCATTTTGCTGCTTCTTCGCAGGCTGGTGTCGAGTCCTCAAAGTTTGTGTCTCTTTTCTGTAAACAACAAGCTGCAACCCAAGGTTAGAGTGCACAGTATCACCTGCAACAACAGAACATCAGCACAGTTCAAGAAGTGATTTATTATTCATTGATCATTTAACAATTTGGCAGCTGAAAGCAGAACTTATCCCACCAGGACTCCTATGTGCACAGCAGCCATTCATATGGCACAGAAATGTTTTAGTGGGAACAAAGGATGTTCCCACTGAAAGGAATAGTCAAGTTAAAAAAACTCTGGCACATGAAGCCTGCCTTGGCCTCTCTGCAAATCATTACATTGGAGTGCAGGGATGTTCAGGAACATCATCTGGAAAGCCTGGCACTAAAATGCATGCGATATCTGGTCTGAAAGCCTTCCTTCCCCGTGCTGGGACAGGCTGATGTGGCTTGTGGTTTCCATTAGACACTGCCAGCTCGGGGTAAACACCCAGCTGGTCCTACTGAGCCTAGCAAGAACTGTCACCAACTGCAATGGGACAAATTCTGAACCTTCAGCAATGCGTCTTTGACACCTTTCCACTATTTTATCCCCTGTCCCTTTTCAAGACCTCCACCATACCTGACTGGCTGTTTTTAGACTATTTCTTGATTCCTTTAGAGGAGGATGCAATGATTAGGAATGGAAGATTTCTGCTTTTAAAAAAATATAAATTCATAAAAATTTAAAATTATTTGTGGAAATGTGTTTATTTTAATAGAATACGTGTTTCTCATTGTTCTCCAATGTGTTACCACGTTTAGTTTCAAGCTTTTTATTTCACGTCAGCCTTTATATCATAGAGAATATTAATTATAGCATGTTTATATCTAGCATTTCTAAAATCATAAATATATTTCATGTTGCACTACAAAGTTTTAAAATTATTGAATTATGTCCTTGTTTCTGAAACAATTTGGAGGGGGGGCGTGTAACATTTCCATTTTCTTAAAAAATGCCAACATACTGACTTTTTCCCCATTCTGGATGGAAACAAATTCCAATGTGTCACAGTTGAAGAGAATTCTGTTTTCCAAACAGCTTCAGTTTCCATCTGCCCATAGTGAATCACTGTCCATCCATCCACACAATCTTTCAGCCTTATTCTTCATCCAGCTTTTTCTCTGTGTTTACATCTCTCCATCTGGCTACCCGTATGCTCCTTGATATCTCCATTTACCCTTCCATGGAGCTAATTTTCTACCAGCAGAACATCCACCGAAGACTTGGAGACCTATCATGTAGTTTTCTGAACTCAGAAATGAAGTGGCAGAGATAAACGCTTGATGCATCTTTGACTGAAGAATGGCAGGACTGATGAAGAAAAAGTAGATCCTGAACTTCAGGGGTGCCTCATATTTGTTTAACATGTTTAAGGAGTGGGACAAGGCATTTAAGCAGGAAGAATTATGTGGGCATCTATCAATTCCTACTAGAAGTACCACAGTCTTTCTTGATACTGAGATCATATCTGTTCATGCCCTTGTTTCTTCTGGCTTTCACAGTACTTTGGCAGAAGGCCTAGCTTTTCCTAGCTGAAGATGGCCATAAAGCCATTAGAGTACCCCATGTTGCTCCATATTTAAAATCCACAGCAGATCATTGTAATGGTCCATAAAGCCTCCATAAACCTGTGCAATGAGCTGTAGCAAGAGACATGGTGTCTTTTTCCTGGATGGCGTAAGGCCAGCCCCTGAAAAGACTGCCACTATGGTATATGTCTCCTATGCACCTTCACGAGAGTGTCCCCATGCACCCACCCAGGTGACATGTCCAGCTGCTGAGATGCTCTGTCATGTATTTCTTTTCTTGCTGGAAACATAACCCAAATCCTTTGCTCGTACACCTGGCTGCAAAGGAATAACTTGAAGACAGTGGTGGACTACAAGATCCAGTGAGTCTTCTTTGAGTCGTCCCCACAAAAGCCTAGAAATAGTTCCTACCACCTCTCACCTGGGTCAGAGTTATTCATAAATCCTTGATGCATGGTTCAGGCCTTTTGCTGAACTTCCAGATCATCCCCTATCCCCATCCATATTACAGCTACTGTGCAGCACTTCCATTTTTCTTTTGACTGGATGAAAACTTACAATTCATTGCATTGAGATGTATTTCATTGCAAATGCTCTATTGCCCTGTTCTCGTTTAGAGATGAGCTCACTAATGTGAATAAAAGGACCAAGATAATCAAAGATCCTGGTGGATTTAGGAATTTGAATCTCAGTGAGATAATACCTAACTGCATTAAACTTCTGTCAATAATCCAATCAAGAAGCATAACACCCAATTAAACCTTTACAGAGAAGAAAATTCTTATAGGAAATAAAAATTGTAAATATTTGTTTTCTGAATTCCACTTCTTTTTGCCTCTTTTTTCCTTTGCATTTTCATGTTCTAGAGGCTGAAATATTGGGGGTCATTCTAGTTCTTGTTCACTTGCTAAAGATGTCATTATTGACACAGAAACACTTTTTAATCTATTTAATAGTGAAAAAGTCATGTCTGTATTTGTCAGCTAACCAAATTTTGTTCAAGCAAAATATGATTTTAAATCTCAAAACAGGGAAAATTAGGGGAAAAATGTCAAGTGCTTAGGAAGCAAAAAGGATCTATAACATATATTAATGTACAATCCTACACAAAAGGGCAAAGACTATACTAGAATACATAAATCAGAGAACAACCTGAGTGACAAATGAGTTGTTCTTTTCACTAGATTGAGTACTGGTGAGATTTGAGCTGGAGCACTATGTCCAGGTTTGGCACGGCATTTAGGGGAAAGGTGGACAAAGTGGAGAGAATCCAGAGCAATGAGAATGATCAAAAATCAAAGGGGAAAGACAGAAGGACTTGGGGCTGCTTAGCAGAAAAGATAAAGGAAGAATCAGAAGGCAGCCTCCTTCCAAAGATGTTCAAAAGGAAGATATAGGGCAAGAAATAATGGGCTTAAATTGCAGCAGAGATATTTATGTTAGGTTTTAGGAAAACATTTTTCTCATTCCAGGAAATGAAGCAGTGGAACAGGTTGCTTGAGGATGGTATTGATACCCTCCACAGGAAGTCTTCGAGAACAAGGTTAAACCAAACTCTGGAAGGGGAACAGTCTAGCTAATCCTGCACTAGGTTGGGGAGCAGAACAGGTAACCGCTTGAGACCTCTTCTGTTCGTGGTTTCTGGAGGTCTGTGACATATAGATACTTTAATGTGGTCCCTGTGTGGCTTGTCAGGGGTACCTGAGATGCCAATTGCTTCATGTTCACATCCCCAGCTCTGCCCAAGCTTCCTTTCAGTTGTGCCTGAAGCAGGATTTGGGATACTCTCCTGAAAGGCTTGTAAAGCTCTGGTGAACACAGGCATGTTGGGCATCCCATTTGGCTCTGACACTTTTTAAAAATCTAGTTATTATTGAAAGTTACTGTGCCAGCAGTTGTATTATTAATACTATTATTTATTATTTATGAAGTGCCGAGTGTGTGCTAGATGCTTATATGATTATACACTGAGTTACGCTAGAGTTGCAGAGTCTACTGCATTACGATGTAATGTTGTTACCTGCAGCCTTTGCATGAGAATGATATTTTTCATTTACTGTAGTTGGCTCCTTTGTCATGTGATGGTCTGAACAGAGTCTGTGAATTTTAAGTCATTAATGTACTAGACCTGACACCAAAAGGAGGTAGTGAGGGAAATGGTACCCCTGTTTTACAGATGGAGGCTAATGTTGGGGCTCCAAGGAAACGAAACATCCTGGTGTCACACAACAAAGCACAAAAGCTTCAACCCATTGTAAGCTGCTGGTTATTTTTACTGACTTGAATGAGATAGTTATTGTGCTTGGAAATGGAAAGTCTTCATTCCCTTGTGGACTCAGATGACTTGGCTTGGCTGAGATCCTGTAGCAATTACTTCCATACAGTCATTACATATTACATCCAAATGTATTCCCTTTCACATCAATACTCTTTCTACCACCATTCAAGGCAAAGACAGACTGTTCTACGAGACAGAAGAATATGTGTTCTTAGATTTTCTGTATTCCATTCAACACTTGCCACTGTATTGCGATGCACTCGCTCACACAGTTGTTCTAATGGGACTAAATTTTCAAATCTTTTGATCTCTCTTTACGCAATACTTATTCATGCTTTACACAATGTTAATTCATAGTAAAATTCCTGAAACTTTGTTGGTACACCATTTACTTCCCTGCAAAGACAGTCAGGTGGAATAAACAAGATTTTAAAGCTATCAGCAGTCAGAGAGAGGCATCTTTATCCATTAAAAATATGAATCATATTTTTTTAATCATCTGATCAGTTCTCATATTTACACTATAGGAGTAGGACATTACTATGTCTATACCTCCAACTGTAGTTTTAATCAGAAGAGAAACTGGTTCTCTGGTTTAATGAAGTAAATGAGACCTCCGGTAATATTGTCTGTGTAATTGGCATAGTTCTCTGGGAAACATTACACTTTATAATGAAAATACTGTATATAATTAGGATCTAATAGGAAGAAAATAGTAATTAGGCAGAATTAACTGAACAGAAGCAATCAAGCAAATAAAGGTTATTCTCTGGAGAGGACCCTTCGGGGTTCAAATGTGTACATCCTATGATTGTAAAGAAGTCACAGTAATTAACAAGAGTCTTTTCATTGCATAAGAATAGCCTAACATTGGCTACTGGAATGACCCCTGCGAATCAGAATGTGTTATTTCAGTCCTGTGCTTTCATAGGCATTGCGGGAAGGAGGTTGTATCCAACATTGTATGTGCTTGCACAATGGCTTTAGCGGAGATTATGAAAGCATCAAGACCTTTAATTCTGTTCTTTCCCTCGCCTTTGTGGACACTTGTTACTTTTCACTTTCTGCTCTTGCTCAGTTTCCAGAGCAGCTTGCTGTACATGAATTTCACAGTAACGCTAATCCACATAAGATTTGACAGTAATAAGCAGACTACACAACATTCCAGGGGCGATCCTTTCCCTGGAATTACCATATAATGGTAATTGTCTAGCCAGTTGGCTGAGTATAGGTCTGAGCCTATTCTCACCCACATAGGAAACCTCCAAGCCTGTCCTATGAAACTCTTCAGCCCCAGTTCTGGACCATGATTGTGGGGAGAGCATGAGTGTTCCTGCAGTCTTAGGAGCATCTCAGCTTCTCATCCATGTGATCTGGGCAAGGGAGATAGCACAAGACTGTGCCTATTCCAGCTCAACCCCTGCAAAGTTATCCTGAGAGCAGCCCTTGCTAAGCACAGAGCGGACACTTCAATCCCATGACAAAACTGACAAGGTAGGCAGAAAGCACACAGGCCATGGTCCTGAGCCCATTTCTCTTCCAACCATGTAGGCAAAAAGCAAAGAGGATTCAGTGTTGCCCAACAGTAAGGAATTCAGTAGCGTAAAGCTTCTCAAGCTTTGAGACATTGCCATCAAAGAAAACAGATAGCCACCAGTCCACTATAGCACAACCAGATACCAGCATGACATGGGATATTCCTGATAGTGGAGCTCTTAGCGCAGTGGTTATGTGATCATCATGGACATCGACTGTCACTTTGTGAAGTAATTTGCACCTCTCTGAAAGCCACCCACCTGCTCTGGGACCAGGAAGCTTGCCCAGACACTGCCACCTGAGCACATTTCTGTTCCTCTGTGAGTGCGGAGTGGGTCTTGTTGCAGGTGACAGCTTTTCAAGGATTCCTTCCACGTTATCTTCAGAGGTTGATAGTAATGGTCAGACAAAGGAAGACAGCAAAAACCATCCAGGGCCCGAAGGGGAGGTGGTGTTTTTCTTTCTTCCTCCTACCCCCTTCTCTCTACTGGAGTCAATCAGAGACAAAGGAGAAACACCTGCTTTTTAGGTGAGCACAAGAGGCCAAAGGCAAAACTACTAATGACCAGAGATCTGTCAGGAAAGAGCTCAGAGAAGTGCATAATATGAAAGAGGATGAATCCAATACTTCTATTAAGCAGAAATCATAACTGGACAAAATAGATCAGCCCAGGACTTGCTTTAAAGCAGTTCCCATTGCTTAACGATGCTCCTTCCCTTCCTATATATTTTTCTACATTATTTATCTATGCATTGATCTTTTGAGTAAGGATTTACTACAACTATCAACATAACACTTAGCATAAATTAACAAGAATGGCTTCATGGATTTTTTGTTTTTATTCTCATAGATCAAAAGTGAAGTTCTCCCACAGCTCCCAACTTGGATGAGATTTTCTTAAATTACACAAACTTTTCCCAATGAATTTGCTCCTTCAACCACTAACATGTGTGACACCAACCACGAACTTTTCTTGTCTCAAGACTTCTTATTAGATTGGGAACCATTTTTCACCCTTATCCCTTCACAAAACATCAGGTGTTGTCCCTTAAGAAGGTGAGTAAAGCATGTTTCTTTAATGTGATGCCCAGTGTACCATTTCATCTCTGATCTTTCAAGTTCTCTCATTGGAACTTAATTCCCCATTTATGCAGATGTAGATGCACTGATTTCAGTGGAAAAAACACTGTTATGGGTCAGAGGATTTCAGCCCATTATCCTAGTATCCAGGTCCATCAATTGTACCTGGCTAAAGCAGACCTTCTGGAAAGGAGTCCAGTACTGACCTGAAGACTTCGGGATGGAGAATCCAGCAAGTCTGTTAGCACTTTGTTCCAATGGTTAATTGTCCTTACTGTTTACAAAAGATGTGTCTTACTTCTAATTTGAATTTGTCTGGCTTTAGCTTCCAGCCATTGGTTTTTATTACACCTTTCTCTGCTTGATTAGAGTCCTTTAGCACCCAGTGTTTTCTCCCAGTGAAGATACTTATACCCTTTAATCAAGTCACTTTTCAGGCTCCTATTTTGATAAGTGCTTGGATGAATTTAGGTTAAAAAAAGCTAACAGCAAAGGACACAGGTAGAACTTGTGGAAATCTTTTTTTTTAATCTGAAATCTCAGTGTAGAAAGAAAAGAAAGGGAGAATTTTAATTAAAATTTTCTTAATTTTTTTCTCCTTTTTTTAAATTTCAAGCTTCATTTTCTCAAATAAAATAATATTTCTGATTACACGTTTTGGGGTTTTTTTCCCAGGTGGAAGATGATTGAAATGGAACTATTTTTCCCTTTGCCTGCACTTTTTTATCTAGCCACTTAGATCTCTGTTTGTAGTCCACAAAGTAAAGCAAATGAAACTCATTGCAACTTGTCTGAAGGGAGTGCTTACAGAAGGTC
>NW_008795576.1:0-801 GCF_000699145.1 Aptenodytes forsteri
TCCCCCATCCTGTCCCCTTGTCACCCTCCTCTGTCCCCCCCTTCTCCCTCCATTTTCTCTTCCCTCTCCCTTTCCCCCTCCATTTTGTCCCCTTCCCGCCATTTTCTGTCCCCTCTTCCCCCCTTTTCTCTCACGTTTTCCCTCCATTTTCTGTCCCCTTTTCGCCCCCCATTTTCCGTCACCTCTCCCAGCCCTTTCTGTCCCCTCTTCCCCCTCTTCTCTGTCACGTCTTTCCTCCATTTTCTGCCTCCTCTTCCCCCTCATTTCTCTCCCCTCTTCCCTCTTTTCTGTCACGGCTTCCCGCCATTTTCTGTCACGGCTTCCCCCCATTTTTTCCCCTCTTCCCCCTCTCCGCCATTTTGTCCCCTCTTCCCCCTCTTTCCTCTCACCTCTTCACCCTCCATCTTCTGTCCCGAATTCCCCCGTTTTCTGTCACCTCTTCCTCCATTTTCTGTCCCCTCTTCCCCCTCCATTCTCTGTCCCCTTCCCCCCTCTTTTCTGTCCCCTCTTCCCACCATCTTCTCACCTCTTCCCCCTTCTTTATGTCCCCTTTTCCCTCCACTGTCACCTCTCTGCCCTCCATTTTCTGTCCCCTCTTCCACATCTTTTCTGCCCCTTCTTCCCGCCATTTTCTGCCCCTTCTTCCCCCCATTTTCTGTCACGTTTTCCCCCCATTTTCTGTCACGTTTCACCCCATTTTCTGTCACATTTTCCCTCCATTTTCTGTCACCTCTTCCAGCCCTTTCTGTCCCCTCTTCTCTGTTGCGTCTTTCCTCCATTTTCTGTCCCCTCTTCCCTCTT
>NW_008795577.1:0-408 GCF_000699145.1 Aptenodytes forsteri
GTCCCCGTGGCGGGTGACACGTCCCCGTGCGTGTCCCCATGGCGGGTGACGTGTCCCCACGCATGTCCCCGTGGTGGGTGACACATCCACACGCGTGTCCCCGTGGTGGGTGACACATCCACACGCGTGTCCCCGTGGCGGGTGACACGTCCCCGTGCGTGTCCCCATGGCGGGTGGCGTGTCCCCGTGGGGGTCGGCATGTCCCCACGCGTGTCCCCACGGCGGGTGGCGCGTCCCCACGCGTGTCCCCATGGCGGGTGACGTGTCCCCACGCATGTCCCCGTGGTGGGTGACACATCCACACGCGTGTCCCCGTGGTGGGTGGCATGTCCCCATGGCGGGTGATGTGTCTCCACGCGTGTCCCCATGGTGGGTGATGCGTCCCCATGTGTGTCCCCGTGGCGGGTG
>NW_008795577.1:670-903 GCF_000699145.1 Aptenodytes forsteri
CCCTGTCCCCCCCTGGCGGGTGGCGTCCCCGTGGGGGTCCGCATGTCCCCACATGTGTCCCCATGGTGGGTGGTGTGTCCCCGTGGGGGTCGGCATGTCCCCACGCACGTCCCCGTGGTGGGTGACGCATCCCCATGTGTGTCCCCGTGGCAGGTGACACGTCCCCATGGGGGTTGGCGTGTCCCTATGGCAGGTGGCACGTCCCCATGTGTGTCCCCGTGGGGGTCGGCATG
>NW_008795578.1:0-957 GCF_000699145.1 Aptenodytes forsteri
GAGGTGCAGAACTGGCCCTGGACAGTTCTTGCGGGCTGACAGCCTGGAGAAGGATCAGCTTAGGTTGGGCCCTTTCATCCTGGGCTGCTCCTGTGCTGGGCCAGACTGAAGACAAGCGGACATCTGCCATGCTCCTGCAGAGGCTCACCCCTGAGGAGGGCTGCAGACCGCTCTAGCGTATCTGTGTCCGATAAGATCATTGAGCACATCGTCCCGGAAGGCATGTCAAAAACATATTGACGACAGGGAGCTGATTACAGACAGCCAACATGGCTTCACCAAGGGCAAACCTCACATGACCCAAAATGGATTGAGATCAGCCCTGCAGTGAAGGACTTGGGAATCCTGGTGGATGAGAAATTGGACTTGAGGTGGTCATGTGTGCTTGCAATCCCAGAAAGCCAACCGTATCCTGGGCTGCATCCAAAGAAGCGTGGCCAGCAGGTGGAGAGAGGGGATTCTCCCCCTCTACTCTGCTCTGGTGAGACCCCACTTGGAGCACTGCCTCCAGCTCTGGGGCCCCCAATACAAGGAAGACATGGTCCTCTTAGAGCGGGTCCAGAGGAGGGCCACAAAAAGGATCTGAGGGCTGGAACACCTCTGCTCTGAGGAAAGGCTGAGAGAGTTGGGGTTGTTCAGCCTGGAGAAGAGAAGGCTCTGGGCAGAACTTCCCGTGGCCTTTCAATATATAAAGGGGGCTTAGAAGAAAGATGGAGAGATACTTTTTACCAAGGCTTGTAGTGACACGACAAGGGGCAACGGTAGCTTGGAGATAAGGAAGAAATGTTTTACAATAAGGGTGGTGAGACAGTGGAACAGGTTGCCCAGAGAAGTTGTGGCTGCCCCATCTTTGGAAGTGTTCAAGGTCAGGTTGGATGGGGCTTTGAGCAACTTATGTAGTGAAAGATGTAACTGCCCATGGCCAGGAGTTTGGACTAGATGATCTTTAAAGGTCCC
>NW_008795579.1:0-2955 GCF_000699145.1 Aptenodytes forsteri
GTCACCGGCAGAGCCCGGGGTCAGCACTGCCCCGGTGAGCGGGGGGCTGCCCCACGACCTACCCGGGAGACGCAGACGGAGCAGAACCAGTCGCCCTCAGGCACCTCCGTCATCTTGGGCCGGTGGCAGTAGAGGTGGCAGCCGCGGTCGCAGCCATCACACAGCAGCAGGTGCTCGTCATCGTCCCCGCGCCGGCACACCAGGCAGGTCTGCGGGGACAGGGGCTCAGCCGTGCCAGCGCAGGGGATGCTGCCACCCCAGGGTGCCCGGCGCCAGCAGGCAGCTCTTGCCCTCCCGCCCGGCGGTGCGGCACAGGCTCTCACCACTCTGTTGACAGACTTCTCCCAGGCGATGGACTTCTCCAGCTGGTAGATGCAGAGGGAGACCTGGGCTGCGCTGCGGCACCGCTCCAGTGTCTGCCGCCACGTCCGGACCCGGGGCGTGATCTCGTAGGCTCTGCGGCAGGGAGATGGTGCTCAGCCAGAGCTGCTCACGCCTTGGCGGCGCAGCCGGGGGGGGCGCGGGGCTCACATCTCTGTGGGGCCCAGGCTCAGCTCCTCGGGGCTGCTCAGCACGGCCTTCTCCACCACCACCTCGTGTAGGGGCCAGAGCGGCTCCTTCAGGTAGCGCCGCTCCACATTCTGCTCCAGCGCCGCCAGCCGCAGCACCGCCAGGTCCAGGGGGTTGGTGCGCTCCCGGCACAGCGGCAGCCCGTCCCGCCGGCTCCGGACGGTGATGTCTTCCAGGGGTTCCACCTTGTGCTCGCAGTACTGCAGGTCATCCCGCGTGGAGTCGGGGCTGGGGCACGTCCAGCCCTGCGGGAGAGACGGGCTCAGGGTGGGCGCCCAGCTGAGGCTACAGCACTGCAGCGCCCGGCCGAGGCCACCGCGGCGCCCAGCCCGGCACCTACCCGGATCTGCAGGTCTGCCATCAGCACGCGCTGCTCCAGCTCCTCCACCCACTGCAGGACGGAGAGATCGGTCTCGTAGGCTCTCTCCATCACCGACCACTGGGCCAGGGCTTCCTGAGACACAGCGGCACCGGCCGCCTCGGGGCGTAGGTGGAAGATGGGGTCTGGGGGCGGAGTGTGGACTCAGTGGGGGGGACAGGCATCGGCCCCCCACCCCGGCCTGCGTGGGCAGCCCTTACCCGTGGTGGTGCGCAGGCAGACCTCCCGCAGGAACTCCTTGTGCTTGGTGAGGTGCTTGTGCAGCGCCTTCTCCCGGATGCCCCGCGGGTGCAGCGCACGAGCCACCGCCTCCAGCTCCTCGGGGTCCTGCAGCCACCACCAGCCGCTCTGCATCTCTGCAAGGCAGCACCACAGCGCTCAGCACCCCACTGGGGGCAGGGGCACCCCCTGCCCCAGGGGCCCCGGGGCTGGGCTGGGCTCTCACCAGGGGGAACAGGCTGCTCCGTCAGCTGGGTCAAGTACTTCTGTTCAATCTGCTTGAAGAATTTGGTAGGGGGCCGCCCTCGGCGCTTGGGCTGCTCTGGCAGGTCCTGGAGCTTCTCCAGGCTGCCCCGGCTCCTAGGGCAGGCGCCATGGGCCCTGGCGCCAGCATGCACCGGCGTGGAAGCGAGCAGGGGAGCCGTGGGGTCGTCCGTGGGGAGGCCGTTCAACTGGTGGGGATGGAGCGTGTCAGAAGGACCAGGCATGCACCCGCTCCTCGGCCCCTGACCCCACAGCCCCCAATCCCACAGCTGTTTCGCTTCTCATGGGCTCGGCCCAGAGGGTTGGGGGCAGCAGGACTGAGCTCCTGGCGTGCCGCCACAAGGACAGCATCCCCCAGCCCCAGGGTGTCCAGTGCCCAGGCAGAGGGTCCCACCCTGCTCACCCCAGCCACCCAGGGAGGTTCCCCCCCCAGCGGTCCCTGCAGGCTGGGATGGAAATGCTGGGTGCAGCCCCCTCTGCCCTCACCCCAGCCAGGCCCAAGCATGTACCTGCCTGGCCGAGCCCTTGGGCAGCTCGCCACGGGGCTGGCCGCGGGGCTGCACGGTGGCTCGCGGCGAGGGCTCGGCGGAGGAGGTAGCGAGGGGGGCTCGATCATTGCAGGGTGTCTGGGGCAGCAGGTTGAACCAAGGCCCCCGTTTTTCCGCAGCCTCCGGGGCACTCTCCTCCTCCTCCTCCTCCTCCTCCATGGGGTCCGATGGGGCCTCAAGCGGCGGGAGCCCCGTGTCCCCCTTGCCAGGGCTGCTGTCCGGGGTGAGGACGGAGTCCTTGAGCAGGGACGACTGTGTCTGGCTCAGCCAGGAGGTGAAGGCGGACTGGCTGAGGTCGTGCTGGCTCTGCCCCAGGGGCACCGACTCCTCCAGGACCCCGTTGACAGGGGGGGGTCTGGGCCCACAGTGCTGTGACAGCTCCTCTTTGCTCTTCCGGGGCCGGCCACGGGAGCGCGAGGCCGTGCAGTTCATCCGGCTGGGAATGGGCATGTCCACCGGCTCCTCCTTCACCAGGGAGACATGGGGGGATGCCTTCTCCTCTGGGGGCTCCTGGGGCGCTGGCTCAGCCACTGCAAGGGCAGGAGGAGGAGGTGAGATGTGGGGTCCTTTCCCGGCCGGGAGATCCCCCCAGGAGACCCTTTCCAGCTTACCCTCTGCACCCTCCACAAAGATGCCACCCAGGTGGGGCAGGACCCAGTACCGCCGCCGGTACCGGTCCTGGCCCAGAGAAGCCGCCCGCAATGTCTGCGAGGAATGGAGCAGCTTCTTGCGGAAGAACATCTGCCTCTGTAGGGAGAGCACAGGGCGGTGATGGGCACCACAGCCCTGCAGCAGGGGCCGAGCCCCCAGCCCTCCACCTCCCGCTCACCTTGGCCAGCTTCTCGATCTGCCTCTCGAGCTCAGGGATGCTGGATGCAGATGTGTCGGCCTGGGGAAGGGACGGGATCTGTCAGGGAAGCACGGGCGGGCAGGCAAGAGACCCCCCGAGGGCAGCTTCCCCGCCTCTGCCCCCCC
>NW_008795579.1:6531-7131 GCF_000699145.1 Aptenodytes forsteri
CACGAGGGCCCAGCCCCCCAGCCCTCCACCTCCCGCTCACCTTGGCCAGCTTCTCGATCTGCCTCTCGAGCTCAGGGATGCTGGATGCAGATGTGTCGGCCTGGGGAAGGGACGGGATCTGTCAGGGAAGCACGGGCGGGCAGGCAAGAGACCCCCCGAGGGCAGCTTCCCCGCCTCTGCCCCCCCATGAGCGGCAGACCCCACAGCCACCCCACCTCCTCCTCCCTGCGGGATTTCCGTCCACGGCTCTCCTCCTCCTCCTCCATCTCCAAGCCTGTCTCCTCCGTCAGGCGGGAGCTGCGCCGGCGCCGCCCGTCCTCCAGGCCCGTGATCTCCGACTCGGGACGGCCCGTCTTCTTGGCCAGGGCAACCTTCAACCTGCCAAGACACAGCAGAGGCATCCGCTGCCTGCCCCCACCCACACCCTGCTCACCCTGCTCCCCGGCAGGCCGAGGCACGCGGCTACACCACAGCACCGGAAAAGTCACCCCCGAGACCCCCCCAGCCCCAGGGTGTGGAGGGGAAGGTGCAGAGGCCACAAGCGGGACCCAGTCGTGTCCGGCAGGGCAGCCCCCTCCCAGCTGGCAGGCACGCGGTGCG
>NW_008795579.1:7146-11443 GCF_000699145.1 Aptenodytes forsteri
GGACAGGGGGAGCCGCGGGCAGCCCCCATCCACCCACCTGCGCAGCCGGCCCTCGATGATCCACTTGTTCTTCCTGTAGTTGGACATGTTCTCCAGGGTCTTGTCGATCTCGCTGCAAGGAGACGGGGGCTGGCTGCGGCAGGCGGCTCCGCACAGCTCTCCCGGGAAGGAGAGGGGCCCACACCGGGCGCCAACATGCCTGCACTGCCCGTGCCATGCCCGCAGGCAGGAGGGACCGGGATCAGAGGACGCGCTTGCCCCCCACCCACGCTCACTTGATGATGAGGGCGCTGCTGTTCAGCTCGTTCACCAGGAAGGCCAGGATGGCGGCTTTCTTCTCCGGGGGCAGTGCCTGGAAGGGCTTGGTCCGCAGCCCGTCGCACAGGCCCTCGCCCGCCCCATACGCCATCAGGAAGCAGCGCAGGATCTCAGAGACGGTGTCACGGTTCAGGCTGATCTCCGACACCTTTTCCCCCAGGATCTTCAGGGACTGGGCAGAGCAGAGATGGGGTTGGGGAGTCCCCTCCTGCCCCACGGGGGGTGCACCAGGAGGGGAAAAAACAAGAAGGGGAGGACGCCAGCACTCCGCAGATGGGAAAGCCAGGGCCAGGAACCTGAGTGGGAACGAGCCCAGGGGTGTCCCAGGCAGGGCTGCCTGCTGCTGCGCTCCAGGCCCCTGCAGCAGGACAGACGCGGGAGTGCCCCAAGGGCTGCCAGGGGCCGGGAGCCGGCTAGACGCAGGGAGAGGGTGCAAGAGGCTGCAGCAAGAGCAGCACCTCCCAAATCTGGGCTCCCCTGTCCCGAGCCTGCAGCAGCTGGGGCCTCGTGGGCACCGACACCCCCAACCCGGCCGGGGAAGGGGACGGCGGGCAGGCTCACCTGGCAGTAGGGCGGCAGCCCGGGGTCGTAGAGCGCAGCCTGCAGCAGCCGCACCAGCAGGTCCTGCACCTCGCCCGCGCTGTCGCCCACCCCCAGCAGCCCCTCCTGCAGTGCGCATAGGCTGGGCACATCCTTGGCTGGGTCGAAGCCCAGGACCTTGCCATAGCTCTGGAGGAACTCCACAACCGTCAGGCAGTTGGAGAAGGCGCGGCTGGGCAGGATGAGGCCCGGGATGCGGGAGAAGGCTGGCAGGGGCTGCAGGGAAGGAGAGGGGGCGGTCAGGGCTGGCAAGGCACCAGGCAGGCTGCTGGCTCACCAGCTTGGCCCAGCCAAAACCCCCGTGCCCCAGGCTACCTGGTGGTCCCCCAGGCACATGTCCTCTGTGGGCTTCTTCATCTCCTCTAGGATGAGCTGCTGCCGCCGCCGCTCCTCCAGGCGCCGCTGGGCCAGCAGGCCCTTGTCCACCTTCCGAGCCCCTTTGCCCTTCTTCTCCTTGGGCCGTCCTTTGTCCTTGCCCTTCTCCGGTTTGCCCTTCTTCTCCTTGGCCTGAGGACAGACCCCAGGACACGTGGGGAGAGCAGCTCCATCTCCTGCCCCCTTCCCAGCCCCCTCGTACCCTGCGGACTCACCTTGGACTTCTTCTTAGCCTCCTTCGCCCTGGGGGCTTTAGCTTCCTGTTTCTGCTTGTTCTTGGCCTGGAAGGGACAAGACCAGCTCAGGGACCCGGTGGCCTTCCCGCACCAGGGAAGCCCCTACCCCAGACCTGGAGGGGCCCCAGAGCCACCCCGAGCCCCACACAGCCGCTCGTACCTTCCGCCTCATTTTCTTCTTGATTTTGCTCATTTTCAGCTTGTCCTCATCGCTGAGCACCTCTGTGAGAGCAAAGGGGGAGAGTGGTGATGGGTTGGCCGTTGGGGTCCCACCAGAGCCAGGCTGCGAGGGGCTGCACCAGCTGCCCTGAGCCAGTGGGGTGGTGAGGGGGTACCTTGGGCTTCCAGCCTCTTCAGCAGCCGCGCGTCCGTCTTGCTCAGCAAGTCAACCATCTTGACCTTGGGAGGCCGGCCCCGGCCGCGCTTCGCAGCCGGTGGCTCCTTGGGCTTGGCCTTCTCAGCATTGCGGGGTCGCCCACGCTTGCCCGTGATGGCCTGGATGCGTGAGGGGATCTCCTCGGGGCTCAGCTTCACCCACTGCAGACCCTGCAGCACAAATCCGGGTCACCTTCTGCAGCACAGCGTGGTGGGGGACAGGGCGGCTCAGCTGCCTCCAGACCCACCTCCGGCGTGTCCCGCTCCTCATAGAAGTCTCCCACCGGCATGCGGGGGCTGAAGCTGAAGTGCTCACGCCGGACATCCTGCACCACGTTCCTGCTCAGATACTGGGGGGAAGAGGAGGAGGAAGAGGAGGAAGGCATGAGGGGGGGTCAGTGCTCTAGGCCCCGTAGCTCCTGGCTCACAGCAGCATCCGTCTGCTGCAGCCAGGGGCTCTAGCAGAGCCGGGGGGCCTGTGGTGAACCAGGACCCTGGGTCATCCCCCACCTCACTCCCGTGATGGCCTGGATGCGTGAGGGGATCTCCTCGGGGCTCAGCTTCACCCACTGCAGACCCTGCAGCACAAATCCGGGTCACCTTCTGCAGCACAGCGTGGTGGAGGACAGGGCGGCTCAGCTGCCTCCAGACCCACCTCCGGCGTGTCCCGCTCCTCATAGAAGTCTCCCACCGGCATGCGGGGGCTGAAGCTGAAGTGCTCACGCCGGACATCCTGCACCACGTTCCTGCTCAGATACTGGGGGGAAGAGGAGGAGGAAGAGGAGGAAGGCCATGAGGGGGGGTCAGTGCTCTGGGCCCCGTAGCTCCTGGCTCACAGCAGCATCCATCTGCTGCAGCCAGGGGCTCTAGCAGAGCCAGGGGGCCTGTGGTGAACCAGGACCCTGGGTCATCCCCCACCTCACTCTCCCCACCTATGGTTCCCCAAGGTGACCATACCTTGATCACCTCCGGGAACTGCTTCATCCTCTTCCCACAGGGCCCATAGTACCAGGTCTCGCCCTGCCAGCGGTGGTTCCCCTTCTTGATCCGCACCTCCCGCCTCCACCTGGGCACAAGGAGCTTCAGCCTGGTGCCACGGGGCGGCCACGGGGCAGGACGGAGGGAGGGGGACAGCACCACGTACCCATGCTGCAGGGGAAAGCGCACCTCCTCCTGGGTGGCGATGCGCCGGCGGGGGCCATCACCTGCGAGAGAGGGGACAGGACGCTGGGCTTGGGCGCGCTGGCTGGAGGGGGGCGCCCGCAGGGGCTCTTGGCCTTACCTGCTGCCGAGGCGCTCAGCGGGGTGGCCTCCTCGCTCTCTCCTTCTGGCGCGGCTGAAGTCTCTGGGCAGCTGTCAGCAGCCTCTTCCTCCTCCTCCTCCTCTGCAGACGGGGCCGGGGACTCTGGCTCCAGTGGAGGGTCGAGCTCCAGGGACCCCGACTCCTCCGGCCCCGTGTGGCTGCTGCTGTTCAGGTCGACGCTGCTGTCTGCGGAGCCAAGGTCAGGGATGTCACCGCTGAGCGCGGCTGCCTTCCTGCTCCGCCCATGACACCAGACAGCCCCCGCCTGTCCCACGGGGGATGTCGCTGCGCATCCCCTCCCTGAGCTGGCTGGGGGCACCCATGGCGTGGAGGAGACCCCACGCAGGGGCTCATGCCCAGCCAGGGGCAGGCGCCCGCACCAGCACACCGTTCATCCCCCATGGGGTCCCTGCCAGCACCGGCCGCAGCTCCCTGGTGCGGGTGCCAGCATGCGGAGAGCCCCCGCTCTGCCCAGACACAAAGGTGCTGCGGCAGCTGCGGAGGCAGAACAAGGCCGGCAGGGCGGCTGCCCCCCCACAGCCCAGGGGGGCGGGGGGCACTCCTGGTGTGGCACGTACCGTGCAGGGTGGGCAGCAAGCTGCAAGCTGCGAGTGGCTGGCCGGGGGGCACCAGCCTGTCCTGGTGTGGCACGTACCGTGCAGGGTGGGCAGCAAGCTGGGGCCAGCGAGCAGTGGGCCGGCAGGCAGCAGGCTGAAGGGGCCAGCAGCGTGGAGGGGGGGGCTGGCAGCGCAGCGCAGGCCAGGCAGGTCGGGGGGCTCCTCCAGGGGGGACTTGTCGCTCACCAGCTGCGAGTCGTCCATCGTGTAGAGGTCCCCAGTGCCGGGGTCTGGGGGGGGGGGGGGGGACCGGGACCGGGGCGGGGGGCACGCAGACCCACATCTCTGCTCCCGAGGGGCAGCCGAGCACAGTGGGCGTGGGGGGCGGCTGGGCCCCCCCCCGGGCGAAAAGGCACCGGCAGAAGAGGGGTTAAGGGGTTTCGGCGCCCCCAGCCACGCCCCCTCCTCTGGGAAGCGGAGGAGCCCAAAATGGCCGGGGCGGGGGGGGGGGGTGTCTTCCACTCCGAGCAGCC
>NW_008795579.1:11520-13784 GCF_000699145.1 Aptenodytes forsteri
GCCCGCCAGCGCCTGCCCAGGGCTGCCTGCCCGCCGAGGCCGCCGGAGAAGGCCTCCGCCATCACCACCGCCATTGCCCACTGCCCGGAAGGGACGGAGAGGGGCTGTGCACCGCTTCCCTGGGCACATGCAGCAGCTGGGCCAGGGCAGTGCAGGGGATGGCCATGGCAGCCGGGTGCAGGCAGCTGCCCATCCTGCCCGCTGCGGCCCCAACGCGCCCCCTCCAGCCCAGTGGGACGGCACCCTCCCTACCTCTGGCCAGAGACTCAAAGGGCTCCAGGGGGTCTTCGCTCAGGATGTGGGCGTCCTCCAGCCGAGGAGCAATGGGCAACGCGTCCCCCAGGCAGCTGCTGCCCGCGCCGGGGGCCAGGACAGGCCCCTCCTGCCCAAGCGGCACCACGCCGGGGGCAGACCCGTTGTAGCTGCAGATCTTCAAGTCTAAAGGGAACAACCGACAGAAAACAGGCCCTGTGGCAGCGGGACGCGATGGTGACAGAGCCCAGGGCCTGGCCACCACCGCCCTGGGGCCTGCCACGGGCTGCCGCCGTTCCCCACACTGGGGCAGTTCAGTTCCGGGCTTCTCCCCGGGGGTACCACCTGGCACGAGCTGCCGCCGTTCCCCACACTGGGGCAGTTGGCTGCCGGGCTTCTCCCCGGTACCCAGCCCTCACATGGCACCCAGCCACCCCAGGGCACGCGCACACGCCCGCACGGGGGGAACGCCGCTCTGCAGGCGGTGACACCGCAGGCTGCGCCCGGCCTGGTTTTACGAGATCCCAACACCGACTCCGAGTTGCGACAGGCCAAACCCTGGCCGGGACACGGGGCAGGTGGGTCGGAGGAGTCGGGCCTCCCCAGGGAGTTCAATGCCCAACTCCACCGTCCCGTCTCGGGGTCCAACACCTGCCTGTTGGGGCTGTGGCACCCCAGCCCAGAGCTCTGCCCGCCCGCACCGGCAGCGCCAGGCTCCTACCTGGCTGTGCCTCCTCCAGCTCCATGCTGCCCACCAGCCCGCCCCCGTTCTCCGCGATGGCGGGGGGGATCTCTTTGGCTGCGGCGTCGGCATCTCCCTCGCTGGGGCCTGGCTCCTCTGGCGGGCCCGGCGGCAGTGAGAAGGGCTGGGTGTCAGAGCCCAGCATGGGGGAGGGCTGGGCGGCCGTGTAGAAGCCAGCCGGCCCGTTCTGCATCAGCTCGAAGCTCTGGTCGTGGAAGGAGTCATACAGCTCCTGCGAGTCGAAGTTCAGCCCCATGGGGCCAGGGGTGCCGTTGCCCCAGAACTCCTGCCCGGCCCCCCGCAGATTAGTGCTGTGCCCTGGGGATGCTGGCCGGGACCCCCCAGCGATGCCGTTGAGCGGGAACTGTCCGAGGCCGGAGAGCGGGGTGGCCGCGGGGCTGCCGTCCTTGAGGCCGCCAGTGGGCGGGTATTGCGCGTAGTCCCAGAGGCAGGTGGGGGCGGGGGGGGGGGGGGGGGAGGCGGCGGGGGGGGGGGGCCACAGTACTGGGGTGAGATACAGTAGAGAAGCCATTGACATTCATGCCCCCGTTCAGACCTGCAAGGGAGCCAGAGGAGAGACAGCTGGGTCAGCGGCACGGCGGGGGCATTTCTTGACACCCTCCCCCATGCGGCGCCAGCCAGGCCCTGCCAGCGGCAGACGAGAGGGTTTGAGGACAGATGGACGACCTGCCCCAGCAGTCACTGAGCCCCCTGCCCTGCCGGTGCCCCTGCCTGCGCCTGGACAGAGCTGGGTGGTCGCATCCCCGAGACCCCCACGGCACAGCTCCCTGCTTGCTGAAACTGGCCCTGCCACAGGGCTTCACCAGCGTCGGGCTGAGCGCCGCAGGATGCCAGGGATTAGCCGAGTGCTTGGCAGGGCTGGGCCGGGGTGCCGGATCAGCTGACCGGCCAAATCCACGCAGAGACCCTGTTCCGGCATGGCTGCTTTTCTAAGCCAAGGCGACGGTGGGCACGCGACAGACCCCCGGCTCCAGTTCCACACATGGGGAGCTGCCAGCGGCCACGCCGCCGTGGCCCCTCTGTCCCCATGACCCCAGCTGGGCTGCGCCGGCCCCACAGGGGCACTTACTTTTCCCTTGCGGGGGGAAGCTGAGCGGGGAGCCGTGGGCGAAGGGGCTGTCCCCTGAGGCAGGCGTGGGTTTCGGTCCTGAGGCAGCGGGTGCAGAGGAAAGGCCAGTGAAGTTAAAATGGTTGTTTGTTTCCATTTCTGCAAAGTGGAAAAGAGGCACCAGGGTCAACCACCGGCAGG
>NW_008795579.1:13931-15258 GCF_000699145.1 Aptenodytes forsteri
GCAGGGTGAGCTCTCGACCCTGAGCTCAGTGGAAATGTGGGGGGGCTGGGGAGGGCGAGGAGCGATGGTGAAAGCCCCCTGGGACCACAGTGCCCCTCGCCGGGCCCCCAGCACGGTGGAGACGACGCTGCCTCTGCCACAAGCCAGCCCAGGCCCGGCAGCCCCAGTGGGACGAGCCACCACCTGCGTGAGCACAGCTCATCACCACGCTCCAGCATCCCCAGGGACAGCCGTCACCGAGAAACCCCGCTTGCCGCCCGCCCGCGCTTCTTCCCACATTAAACTCAAGCACTCGGCTCCCTGGCGCCGCCATCCCAGGGCCCCGGCACCGGGCGAGACTGCGGGAGCTCCGGCAGGCTCCCAGACGGCGGAGCCACGGGGGCCGTTTCCCAGCGAAGCATGGGCCCCCCCAGAGCAGGTCTGTGACCCTGCGGGGCCCCGGCACAGCCTGGCGCTCCCTGGGGAACACCGTGCTCCTGGAACAGAAATGCCTCTGTGGTGACAGCCAGTGCCCCTGCTGCAGCCGCAATCCCCCCCCAGACAGAGGGGACCTGAGCCCCATCCCCCTCAGGCGCAGCTCCAGGGATGCCTCCATGGCAGCCACCCGAAGCAGGATCCGGGCCGGCCTCGTGCCACAGCTGGGAGCGAGCAGGAGCCAGAGCCCTGGAGCTGGCTTGGCACGGCCCGGGGATGGGCAGGAGCCACTGGTGACCTTCACTGCCCAGGAGGAGCAAACGCTCCCTCCAAACCAGAGAGCCACGAGGAGGGCTGCCAGTGGGGGCTAGCCACAGGACAGGACCCTGCTGTGCCATCGGCACGGCTGGCAGCCACCCGACGGAGGTCCCAGTGCGGGGGGCAGGGGAGCAGATGGTGTGGGGGAGGCCAAGGCCCTGCAAGCCCAGCAGATGAGATGGGAACCCTGGTGCTGGTGGGGACCCGCACGGATACCCCATGGGGCTGCCATAGCTGGTGTCTCCCCGTCCTGCCACGCACGCTGAACCTGCCATTGGCTGAGGCGGCACCGGCGCCACCGACCTCTCCCGAAGGGCCAATAGCTCCACACACTTGGCAGACGCAGTGCTTCAGCAGCAGCTCGTGGCACGGCCCGTGTTGAAACCCAGGCGGGGATTTCATCACACCCTTGCCCGCATCGGCCGGTGCCACGGCAGGGGCTGGAGGGGCCGGAGCCGCTGAGCGCTCTCCCGGTCGGCCGGGGACACCGGTGATTCATCCGCCAGAGAAACCCGTATGGGCGGTGACGCAGCTGCCACACGCATGTCGCTCCCGGATGTCCCGGGGGGGCCCCGCAGGGCCCCCCCCCCCCCAA
>NW_008795579.1:15276-15790 GCF_000699145.1 Aptenodytes forsteri
CTCCAGAGCCCGTGAGCCAGGGGCTGGTACAGCCCGGCCCCTGCCCCGACCCCAGCCGGGAGCCCCCGGCCAACACAGGGAAACCGGCCGCAGGGTGGCCGAAAAAAAGAAAAAGCCTTTCCGGTCCCACCCCGCATGTGATGCGCCAGCCGGGAATGCCGCTGCCGGCTTTTGGAGGTCAGAGGAGGTGGCAAAGGGATGTGCCAGAACCGGACAGGTGGCAGCGGCAGGTCAGCACTGCAGACTGGGATGGACTGGGGGCGTGCCAGGCGTGGGGAGGGGGCCGGAACGGAGGCAGCTGTGGGGAGCGTGGCTGGGAGAGAAGCGCCACGGCCGAGGGGAAAATAAAAGCCAGGAAAGTGGGAATTAACTACAGCGAGGGCAGAGGGGCTGGGAGAGGGGACACCAGCCGGGCGGGAGCGGCTCAACCGCAGGGGCCAGGCTCCAGCTGCAGCAGCACCGTCTGTGCCGGCGGGAGGGGACAGCCTACCCATGTACACCCCCCCCGCCCCCC
>NW_008795579.1:15807-16405 GCF_000699145.1 Aptenodytes forsteri
ATGCCAGCTCACCCTTGCTCTGGGGACGAACGGGGCCCAGCCCTGGCGTGGGGACACCCTGGGCCCTGCGGGTGCTGGAGCCGCCCTCGGCATTGCCGGGAGCCCGGCCAGCACTGGGTGCGGTGCGGGCAGAGGCCCCCGCCTCCTGCTCAGAGCTGGGGCTCCTGCCCGCCGCGGCCCTGCTCCCCCCGCCAAGCAGCACGTGACCAAGTGCGGAGCCGCAAACTGGGCCACGGCGCATAACCGGAGCTGGCCACGAGCGGGCGAGGTGAGGAGGGCGAGGGCCGGGGACGCGGCCGGCCCCGGGGATGCACCAGCAGCGGGATGGGAGCCTCCGGCCTGTTGGCACCGCGGGGGTCTCACCGGCAGCAACAAGGCAGGTGCTGCTCCCTGCGGGGCTGATCCCCGGCTCCCACCGGAGCGGGCAGAGGCGACGTGGCAGCACCCGCTTGCCCCGGCATTAGAGCCCAAACCTGGCGGCGGCAGCACCCACCAGCACCCGGCCCGGGCTCACCGGGCTCGCCGGTGCGGCCCCTGGCAGGGAGCTCGGCCCCCCCGGCCCGGCAGCACCCCCGGAGCGAGACGCGACCTGCGACCT
>NW_008795579.1:18790-22051 GCF_000699145.1 Aptenodytes forsteri
GCGTCGCACAGCGGAGGGACCAAGGGAGAGCCCCAGGCCAGCCCAGCCCCGCTGTCCCTCGGGCGGGGGGCTCACAAGGCCCCCACCCCCTGAGGACCGGGAGCCGCAGCACACAGGGCCCCGGGATCTTTTCACCGATGTTTTATTGGAAACGTTAAATACTGGGGGTCTGGCTCCAGGCAGAGCCGGGGGGGCAGCGGGGGGGAGTGGTGGGTGACCCTCCTCACGCATGCTCTTCGGCCAGCTTCTCCGCCTTGGCCACCGCCTCCTCGATGGGCCCCACCATGTAGAAGGCCTGTTCCGGGAGGTGGTCGTATTCACCTGGGGGGAGATGCCATGTCAGTGGGGGGAGCAGGGGGCTGAGCCCAGCCCAGGCTCCCCTGGGCCCTCAGCTCCCCCCGGGGCCCATCTCACCTGCCAGGATCTGCTTGAAACCCTTGATGGTCTCCTTCAGCGGCACCAGCTTGCCCATGTGGCCAGTGAAGACCTCGGCCACCTGGAAGGGCTGCGACAAGAAGCGCTGGATCTTGCGAGCCCGGGCCACTGTCAGCTTGTCCTCTTCAGAGAGCTCGTCCATGCCCAGGATGGCGATGATGTCCTGCAGGGACTTGTAGTCCTGGGGGGAGAGATGGGAGGGGGGTGAGCAGCCAGTGCTGGCCTTCATGCCCCCCCCCGGCATCCCTGCGGGGGCGGCCCCGGCCCCCTCACCTGCAGGATCTTCTGCACACCCCGAGCCACATCGTAGTGCTCGGGGCCCACGATGTTGGGGTCCATGATGCGGGAGGTGGAGTCCAGCGGGTCCACGGCAGGGTAGATGCCCAGCTCGGCAATGGCGCGGGACAGCACCGTGGTGGCGTCCAAGTGGGCAAAGGTGGTGGCGGGGGCAGGGTCAGTCAAGTCGTCGGCCGGCACGTAGATGGCCTGGGAAAGCGGGAGGGGACGGTGGGCCCAAGGCGGGCACCGCAGCTTCCCCGGCACGGTGGGGTCGGCCCTGCTCTTACCTGCACCGAAGTGATGGAGCCCTTGCGCGTGGTGGTGATCCTCTCCTGCATGGTGCCCATGTCGGTGGCCAGTGTGGGCTGGTAGCCCCCAGCCGAGGGGATTCTCCCCAGCAGGGCTGACACCTAGGAGAGAACAGAGCCCGTGAGAGGCCCACACGAGGTGGGGGGCCAGGCATCCCCTGCAGAGCACGGCCCGGCCACCACCACGCTCAGCGCCAGGAGCCAGCACGCCAGCAGCCCTGCGCTGAGCACAGACCTCTGAGCCAGCCTGGGTGAAGCGGAAGATGTTGTCGATGAAGAGCAGCACATCCTGACCCTCCTGGTCCCTGAAGTATTCGGCCACCGTCAACCCCGTCAGAGCCACTCTGGCGCGAGCGCCTGGGGGCTCATTCATCTGCCCGTAGACCAGGGCGACCTGTGGGCAGGACCCAGGTGTTGGCACGGTGCCGCTCTGCCGCCGGCACCCCCGGCGCTGCCGGGACCCCACCCGGCCCCCTCAGGAGACCCAGCACACCTTGGAAGTGGCGTCTTTCAGGTTGATGACCCCAGACTCGATCATCTCATGGTACAAGTCGTTGCCCTCGCGGGTTCGCTCCCCCACACCGGCAAACACCGAGTAACCGCCATGGGCTTTTGCCACGTTGTTGATCAGCTCCATGATCAGGACCGTCTTGCCAACACCAGCACCTCCAAACAAACCTGGGAGGGAACGGGAATCCCACTCAACCCCAAGGCGATCCGGCTGCCCCGTGTCTCCCTTCTCCCTTTTCCTCCTCAGATCAATTAAGCGTTGCTTCAGCGAGCTCAGAAGAACGAAAGTCAAATGGTTACTCATCAGCGAAGGAAACTACTGCAGAGGTATCGGCCCTGAGCCTTGGTGGGGCACAGTGCGAGCCCCCAGGAAGTGCTCAGTGGGGCTGGCAGGGTGCTCCCCCCCCCCAGACACCCCCCGTTCCTCTGGGGGCAACGTACCGATCTTGCCGCCCTTGGCATAGGGAGCGAGCAGGTCCACCACCTTGATCCCTGTCACCAGGATCTCCTGTTCAACGCTCATCTCCACGAACTCGGGGGCTTCGGCGTGGATAGCAGCAAACCTGCAGCAAGAGGCGTAGAGAGGAGCTGAGCAGCCGAACCGAGCCCCTTGGCCAGGGTGCTGGCAGGAGACTGCGCGAGTGTGGTCCCTGCTCATGACCCAGGAGAACACCAGCGCAGCAGGGACACGCCGCACCCCTGTTCACACACGTGTCTGCTACTCCAGAACCCGTGCCCCCACCTCCAAACCCCGCACGACGCTCATCTCCCAGCCTGGGGCGTCAACTCACTGTTTCGTCGTGATGGGGCCCCTCTCGTCGATGGGTTCCCCGATGACATTCATGATCCTGCCCAGGGTCTCGGGGCCGACAGGGATGCGGATGGGTGCGCCGGAGTCCAGCACCTTCTGTCCTCTCACCAGGCCTTCTGTCCCGTCCATGGCAATTGTGCGCACAGTGTTCTCCCCTGCCAAGGCCCAAGGATAGTGTCACAGCAGCGCCCTCGAGCTGACCCTGGGGACAGCTGCTGGTGGCTTCCCCTGGCCCTGCCAAGGGAACAGTCTGCTGGGAGGAGGACCAAGAGGAGCAGCAGGACCCAGGGACAAAATAGCACAGAGAAAAACTGAGCCCAGGCCACACTCAAACTACATCCCTGCAGGCCAGGGCCCTCCGGCAGCCATTTTCTTCCTCCTCAGATTGAAATCCGTGGCTTCAGCAAGCTCAGGAGAACGAAAGTCATCAAGACACATCATCACAGGAGGACCCCTCCCACTCTCTGCAGCCCTTCTGCAGCAGATGCTCACCCAGGTGCTGAGCCACCTCCAGCACCAGCCGGGTCTCCCTGCCCTGCACCTCAAGGGCATTGAGGATGGGGGGCAGCCCCTCGTCAAACTGCACGTCCACCACCGCACCGATGACGGCCACGATGCGGCCGGTGGTCAAGCCGGCCTTGGCGGCGGGGGCCGGCTGGGCTGCATAGTCTCGTCCTGGGAGGGAGGAGAGGGACAAATCAAGGTTGGCCAGGGAAAAGGCAGCTCCGGGCTCCCACGTGCCTCGGGGGTGCGGAGCTGGGGCTCCCCTGCATGCCCTGGCTCCCCCGGGATGTGCCCAAGAGCCCTGCACCCTCCTCGGTGCACCCGGGACCCCCTGCAGCCCTCAATCCGCCCAGGATCCCTGCAGCCCCCTCGGTGCACCCCGGACCCCCTGCAGCCCCCTCGGTGCACCCCGGA
>NW_008795579.1:22867-31333 GCF_000699145.1 Aptenodytes forsteri
CGCCGCGGGTGGACGAAGGCACCGGCGGAAGGAGAGCCAGGGAGTCTTCAACAGTTTATTAGAAAGAATGTAGACATTAAAAAAATCCCCGCTGCTCTGAACATAAATTGAGGTTTTTCAGCCTGGTTAGAAGCCACCCGCGCGTGTACGCCCCACGGTCTGTCACTCACTTCCATACCCACAGTGCAAATACGATTTGGTCTAAATGTACAGATTGACAAGCAACAACGCACAGCCACTTGCGCCCCGGGCGAGGAGATGTAAAGCTTGAGGGTCAAACGGTACCGGGGGAGAGGCTCCAGCCACCCGTGCCGGCTCGGGGGCACGGGACTTGCGATGAAACACCAAACGAGGAGAAATTTGTTTCCTTTTCAATACGAACTTTAGCGGAACAGACCTGAAGACACCACAGCGGTACTGCGCGTCACCTGCTGAATTTTGTGAGCCAATGACAACAGCCTTGTTTCAGCCAGTTTTGTTCCCGGTACAAACGTACAATTTCAGGCCGCAGAGGGGAAAAATGCTCATTTACCACTTGGTGTAAATTCAGGATTCTCCCATTGTAATTATATCTGCTACGAGGCAAGGAGGCTCTGTAAACTTTATTGCAACTGTTCTGTATCGATTGCCTACACCTCAATTGGGTTTTGTTTTTTTTTTGGAAGTCTGGAAAACGGTTCATGCATAACATTATTGCCTCTCGTGGCTTAAGACCGCCCCGTGCAACGGTACACACCTACCATCAGTGAAGCCATTTAAAATGGACTGAAAATGGGTTAAAGGATGCAGGATCTCCCTTTAGGGCTATCAACTCAGGAATTCTTATCTCAATTATGAAATGTTGTGATGAAGTTCTTTCCCCAAACCCTGAAGACGACAGTTTTCCTTACTCCAGATCCGGCATTTCTAGAGAGAAAGAGAACAGCATTACTGGGTGGGTCTTGTTGTTTTCTCTTAAAAAAAAAAAAAGCTACCAGCAGCCCCACTGTGTCACAAGGGACACAGGCAAGAAGATCTGGCCCTCAACCAAGAAGGGCACGGGGCAGTTTAGGGTCTCTGACCTCACCCCCGAAGCACAGAGCTGGTTCTTCACAAGGAAGACCTGCGTGCGCAGCAGCGGCTGCGCACAGAAGTTACTCGAGTAGGGCCAGCACCACACACGCCGACGGCCCGTGCACATGCCTGCTGCTCTTAAAGCCAAAGCCTCCCCAGGACTACAGCTGGCTGGGAAGGTCAAACTGGTATTTCATGCTTGTGTGGAAAGGATTTCACTAGATTGTATCGTCTCGCGCCGCTCAGGCAAGGCACTGGCATTAGCTCGCAGCCAGGATTTAGCGAGACTGACAGGACAGAACATCTGCTGGCTCCGCTCAAGGCTCTCGCTCGCCCAGGAGCATTCAGCAAGCGCTCGCCCTGCCGCACGGTGTGCGGAAACAAACGAGAACGTCAACTTACTTTCGTCATCACTGTCTGGTGAGTCCTGGAAAGAAGAAGAAACATTAACTGGAGCAGACTGTGCTTGAAGGCACTTTTCCCTCTACCACCACTAACCCAGCAAACGAGCTGCTGTTTCCAAAGTCTAGTGGCAAGCGTGCTCTCCGTCAGAGTCCGTATTTTGGGGAACTCCAGGTTCCACAGGACTTGGCTCGGCCTCACTGGCCAGAGCCTGCAGACCCGTAATAACCAGCAGTCACCGCGGAGGTAGGTGACACCAAGCTGTCCGGGCACCGCAAGCATCGACACCACCGCCCTGAGCACCGCTGCTGGAGGGGAGGAAGATGACTTTTGCCAGATGACATCATTTGTCCAGACAAGGTTTGGTACAGTTTAACTTTTTAACAGCGCTGAAGAGGGAATGCAAGTTTGACTTCAGCAAGCTGCAATGAATGTGCAGGGCGCTGCGACAGCCCTGCAGACAAAGTACTTACATCATCTGCCCCATCTACTTCTGGCAAGTCTACGTCGTCATCTCCGCCCATGTTGTTCATCATCTGTTCCAGAGAGATAACAGCCACGTTACAGGGTGAAGCCAACTGCGCTCTCTACGTGAACTAGGGGAGCGCTGTAAAAACCTAAAAATAGCTTAAAACTGTTATAACCATCAGTTGTTTTGACAAATCAGCTGCACCTATGCAGAATTACAAGGTGAGCATGCAAAAAAATTTAAGTTAATTGCCTTGCAAACCAACCAGTGCACTGACTTAGTGCCGGCCTCTACGACAGGACATACATTCATTTCGTATTTGATAGCAAGCACAAACTGGCCATCTCGCTCCCACAGCGCGGGTTAAAGCTGGCAACAGCTGTGCCTCCACAAACCAGCAGAGCCCGCACCGGGACCAGCGGCCAGGAAAGCACCAGGAGGAGGAATGCCGAGGAAGACGACTCTCCCTACAGCTGTCAGTCCCTGCTTGCCTACACACGGCCCAGACAGAAACCCAAACCTCCAGGTACTCATCTCCCCATACCTCAGAAAAGCGATCAAAATTGGACATGTCTTCATCTGAGTCATCTTCCCAGTCTTTCCAGTTGTTGAAGTCCACACTGAGCCAGTTGAGCTGCACATCAACACAAGAAGTTAGTTAAGGACAAGCGAGTAACAAGCTGTTACTGTTCAGAAAAGGAAGGTTAATAAGAACTGCCGTTCTGATCAGAAGCACGGTAAGTGACCCATTAACTGCTACATAATTTAAACATGACCCAAATATTAAACAAAATTAAAAACCAGGGGAGGCAACAGGCACTACTACCCTGGCCATCAAGGAGCCCAAACCCACCTTTGCCCTCTCTTTTGTTAACCTTGGCCATGCCTGACCAGATTCTCCTTTTCGTAAACAACACAAGATAGATCTGTCTGTTCTTTTATGCTTTGATTCCTGAAAGAAAAGAGCAAGTATCTGTTAGTATAGTCATCACGAACTTCGCCGGGAACTGCTTATATTATACTCATTTGTCTTAAGCTATCAACTTATTCTTTGTCCTGAAAAATACCGTCCAGAAATGCTTTCACAGATCTGAGTTTAAGCATGCTCTTACGGTCTAAGGAACAATTTGCCCACAATACTGGAAGTAGCCTAAAGAATGGACGGTATTTTTCGGGATACAGCACTAAGAACACAGTAAGAGAGTCAAGAGAATACTTACATTTGGATCAATATTATTAAAAAGGTCAATTTCATTTAAATGTTTAAAGTTATCACTTCCTCCAAGACAACTGTTAAGAGAAAAAAAATGCTTGTGTTTAGCAGGAAATGTCTTAAAGAACAAACACACTTCATTAACAGAACTTACTACTTTAAGAGAAACATCATCTAATCAGTACCAGCACAGCCTTTAGGTATCCCCCCCGTGCCTTTCAGCCTTGTGAAGACCCAAGGTACTTACCTGAATGTAAGTTTGGATTTTTCAAAATTTACATTAACATCTTTACTGTCTTCAACGCAAAATTCAATAAAGACATAGTCCCTTCGGTCGTACCACTTCGCAGAAGCAGGCTGCCTGTGAACAGACCATTTAAGAGAAGTTCAAATCAAGTTTTGTATCTTTCATCCATATTGCAAAGACTCACCCTTCCATGCTGCCAGTAAACTTAACATTGGCTTTCCTTACGTGTCTCCTGATACACAACTAGAGCAGTTACTTCTTCCTGTTCTTAAAAGCTGCATTACTAGCTTATTATTAATAACCTTTAAAGGGTGCTTAAGGCTGAAAAAAAAATGTGTGAAGAATAGAGATACAATGCATTCAGTGCATAATGCCCCCCAAAAGCTCACGCTGATGTTCCTTGAAGAAGCTATCAAAACTTATGAGACCAAAATAAGCGTTGCAGCAAACCAAGATTATGACAAACTTTTCAAGATGAGCTACTACAGATGGTGGCAAAATTTCAGTCACTTCTAACAGCTACTTAGGCAGACTTAATTATGCTTTTTGCCACCCAAAGAGTTAAATCCCAAAGCACAGCCACTGAAAAGCCCACTTTTTGGACACAGATACTATTAAAAATGGACTGCTCAACAAATCTGCTAAGAGTAAGACCCAGCTGAAGCCAGTACAGGTACGAGAGCTGAAGAATCACTGTTCTGACTTCTTGCTACAACCTTCTACATGCGCAGACTTCAACTCCCACGCTCTTTGGTATCCTTCTGGCTTTCCACAAACACCACAACAAGCAACAGCCTGTCCAGGGCACCAGAAAATGCTGCAGGACTCTTGACCAACCCTTGTGCATTTGCAGTTCTAGCGAGAACTCACGTGCAACACTCAAGTGCGGCCATACTCGATGGGCTGGTGAAAGCGACCTCAGCTCGGCACGCCTCGGCCGCAGACTCCCCACCACTTTCAGTTATTCTCCTGGCAACTCAGGCCAAGCCCACAACTGCGCGTCTGCATTCCAGGAGAAGGCAAACAGCCACCCAGCACGAGCTGCTGTTGCTAAGGCACAGAAGACCACGGGTGCTTCGCGCACTTCGGCTGTCTTCCAGAGGTGCCAGATCAAAGCTGGGATTTCATAGCTAATGCCCCTGCAGAGAAGACCTCAAAGACCTACCTGCGAATTGAACTGAGTTAAATGCTCTGAGCCAAATGGTCACTTACCCCGGTATTTATTGCAGCTACACTGGCTACAGGAAGCTAAAGCACACAAGGACACAAAGAAAGCCAACGTTCCCATCTGTACGTGACAGAGTGGCTCCCACTCCACACACCAAGGAGTGGATGTTTGGTCTCTGTATTGCACTCTAAGCATCACAGCACAATAACCTGACAAAAGAGTAATTAACTTTTCAAACCATCTATTAATGTGACCATTGCTAAGCTTTCAGAACAGATTTTGACTCACCTGATCATCAACCAATTCAATTGTTGGTAACTGTGACACATTTAGTGAAGTTACTTACCGAATGCTGCACCACTCCCCAAAGAAACCCCGCTCCCTCACCCAGCGGCTTGTTCCTAGCCTGCTCCCGGCACAACTGTCCGCGTATCTGCGGGATGAACCCAATCAGGACCCAGCCCAGGCCTAGTTGAAACCCAGAGCAGCCACCTTTGAGCTCCGTCAGTGCTACAAGTTCTTTGCAATTCAGCTGTCCAAACACTGATGCCAGCTCAAGGAAAGGCCGGTACAGCGGCAGAAGCGGCCACGACTGCCTCTTCCAGCATCAGCACCCGCTACAAGTGCGGAAAACATCTGATCAGAGGCCAGTAACAGAGCATTTGACTTCTGAGAGCATAAAAACCAAGTGGTTTCTGAATGCAACCTTTAGTTTCAAGCAAGATACTGTCCCACTGGGTGAAAACCTAAGGCTTTCCCTTTCAGCAGCATTTTTAGGAAACGCTAAGGCATCTACTTATTCAGGTGAAGTACAACAATAGCAGAGTAGCAATTTTCTTACTATGGTATTTTTAATTCCTTATTGGACACAAGTCTCCTCTTCTAACATGGAACGAAAGACTCTCAGAGGAAAAAGAGAGGATGAGAAACGACCTGCTCTGCTCCCTCTGCGTTTGGGCACTGCGCAGCAGCCATTTCTCACACCGCTGGAAGACAAAGTCCCACTGCGTGGAACTTGGTACATCACTCAAACGCACTGTTATCAGAACAGAAATCTCAGTGTCCCTGATCGTGATGATGCAGGGGCTCCTGCTGAATAGCATTAACACTTCGCAAACATTTTCAATGTCAATGGAGATATCTCCAGCCTTCCCAGGGAGCTGCACGCATTCTTCAGTCTTGTAGCTTTGGTTTGGCCATGACCTCAGTATCTTTGCCAAGATCAGGGGTTTTGAGGCACTAATAGCCTGTTCGCAGCACTTCCAAATATCTCACTGAACTGTCCTAGAGCTGAAGGAAACCTCGCATGCATCCGAGCTAGAGAGAGGAACGAAAGAGACCAAAGAAAATTTACTACAACATAATTCATGTTTCTAACACTAAACACGCTGCCTCCCCACATATTTAATACTTACCACCCTGAACATACCTACTGTAACTAGAGCTATGCTGGAGTTGCCTCTCATTCTTTTTATCCGTTTTTCAAATCTCTCCTCCTCCCAGAGGAGGGAAACCTTCCTTCGGCCATCCATGAAGTGCTTTAGTCAGGACTTACCATTCAAACCAGTAACGCAGGATAGGTTGGAACTGCTAACCAAAGTTACGGGTGAGACGGAAGCTGCAGCTAATTTGCGTGACCTGCCTACTCGGAGATTCCTAGGAGGCAACTGCACACACGGAAGCCAGTGGCGAAGCGTGCATGTGCTCCGAGCACTTCAGAGAAATGGTTCCCCTACACCCACAGAAAATTTTCTATTTTCTTACAGGCACTGAGAAACACTGCCAGGACTTGTAAGCAGAGTCACTTGTTACACAGAGCGCCTAACGTTTCCTCCTTCTTGCTCAACCAAACTAATCCCAGGGGACCCCAGCCTTATGCCAACAGCGTCAACCCGAGCACGTGCTTTGGTTACGTATCGTCCCCACGTCCTAACGGGATTCGAATTTCTTTGAAACAGGTAAGTTAAACACGCTATATCCCACGTAGCAATAAACCACAGCAGACTTGGAGCAGCGTACAGCCCAGGGAACAAGTCACCCGTGTTCCACATTCGGCAAGGATTTCTTCTGTCAAATCTACGTTCGCTGCCACCCACGTGTTTTGGTGACTTCCTAAACAGACACGGCCACCACGCATCTGCATTTGACTGTCTCTTCTAGTCATCACATTCAGAAGATAACCGTGACAACAGTGTTGTAGAACAGGTTCTAGAAGCTTCACAGCAGCAGTTTCCCGCTGATGGGTGACGTGTAGGCTCAGCTTCACCCAAGAGACCTCACTGCTCTGTAACTCGCGTGGGCTCTGCGGTGGGCTGCCCACAATGCCAGGAGCCTCAGCTCTGGTGCGGATGCCCCGGTCTCCTGCTTAACCACACGTACAGAAGCAGCTTCTTACACACTGTACTCATGAGCTGAATCTCAAGTCTCACTGCTGGTGGCTTGGTGCAATTCAAGAAGTTTCCAAACCTGTCCTCGTGCTTCCTTGTCCACTCCGCTGACTGCGCCTATTGGAAGCCCGTCTTTGTTTCCTGGAAAGTATCCTGACAATTCCTACAGTTTGAGGACACCACAAAAGTCGTCTGCTGAACAAGATTTTCACCCCCAGACAGCCGTAAGAAATCTGTTTTACATAATTAGTTTTGCTTTCATTTATACGCCCCGGAAAGGCTGTTTTTTTTTAAATTAAAACCCCCTAGTTTCAGACTATAAAGACAGACGATTTTAAGTGGGATGTAGTAGCACTATAGTTTCAAGATGATGTATTCTACAGACATTAAATGAAAAACTCCAACTTCATTACGTCCTTCTCACTTTCAGTCACCTTAAGATGAAGCAGCCCCACAATTCAGAGTTTCAGAACGGCTGCGCAAGTAAATGCCTCACTGGGGACAAGGGGGCAAAAAGCAACGGTCATATCGGCTGTTCCACCAAGTGGTAAGGCTTTCCTCAGTCCCTGTGACAGATCAACCTTTCTGACAAACAAAAACCTCGGAAAAGCGCTACCACCTTCAGTCATTTAAGCCAAACACGTGGAAATCCAGACTGTCAGTAGGTAACGCTGCAATCGCCTTCAGGGGCAGCGCACCTCTTCCTCACCAGCCAGATTTCACTCTTAAAAGCGTCACGCTGCACACACTGCGAAGTTCGGCTCCTCTTTCGTTTGCATTGCTAGAGAACATTCGTGTCGACTGGAGCTCTGTTATGAACAGCATATGCTGGTTTTGGGTCACTGAAGCAGCCTCAATAGAATTACAATGAAGCCAGCTAATTAGGACTCCCCAGCATGGCACGAGCACTCCTGTAGCGTCAGGGCACTTCGGAGTGCAGGTTTCTGCTCAGGATACACAGGAGGCCAGGCAAGCCACACTCAGAGAAGGAATCCAGCCGCTCGGCTCCTCTCCCCTTCCCACAGCAGCTCACCTCCTACGGGGCAGTGCGGCCGAGGGCAGGGTTAATGCCCGCGTCTGCCCGCACCGTCGTCGCCCACTCCCCCTGCACGGGCCTGAGGACGGCGGCAGGGAACTTTTCCAAACAGGGCTGCTGCGCTTGCACGTGCTTCAAAGAGGTGCCTTTTCACCGTTATTCGTGTTTGATGTCGAGAGGCGAAAGCTTCTAAACAGATTAATACATCACTCGCACGTCTGCACGTTATGGGCGGGAGAATGTCTTACTTACCGGGAATTTTTCGTGGTTCTCGCCATGACCGTCTGGTGGACGTCAGTGCCATTCAAGCCACCGAGCAACGCTCAACACCCCCCTTTCGGGCGTCCCCTACACCGGCCGCAAGCTCGGCCCTACCCGCCAAGGGAAGGGCCCCGGCAGGGCCGCTCCACCTCAGCCCCATTCATTTCACACACCCGGGACCTACAGCCCGGAGCGGGGACGGGGATCGAAGCCCCGTTCCCTTTAGGCCG
>NW_008795579.1:32451-37848 GCF_000699145.1 Aptenodytes forsteri
TGTGTCGCCATGCCGGCCCCGAGCCCCCGGCACCGCCGCAGAGAGGGACGCTGGTGCTAGGCCTTCCCCGGAGCACATGCCTCACCGAAAAAAGAGGCGGCTTCGCCCAGGAGACGCGGAGTGATTCACGCCAAAGGCATCTCGGCTCATCGCAAGGAGCACGGACGCTGCTCCCAGTGAGCGGCACTTGGGAACGCCAGCCCCCGCCCGCCAGCCGAGCAACCGGATCCTAAAACCCCGGGGCCAAATCAAAGGTTAAGTCCTGCTCATGCGGGCAGTCGGGAAAGAGCACGGGGGAATTGAGCATGGTACCGATGAAAACTCAGCTCTGCACCGAGCAGACGGGGCCTCTCCAGGCCTCCCTCCTGCCCGTGGCCTCTGAATTCAACCTCTCGGAGCTGGAAGCTGCTCCGAAATCCCATTGCTGCTCCCTGGGCCAGCAGCTCTCCAGTTTCTTTATTAAAACTGTCGAGACACCGCTGCGCAAGCCTCCCACTCAATCCCTCCGACTCGGGCTTGGCTGCAGCCGTCCTCCCCCACGGCCCCTCGCGCTGCCGGCCCCCGGCAGGCGGGAGCTCTGCCCGCCGGCCCTGGCACCGGCAGGCTGCCTGGTAACGAAGGGCTCCCAGCCGGCATCGCCCGCTTATTTCCTCTCGGGCTTCTCGCTGGCTGCCTGCGCTGCCATGTCGCTCATCAGCTTTAATGAGCTGTTCCAGAGGCCAGTTTTTATGGCACAGGGGAGAAAAAATGCTGCTAAACGACAGCAAGGTGCCCATTTTCCCAGCTCCAGCCTCTGCATTTCGTGAGGCTCGGGGCTGCGGGTGGGCAGATGTCAGCTCGCTCCCCTGCGAGTGGGGGGAGACTCTGTCCGTGAGCAAACAGCAGCTTTCTGGGTAAGCACAGGCTTCCCGTGGGCCCGACCAAGCGCAGCCCCTTCTGCCACTCAGCCCTGCCGCACCGCACGAACCCAGCAAAGCAGCAGGTTGAAAAGGCAGGACTGAACCCGGCCAAGCCTCAGCCTCCCTTCGGATCAGGCTGGAAGATGTGCGATGCCCCAATCCATCCCTGTCCCACGGCTGCAGGGAAGCGAGGGAGAAGCCCACGGTCACTGAACGGACCACCCCCCCGGGGAGATGAAGGAGGCGACACCCCACAGTGGACTCCTCGCCTCCCATCTGGGACCTCCCGCCACCTACGGAGGGAGACTGCCTAGGCTGAGCCCAGCATCCCAGTCACGGTGCTGACTCTGGGGCTTGCGGCCAGCCGACCTTCGGGTCAGGAAGGAAATGAGGGAACGGGCAGGTGTTCTTCCGCTGGGGCGGGACGGGACAGGGTATCGGGGCTGAGATCTTCCCGGGAGGAAGGCTCCACCCTGGGGCCTCGGCTACCAGGGAGGGGAGAGCAGCAAAGCCAACACGGGGCAGAAAGTGTTCACCAACAATAAGCCACAACTTTTATTAATTGATAGAAATAGTACAAATTTTAAATTTAGTTGCATTTTGCTCTTCTCTGAAACACCAAAAAAGGCTCCTCCCTCTGGCAGCTACATCGTCAACTCCTGCAGAGAGAAGAAAGGCATGTTAGGAGCCAGCCTTGCCGGCGGCACGGAGCCCCACAGCCCGGCCTCTGACCCGTGGAGGGGTCCAGTGCCACGGCTGCAGGTGGGAAGAACGTCCCTCTGCTCGTGGCCCCGAGCTCACGCCGTGCTTGCAGCAGTGGGGAACTACACGCTGCACATCTCCCCCCCAGGGACGTCCCACCGCAAACCGTTCTCCCTCCTCCCTGGGGGCCAGGCCCGCCCAGCCAGGCAGACACTCACCATTATAGCATTTACAATATCGTTACTGTTGTTCTTCAGGGCACGGACTGCCTTTGCTCGAGACACATTCGCCTGGGACATCACCAGCTCAATGTCTTTCACCTCGACGCCGGTTTCGTCAACCTAAAGGAGACAGAGCCCGGGATTCACACCAGCCTGACGCACGGTTTGCTCCGTGCCTGGCAGAGGAAAATGGGATTGTCTGGATGGGGACAGCTCCCATTCAAGGCCACGCAGACGGAAGCTGGGAGGCAAGACCGGGCACTGCCCAGCCCTGGGGACAGTCCCCTGGCAGTGCCCGGGACCAGATCCTCCAGGGGAAGGACCCTGCGCTCCCTTTGCCATCACAGCGAAGACGTGGATGAGGGAAAGAAAAACACGGGTCTTAACACAAACTCCAGACGCTTTGCAGGACGAGCATTAATCCAGTGGGCCTGCAGCCCAGCGGCTGGCTCAGGTCCGCAGTGAAGCGCCCAGCCCCACAGAGACAGGCTGGGGAAGGCGTACCTCTTCTTCCTCGCTCTCCTCCTGCACGGTGGGGGTCTGTGTGTTTTCCTGGATGTTTGAAACAGCTTCTCCTTGCACTTTGAACTTTTCGGCAGCTGCCAGCTGGGCCTGCTGGGACAGGTCTTCGATCTGGAGGGAAGAAGCGTAAATGAGGCCAGCCCGGCACAGAGTGGAATGTCAGCACACAGGCTCAGAGAGCCGCAGCTGTGCTCCCCGTGCTGCAGCAGTGCCAGCACATCGAACGGCTCTGCCGCACAACCCAGCCAAGAAGCCAGCTCTCGACACGGACCCCAGGCCTGCCGACATCCCTTGGGGGGGCACACAGCAGCTGGGACCTGTGGCCTGCTGCTCCGCTGCCGCAAGCACGGATTAACGCGGCTGCCAGACACTATGCAGTCAGCTCACCTTCGCTTCGCCAAAGACTATGTAGGTGTCTGACGCTGGGCTCTTGTACACGTCTGGCTTTGTGATGACGAAGAGGATGTTCTTAGATTTCCGGATGGTGACTCTGGTTACTCCTGTCACCTGGCGAAGGCCCAGTTTAGACATTGCCTGAAAAACATGAGAGAAAGGTAAGCGAGGGAAAGAAGAGTTACTGAGACAGTGCAGCCCATGAAAAGATGCGTCCGCTCATCTGCCCTCCAGAGACCTGGGTCCAGTGATCAGTGCGCTCACGCAAATGAAAACGTGCATTGTACTGCTGCAGAGAAGCATTCCCGGGCTTTTCGCCTGACACTGCACTGGGAGCCTGGGAGGGAACTCTCTAGTCCCAGGACTGGTGAGATCCATAGCATGACCTCAAGCCCCTCCAGACACAAGGATTTTGCCTGTGAAGGGGGCATCCCCCTGCCCGGGGGCCCGACAAGGGCAGAAAGTCACATAAACCTCTCTCAGCTCCCGAACAGCGGCGGGAGGTGAGGAGCTGCAGCCCTGAACAGGGTTCATGGGGCGAAGACCCCAGCACTCGGGGATACCGTGCCAGACCCCGAGGCAAAGCTCAGCTGTCCATGGGCAGCCTGTTTGCTGCATACAGGTTTGGTCCATCCATCATCCCACCTCACCTTCCGTGCTTTCTTTTCACTCCGGCTCTGTTTTGCTTTGCTAACGGGTTCTTCATCTATTTCAGCTGCTGCTGCAAGCTGCAAGGAGAGAAAACAAGGGGGACCCATCACAATCCCGAGGCGGCGGTGCACAGCACCAGCAGGGATCCTGCTCTGCTGCTGCTGGGCGCAGGGACGCGCTGGCGCGTGCTGCCTGCCCTACCTGTGCCTGCTGTGTTGTGGCCTGTGTGGAGTCTTGCTCTTCGAGCTCTGGTACGGATTCATCACTGTCAGACTCTGTTCCGGACCCTACAGAAACAAACACACATCACTCTTTCCAGCTCAGGTAGGTCCAGGGGACACAGCAAGATTAAAGAACCACACTGCTTCGGTGTAGCCTTTGCTGCTGGGGGTTCCGAGTGCTGACACAGTTTCCAGTCAGCATGGTTAAGTGGTATCTGGTGGAAGGAGCTCTCCCTGCAACCCCCAACGCCATCAGCAGCGGGTGGCACTAGAGCCTCTTCCGAGCACTCTCACCACGGTGGAAGCTCCCCTTCGGCAGCAGGGAGAACCTGCACCAGCAGCTGGCCCAGGCTGGGCTGCGCTCCTGCCGGGTGCCAGAGCACTGTGGGTGCCCGGAGGCTCGCTCCGCAACACTGACTCCCCAGGAGGCAGCCCCAGCCTGAGTCGCTCCCTCAGTTTGAGGCACCTCGCTGGCCAGTGTGGCAGCACGGCTCGAGGAGCACAGGGCGGCACTCCCCGGGCAGTGAGTCAGCAGCAGCACGGCGCTGACAGGGACTCCCTCGGTTCCCCTCGAACCTGTTCAGGCAGCAGTGAAGCTCGGGTTGCAGAAGCTCAGACACACGGCACGGAAACGAGACCCAATTCACTGAGCCTTTGGGGCTGCTGCACCTTTCCGTGACTTCACTACAGGGGACGATTTGCAATTACCTTGGAAAGCCCCATCAGGGAACTGTGTCTTTGGATGCTCAGGTTGGCCTCTGTGCCAGGTCCTGAAAGCTGCCAGAGCCGGGGAGGCTCAGAGGGCTGCCAGCTCCTGTGCCACTGCTGCAGCGCCACGATTAGCTTGCGAACCACGGCACAACCGTGTCTGACCATGCGGGAGTGAATGAAGCAGAGCCGGGTATCTCCAGCCTTGGAGGAGGCCGGAGGGTGACCACGACGCCCTCTCATGCAGCCATTACCTGAATTCAGTCCCGTTTCCTTCCCTGGAAAGGGCCTCTGTGCCCACGGCCACGCTGAGCACGCAGGAGCCCTCGGCAAAGCTCTCTGCAGGCTGTCGGTGCGTGCCAAGGGGATCCCAACAGTTCGGGCAGGCAAAGGAGTTTCCCCAGAGTGCGGGGACATGCCTGTTTTGGCACCAGCACTGCCCGCAGCTTCCCTCCGCTGGCGGACGGATACGGGGAAAACCATGGTAGACGCCAGACACACACAGTGGGGTACAGGCATGTGGCAGCTCTTCCCAGAGTCTCAGTGTGAAGCCAGCTCAGGCAACAGTCGCAGCGCCCACGCCACAAGCCACACTGTGCTCCGTGCCCGAGAACACGCGTTAGTGACACCGACCCGCTGGCACTGGACCATGCCGAGCCCTGACCTGTCCGATCCCGTGGCTGCGGGGCGTCTCCCCTCCCCGCTCCCCGGCTCCTCGGGCAGGTTCAGCTCAGTCTGGCATGGTTCAGGCCTGCCTCAGCCGCGGCACTTCCACAGACTACTTGTCTAGACTGACACACCAAGCGACGTAGGGGCACCTGGGCCCCGTCTCCGGGTTAGTATCCAGTGGGCAGCCAGTGACACTCCATGCACACGGCAAACCGAGGTGGCAAATACCCTTGTCATTCTTCAGGGCAGGCTGCTTAGCCGGAGGAGCAGGGGCCTCAGCGGGGGCCACGGCTGCTCGGGGAGAGAGGTCCACCAGGATGGGCTGCACCGGCGGCTCGGCAGCGGGCAGCTCTGGGGGGATCAGAGGCGGCAGGTCGTCGTCGTCAATGGCAGCGCTGACAGGGGCCGGGG
>NW_008795579.1:37965-39627 GCF_000699145.1 Aptenodytes forsteri
CGGGGGGAGGTTACCCGCCGGTGCAGAGCCAGGAAGGCCGGCTTCTGGTTTCTGGAGAGCAGGGGTGGCATGATCAGCCGATGGCTTTGGGGGGGCACCAGGAACCCCCAGTGCTGGGGCAGCCGTGCCTGGAGCGGGAGCTGGCAGGCCAGGTGCCGGGGCAGGGGCTGCCGGGGGGGCAGCTGGAGCTGGCGGAGCTGCAGGAGCTGGTGTGGCTGCAACAGGGCTCTTGGGAGGTGCTTTGGCCGCAGGAGGGGTGGCTGGAGCTGGCAGAGCTGCCAGCACTGGATCAGCAGGGGCAGAGGGAGCAGATGGGGCAGCGGCAGGGCTGCTCTTTGGAGGCTTTTTGGCTGCAGGGGGGGCAGCTGGAGCTGGTGTGGCTGCGGCAGAGGGAGCAGCAACAGGGCTCTTGGGAGCCGCTTTGGCTGTGGGGGGGGGCGGCCGGAGCTGGTGGAGCTGCCATCGCCGGTGCGGCAGGGGCAGAGGGAGCAGACGGGGCAGTGACTGGGCTCACGGGAGCTGCAGGAGCTGGTGTGGCTGCAACAGGGCTCTTGGAAGGTGCTCTGGCCACAGGAGGGGTGGCTGGAGCTGCCGGAGCTGCCATCGCCGGTGTGACAGGCGGGGAGCTGTCAGGGGCAGAGGGGGCAGATGGGGCAGTGACAGGGCTCATAGGAGGCGATTTGGCTGCAGGAGGGACAGCTGGAGCTGGTGGAGCTGCAAGAGCTGGTGTGGCAGGGGCAGAGGGAGCAGATGGGGCAGCGACCAGGCTCACAGGAGGCGCTTTGGCCACAGAAGGGGTGGCCAGAGCTGCCACCGCCGGTGTGACAGGCAGGGAGCTGGCAGGGGCTGAGGGGGCAGTGATGGGGCTCGTGGGAGCCACTTTGGCTGCAGGAGGGGCAGCTGGAGCTGGTGGAGCTGCAGTGGCAAGGGGAGAAGTCGAGGCAGTGACTGGGCTTGCAGGTGCCGCTTTGGCCGCAGGAGGGGCAGCTGGAGCTGCCACCGCTGGTGTGACAGGCGGGGAGCTGGCAGGGGCCAAGGGGGCAGCAGGCACAGGAGCTGCCAGCGGGGAGACGGGGCTCGCTGGAGCTGCTTTGGCCAAAGCAGCCGTGGCCACTGCTGGTGCAGCACTGGGAGCTGCTGCTGTCGGTGGCCCTGGGGGAGATGGAGCAGCTCCCGGAGAGGGTTTGGACAGGACAGGAGTGATGGGAGCAGCCGCAGCGGCAGGCGCTGCCTGAGGGTCCAGGCTCCCGGGAGGTGTCCTGGCCACGGAGGGAGGGACCGGGTCTCCCGCAGCTGGAGCTGTAGGAGCAGCAGCCGGGGCCACCGGGGCAGGGCCCATGGGACAGCTCTTGGCAACAGAAGGAGCAACTGTAACCAGTGGAGAGACCGGAGCACCGGGACTCCCAGGAGACATCCCAGCTGGCACCAGAGGGGCAGGAGGTGACAACGGGGCCAGGGCCATGGGGGCAGCCAGGAAGAAAGGCGGAGAGATGGCACCGGCCAGGGCCAGGCACTGGGGAGGAGTGAGGGGGGACAGGGGAGAGTTGGGGGCTGGGGCCTGGGGAGAGGCCGAAGCAGAAGCCAGCGGGGTGGAGGCAGGGCTGCCAGGAGACACCGGTACTGCCGGGGCGGCCGCTGCCGCTGCCACGACAGGGCCGAGAG
>NW_008795579.1:39696-44353 GCF_000699145.1 Aptenodytes forsteri
GGGGATGCCGGCAGGGGAGATGCCACAAGGGGAAGGGAAGGGGTCAGTGGGAGAACAGCCAGGGCTGCCCCAGGGCTGCGGGAAGGAGCAGGGGCTGCCGAGGCTGCCCCGGGGGCAGGGAGAGGGGCCTCGGCTGCAGTTCCCATGGGGCTTGGAGGGGCGGCAGAGGGGGCAGCTTTCACAGGAGAAGCGAGAGCTGCGGGGGGAGAACCAGGGCTCACAGGGGGCGTGAGGGGGGCCACCATCACTGCGGCAGGAGCAGCAGCCAGAGCAGGAGACACTGGTGCTGGGAGTCCTGGAGACACTGGGCTAACTGGGGCAGGCCCTGGAGATCCTGGGGCTGCAAAACCCATCGGGGACTGCGGAGCTGGGGCTGGAGGAGGGAAAGTGGTAACTGGGACTTGCAGAGCTGGAGCAGGGAGCTGGGGGGGAACAGAAAACACGGGGATCGCCGCAGCTGGGACCACAGGTGGGGAAACGGGGGCCGGGGGGCCAGCAGGGGCAGGCAGAGCCGCGGCAGGGCTAGGCGGCTCCGCTGGGAGAGCCTGGCCTGCAGGGCCCGGAGACGGAGTCAGAGGTGGGGAATGAGCAGCATGAAGAACAGCTAAAGGAGAGAAACAGAGTGAAACGATGAGAGAAGGGAGAGAGGGAGGGGAGGCCAGGAGAAGGCAGCCTGCCCAGCACAGCCGGCCCCACCCTGGCCCTGGCCTTCCCCCCAGCCTTCGTGCCCAGCTTCTAGATCAGCAGACGAACGTCCGCCTGACCTGCCAGGTCCAGCGCAGACCACGACATTCACCTGCCTCTAGAAACCGGCATTGATTTTACAGAGAACGCTGTGCGGGCGTGTGAGCTAGCTGATGGGCGCAAGTAGCAGAAGAAAAAACCCGATGCCAGGATCAGTACTGCCACCCCAGGTTTCCCTGTTTAGAGCAGCTGTGGCTGAAACCCTGGCATGGCAGGCAGTGGCACCTGAAACGCCAGGAGGTCCCAGCGGGCCAGGCACAGCAGGAACCTGACGGGGCCGGCACAGGGGCCAGGCTTCGCCGCCAGCTCTGCGCTCAGCTCTTCCCTACCAAAGGGGTTGCCACAACCTTTGTGGAGCCCTGGAGGCCCAGCCAGACCCCCAGCGCTGCTCCCGAGCCTGGGAAATCACATCCCAGGCTGGCGGGAGCGGGGGGTGACGAGGACCCACCCAAGGATAGGAAGGAAAAGTCAAATTTAACACATTGGCATGCATAACCGTTCCAGGAGTGCTCTGGCAGTTGTGCTCTGGCGGAGGGCAGCCCCCTCCCTCCAGCCCCAGTGTGACACAGGCAAACCCTCCCAGCAGGCAGGCACCCTTCAGGGACGAGGACGCCAGGCACAGGTGGTGGCGTGGCTCGCTCACACCGAGGGGACGGGACCCCGAGTCCTGGCTCCCGTGCAGTGACCTGCGCTCCCCTGTGCAAGCTGTTAGGGTTAATGTAACTGCAACCACCCAGAACGGCAAACTCTGGTTAATGCGGCACACGAGGTGTTAACGAGGAGGGTCCGGAGTACCTGGCGCTGCAACAGGAGCAGTAACAGGGGCTGTGGGAGGAAGGGCAGCTGGAGCTGAATGGGCGAGAACAACAGTTTATTAAGACAAGTCCCACCGACCGAGGGTGCTCGCCATCCAGCTCCCCTGGTGCACACCCACCTCCAGCCAGCTCCAAGAGAGCCCAGCTATTCCGAACGCCAACAATCAAAGGGAAGCGCTCAGGGAAGAGACGCGGTGAGAGTCAGGGAGGGCAGTACTGGTCTGACCAGCGTAACCGGCACTGTGGCCGGTCAGGAGAGCAGAACCGGCCCAGCCACACACCCGCCCCTCCGCAGCTCCAGCCCCACGCACGGCATCAACCCCGAACCCAGAGGCAGCACGTCCCGGCATGTCTGCTGGCAGGGACGGCGAGGGGAGCACTGCTGGGCCGGCTGCCAAGGAGAAGCCACCAACAGCTGTGGAGCCCAAATCACAGTCCGGTTCGCAGAGACCGTGTCACGTCAAGGGAGCAACAGATCTCCTTCTGCTTCCGCGCAGGGCACTGGCTCTCACCGCTGCAGCCACATCCAGCTCTGCATGGGTCACCCACCAACCCACAACAGGGCCAGCCCTGCCTCTGCATCTGCTGCCCCTGCCCAACCTCTCCCACACTGCGATTAGGGCTAGGTCACAGGCTCAAGTCCTCGCCTCCCTACGTTCTGGAGCAGTAACACGTGTGTGGGACTCAGAGCAGCCTCCTCTGGGGGTAACGTCCCTTTCTCTGCCCCAAGAACAGTGGCCCAGAAGATGCTTCTAACGCCCCATTTCCCCAACCTACCCCAAAATGCAGGGTGGTGGGAGGAGACAGGCACTGGCCTGGAGCTGGGCAGCTGCTCAACCAGCACTGGACATCGGTGCCTTGTGCCAACGGGCCAGCGTGTGCCAGGACACTTCCTGCTCCAGGGAACCTACTGGCACCTCAAGAAGGAGCAACAACCCCTGCCAAGAGCTGAGCTGGTCCCGAGCCCTTCACAGAACAGGCTGCAGAAACAACAGCCTTCTCTGGAAAGCTCGTTTACCCCTGCCAGCTCTCCCTGTTCCTTCTCAATCTCCACCAACACCCCACCAGCACCGTTTGAGGACGTTCCTGCGATAAGCAATCCACCACTTCTCCACTGACAGCCCCACCTCTCCTGTGGCCACCTCCGCAAACAAAGGCGAGACGCAGGACTCTCAAAGAGCATGGGTAATTTTTAAGGGATGCTTAAACCAACTGGGCCGCAGAGTCTCCCGCGGCCTGGCTGCGCACACCTGAAAGCTGAAGCCCTGTACTGCTGGATTAGAGATCACTCTGCCCAATCTCACAAGCTCTCCATGGACCAGCCAACCTCCGAAGAATATGATGAACGTCAAAGGAAACTGCCTGACGACTCCCACCCACGGGGCAATTGCTAACCCTGCGCCAGCACCCCCAGCTCCAGCTCTGCTTGTGCTGCCGGATCTCAGAACAGCCGGCTCAGCAGAGGGGATAAACACGACAGCACTCGCACGCACCCTTTGCCTCCACCCTCTGCCTGCAGACCTACCTGACGGCTCCCGCAAGCCCCCGCAGCTGCTCCGGCCCCTGCAGCTGCCAGTGTCGCTGCCCCGGGGGCCCCCCATGTTCCCCCGGAGCCGGGGGAGCAGTTACTGTAACAGCATTTGCTGCTCAGCACATGCTGCCCCGGGTCAGCTTCTACCAACCTACATGCGCTCCATGAAGTCATCAGAGACTCAAGAGCAGCAGAGCAGAGCTTTGGGAGGAGAAAAGGTGCGAGTTGTCGCCCAAGATGAAGAGAAAAGCCGTCCCGGGAAGAGGGGGGGATGCTGGGAAGTGGCCCCACCGCAGGAATCCCAGCTACGCCTGGAGAGAGACCAAAAGTACAGCAGCTCCCCGGGACCTGACAGCACAGCTGTCACACCAACAGCCATCACTCAGCCCCACCAGGCATAGAGGGAGACTTCCTTCCCAGGGAAGCTTTCTGCCAGCACCTCCCAACTGTCGGGAAGCCCCGATTTCCCTCATGGTCCCCAAATCCAACGTGCCATTCACTGTCGTGCACCTCGTGGCTCCCCCACGCTGGGTGACAACGCCTGGTCACGTATTCCTGCAGCGCGTCCCTGCGCCTCGGGGCAGAGACGCAGCAAACACGGGCAGAACATTCGCCGACTGGACCGCAGCACCTGGGACACCTTCATGGGAGTCAGGCAGCGCAACAGGCAGCGCAACAGGCAGCGCAGGCTGGGGACCGGCCCCTGCCCCACGGCGGGCACAGGAGCCCACACTTGCCTGCCTGGGCCTTTCTGAGCTGCCCCGAGTTGCGGCACCGGCCCCCCAGGACGGCATGAGGCCGGAGCAGCAACACTCCCCGGCCCCAGTGTCACTTTCCGACACGGAGCCATGCATCATCTTCCCAAACCCGACCAATTCCAGAGCACCAAGGGATTAACGTTTGTACGTGTCCCTGACTGTCCCAGTCACTGCACGGCCATACCCCGACCTGGCTACGGCCGTTTTCCCCCCCGCTCCCACTGCTCCAACACTCAAATCCATAACGGGAACGTACAAACAAGGTGCAGAGTCTGGCTGACGTAACGCTCTCCCCAGTAGTTTGGGACGCAAGAAGCTACAAACCACATGACTTTAGTCATGTTTCCTGTAGAGATAACTAATATGTTTTTGGGTGGGCAACTACAGAACAAATACAGATTCCTTTTGGCCGCAGCACAATGATACGAAGGCAGAGGAGAAAGGCACTCAGGCCACGGAGCAGATGCCCCAAACGCCCCCGGGATAAAGCGGACAAGACTCGAGCTGGCATCAGGCAGCACCCACGGCCATCGGGTCCTCGCCCACCGAGCGATCCCCAGCATGCCAGGGCCGAGCATGCCCCAGTACACCCTCACCCCGGAGGGCAGCGGCGCTCCCCACTCCTGCCCCACTGCTCCTCTTTCACCCCGAGAACCCGCCTGAACTCACCCGTCGGGCAGGTGAAACCCGGTCATCCACCAACGTCCAACATTCCCCCCTAAAAACGACTGAGCGCCCAGAGGCTGCGGGGACGTTCCCCACCGTCAGCCCCCGAAGCCATGACCCCCCCCCCCCGCCCCCCCCCTCTC
>NW_008795579.1:45553-45944 GCF_000699145.1 Aptenodytes forsteri
GCGGCTGGCAGAGGCAGCGATGGCGGAGGTGGCGATGGCAGCCGGTCCCTCAGCGGCCCCGCGGCAAGGACTGGGGCTGCCACCGCGGCCCCTGGCAGCGAGGCCTCAGAAGTCTCCTTGAAGGTCTGCAAAGAGGAGAAATGGGAAGTTTTACAGAAAAAGAAGAGCAGTTTCTCAGAGCCAGGGTGTCCCCCCCCTTTCGGGGTCCCCCAGCCGGCTGCATCCTTGCCTGGCACTTACCACTTCTCCGGAGCAGCTCTCCCCTCCGGGCGCGCTCCATCTCCTCCACAAACTGCTCAAAGACCCGCCTGTAGGGTGCCAGGCTCGTCTTCTTGTAGTCTGGAGGATTTGGGGAGCTGAGCAGGAGCGGGAGCAGGCAGTGGGGACCCCC
>NW_008795579.1:45967-47987 GCF_000699145.1 Aptenodytes forsteri
CTCACCCCGCACACGGCGCTTTGGCTCCGTCTCCCCACCATCCTCCTGCTCCCCGTCATCACCGGCTGCATCCAGCTCCTGGCACAGGGAACTGCGGGAGATGGTGGGACGTGGTGGGGGACTGCCGGCACAGCCGGGACCCCCTGTGCCACCAGCCCCGCTCATGTACCTGATGGTGGGGACAGCGAACGGGTCGAACTGGTCCAGCCTCCGCAGATCCAGCGGCACCGAAATGCGACCTGCAAGAGAGGGGAGTCACCGCTGGGGGTGCCTGGCCCTGGGGGTCCCCGTGGGGTGCCGCCCCTGCAGGCGGCCAGACCCACCTGTTTTGGGATGGACGCTGAAGGGGCTCTTCAGCAGATGCCCGACGCCTTTGCTGACGTTGATGTCGAGGCGGGGGAAGCAGTACTGCAGCATGATCTCCCAGTCCGCGTAGCATGGCGTGCTCCTCCCGCTCCCCGCTGCCCGCTGTGGGGACAGGCAGGTCAAGGGGCAGCGGGGCGGGCAGCAGCGCCCAGCCTCCCCACCCGGGGCAGCTCCATGGCCACTCACCCGTGTCCGCTCCATCCTGCCCTTCAGCAGCTCCCAGCGCTGCACCGAGTCCCGCTTCTTGGGGAACTCGCCCTGCAGCGGCTCACGGTGCTGTGGCTGGTGGTCAAGGCTGATCACGGACACTGCTGACCCCTTTCCCCCCACACAGACCCTCCCTCCGGACCCAGCACAGCACCAAGCGGCACAGCAGGGCCGCTCCAGGAAGGATATCCTCCGGGACGAGGGCCAGCACCTTGTCCCAGCTCTCTGGGCTGCCCAGGATGTCCTGGCCCACCAGCGCGTACGCCTCAAAGTACTTCTCCACCACGCTGACCGACCGCCTGCGGAGCAGCAGGGAGAGGCTCAGCGCCCCGTGGCCAGCGGCTGCGGGGGCCAGGCAGGGGGGTCCCCACCGACCTGATGAAGGGGTGGACGGGCTCGGAGAGGATCACCTTCTTCACGGTCTCCGCTCCGCCCTGAGGGGACAGAGGCAGTCAGCCTGGGGGGGTGGGCAGGGGGTGCCCAGCCCCCTGTGCACCCACCTTCACCAGGGTTAGGTACTCCACGGTGGCCGCCCGTAGCGCCGGGGACCACTTCCGCACCGCATCGTCGCACACCCAGCAGTGGACGCCCCTCCGGCCCGAGTATACCCACAGGCGATGCTTCATGCCCAGGTCCTCTGCAGGGGGAACAGCTGGGCTGCAGGAGCACGTTGGGACGTGCTGTGGCATCCGCCCAAGCCTGGCAGTGCTGCAAACCCCGCTGAGCACCAGTGCATTCTCCACTCCCCCCCAGCCCCATGAGAGCACTGTCCCGGCACCCCCTTTGCGGTCTGGGCATTGCTGCGGGGCAGACCACGGTCTGGACTCGTCCCCGGTGCACGAGGACGGGGGCCACGCAGGTCCCTGAGACCCTCACCCATGAGCGCGCGGTCGATGATGTGGACGGCAATGGTCATCAGGGTCCAGCACTTGGAGCAGATCTCAGCTGAGCTGGAGGCAGAGCACGGTGGGTCAGGCTGCTGCTCCGTGCCCCCACGGCCCCCTCCCAGCCCCCTATTCCAGCTCGTGCCATGAAAACCCCTGGGAACCTGCAGCACATCCGGACGTCGTCGTAGTCCGTCATGTCGATGTCAAAGACCAGCTCCTTCTCCTGCGGCTGGAAGGCCCCCAGGTGCACCGTGTTGTGCTGGTTGGGCTGCGGGATGGGACGGGCTCAGCCCCGGCCAGGGACCCCATGAGTTGGGGGTTGCGTCCCCCCGGGGCCGGCCGGCGCCTGCGCTCCAGTTGGGGTGCCCAGATGGGAGCAGGACTCACCCGGTGGGAGTAGACGGCCCCGATGTCGATCTTGTAGGGGTTGGTCCTCTGCAGTTCCCGCTCCAGCTCCTGGGGGCTGCCAAAGGACTGGAAGCGCACGTAGACGTCGTCCCGCAGCGTGAAGGAGAACTCCCGCAGCTGGAAGTAGTTCTTCACCACTGCGGGGGCACGGG
>NW_008795579.1:52443-54346 GCF_000699145.1 Aptenodytes forsteri
CACGGCAGCTGGATGCGCGGGGGCTGCGGGTGCTGGCCGCCTGCCTGACCGAAACAGGGGCTGCGCAGCTGCGGGCAGCCACCTCACCGCGGCTGCAGGCCGTCCTCCTGGACGTCACCTCCAGCCAGAGCCGATGGGGCAGCTGCCCCCATCATTGTCCCTATTGTCACACCTGCTGGCCCTCCTACCGCTCTACCAACCTGTGCTGGCACAGCTGGTGCCGGAGCAGGGCTGTGGGCAGGGGAGCTCACCCCGTCCCACTTCCCCAGGTCTCTGGGGGCTGGTGAACAATGCGGGGACCGCCATCCCCACCGCCCCTAACGAGTGGCTGACCAAGGACGACTTCGTCAAGGTGCTGGACGTCAACCTGGTCGGCCTCATCGAGGTGACACTGAGCCTCCTACCCCTGGTGCGGCGGGCACGGGGCCGGGTGGTCAACGTGGCCAGTGTGATGGGCCGGCTTGCCTCCTTTGGGGGGGCGTACTGCATCTCCAAGCATGGCGTGGAGGCCTTCTCCGACACCCTCAGGTACAGTGGTGATGGCCACCAGTGACCCCCGGTGCTCCCCTGCGCCGGGGCTTGTCCGGCAGGCGGGCACGCGTTGGCAGGTGCAGGCATGCCAGGCGGCTCTGCCCCACTTCCTCCACGCAGGGTTTTATGTTGCACCCAGTTACATCCTTCCCTGCAGAGGAGAACAGCAGCGAGCCAAGGTGGGGGCTTGTGAAATACCGACACAGTCACGCACAGGTTGGGAAACCAGGGCACAGCTGGAGCAGCAGTTGTGCAACCAGAGGAAGGGTCTCGAGAAAGCCTTGAGGAAGGAGAGGGCTCCCCTGCACCCACCCGGGGGATGATGGGGTGCCCAGGGGGGGTCATGGGCTCCCCCTCACCCTGTGCGGCTCTGTCCCCCCCAGCCCTTGCTCGGCTCGGGACGGCGGCTCTGTCCGCAGGGCTGACAGCTCCTCCCCGGCCAGGCGCGAGATGCGCCCCTTCGGGGTGCAGGTTTCTATCATTGAACCCGGTGGCTTCCGGACGGGGATGATTGACCCCGCGACAGTGGTGAAGGGCTTCAAGCACCTCTGGGAGCGGCTCCCAGCAGAGACCCAGGCAGCCTACGGACACCATTACCTGGAGACCTGTGAGTACGTCCTCATGTGGCACTGGCACTCCCTGGTGACCCCACCACCGCTGGCATGCCGGGCCGGGCTGACCCCCCTCTGTCCACCCAGATGCCAAGAGCACCTTCCTGCTGCACCGCCTGAGCAGCTCCCGCCTGTCCCACGTCACTGGCGTCATGGCGCATGCGCTGCTCGCCCGCTTCCCCCGCAGCCGCTACGCGGCCGGCTGGGACGCCCGGCTCGCCCTCCTGCCGCTCAGCTACTGCCCGGCCTGGCTCACCGATGCTGCCATCGGCCTCTTCCTGCCTATCCCAGCTGGGGGGATGCCCACGCACCGCTGAGGATGGCCGCCGGACCGGGGATGTGGACACAGTACCCACGGGCACCCGCTCGCCTTGGGCCCCTGTTAATTTGCTCAATAAAGCTGGTGCAAAGCGAGGGGCTGCCCGCAGTGAACCCCAGCCTCGGAGGTGTCCGAGAGCTGCCTGGCCATGGTGCTGGGTGACCAGCTCCACCAGGGCAGCATGACGCTGGTGGGGTCCATGCCAGCCCGCGGGGTCCGTGCCAGCCTGTGGCAGGACCCTGGCTGCCGCCTGTGCCCAGAGCAGCGGTGTGCCCAGGGATGTCTGAGCTGCGGCACAGGATCCTCTCTGCCCCCACAGCCCTTCGAGGGGCTGATGGCTGCGCCGGGGTTCCAGCTCATCCTCATGGTCATTGGCAGGGGCCAATCCACACCTACTGGCACAGCCGATCGTGGCTGGGGGGGCGTTCCTGGAGAAAGGAGT
>NW_008795579.1:54399-56222 GCF_000699145.1 Aptenodytes forsteri
TGGGAGCTATCGGGCCCGGGCAGTTCTCTGGCTCCCCGTCACTGCCTCATGCTGGAGGTATGCCGCTGCCCCGGAACCTGGTTAAAGATGTTTTTTCCTTCAAGCCTGCTGCTTTCTGCAGCACCAGCCTTTGGGCCCACCGGGCTCACAGCTCCCTCTCTCGTGGCTGTGGAGCCATTGCAGGCACCGGCAGTGCTCTGGCTCCCCGTCACTGCCTCATGCTGGAGGTATGCCGCTGCCCCGGAACCTGGTTAAAGATGTTTTTTCCTTCAAGCCTGCTGCTTTCTGCAGCACCAGCCTTTGGGCCCACCGGGCTCACAGCTCCCTCTCTGAGGAGATGTGAGAGCAATTGCTCTTTGCAAAGGTCCCCAAAGCTGGTTGTGCTTCACTCCAGCTCTGCCGGGAGCTGCCAGGACCTCCCCACTCTGCCACATCCCAGCTCTTCCCCATGTTTGTCCAGCTCAGGATGTGGGGGCTTTGCTCCTTGGCTCCCCATGTCCTCCCTCGCTGCCACACAGGTAAGCCCAAGAGCCGGCTGGAAATGGCTCCATCCTCTCTTGCTGCTCCGGGGCCCTTCGGCGCCAACGCAGCCTCCCCTCCCCTGCAGCCTCCCAGCTCCTCCGTGGGTGACCTCGGGCTCAGCCCTGGCAGCCGGCGCTCCCTTCCCAGCACAATGCAGCAATCGTGTGGCCCATTGTCCACAGTCTCCTCTGGCAGCGGGTGGTCAGGTCCGGCACAGAGAAAGCTGCAGCTGGTGGAGACAAGCTCTCGGCATGGCTGGGGCAGACTCGGCTCTCAGCTCTGCTGCCAGAGGATGGGCTGGAAAAGGCACCCTCGTTAACCAGCCCGTGACACTGCCAGCACAGGGAGCTGGGCATGTGGGCGGTGACTCATGCATCGTTTAAATCTCTGATTAAGGGCTCTGATTAGTGATGACTAGCTGGGGGTTAGGTCCCTGAGGTTGCCCACCTGCCTGCAGGACAAGAGCAGTGTTAGCAGCAGCCCTGCTCCCACCAGTGCTGTGCTGCTCCCACACACACAGAGGCCGAGCCCACGCGAGACCAAGACACCCTTGGGCTGTGACGGAACTTGGGGGGACGAGGAGCTACAGCAGGACGGGAGGCAGCACATAGGGCCCTTGTGCAAGCTGCGTTACAGCTCGCCGAGCTGTTTCCCCAGCCAAGAAAGCTTTCCTAAACGCTTTAGTTGGCTTAGCAAGCCAGTAAGATGTCCCCAGCAGCCCTCACACATCATGTTTCAGGCCCACGTGTCCCCGAGGGGCTGGGCTGGGCTGTGGCGTGCTGAGCTGCCGGGAGGCGACACTGCAGCCTTGGCTGCGCCTGCCCGAGGACCCCTGCGCCTGCATCCCTCCGGCAGCATCCTGGGCCGGCACTGGCTGCCCAGGGAGGGAAGGGCAGGAGAACAGCAGATCCCCAGTGCTGCCGCCACCTGGAGCCCCCCTCGCTTTGGGTCTGTGTTGCCCCCTCCCCCTTGGTGGGGCCAGGCTGGCAGCGGCCAGGAGGGGCTCAGCACCCGTATTTCACCCCGGAGCCAAGCGCTGGCAGGTGGAGGAGGAACTGGCCAGGCCCACGGGCTGCCATTATCAGCCTCTCCTCTTCGCCTTCCTGTGTGCTGTCCATCCGACCCCTGATCCACCAGGCTCCAAAGGACCTGCTCAGATCAAAGCGGCTGCTTTCTGGAGAGCAAACATCCTTTTCCCATTTGTCTCCAGACAAAGTGGGGAACCGGACCCTTAGGGAGGCTGGGGGCTCCTGGGCACACGTTTGGGTGCCGACAGCCTCAGGGAGCCCCGAGCATCGTGG
>NW_008795579.1:56415-71266 GCF_000699145.1 Aptenodytes forsteri
CCGCCCCCAGCCTCAGGGTGCCCCGAGCATCGTGGCAGGGATGGGGAGAAGGGGCTGAGCCACCTGCCCCACTCACCACGACTTGGCTGGCTTGGAAATGCAACCAGCTCCCGGTCCTCACCGTCCCCACTAGGATTGGCAGCCCCTGTGCAAATCTTGACAGCAAAGATTTGCAGCACCCAGGTCATTCTCCATCCGAGAGTTCAATGTGGAAATTTCCTGACCTGTTAAATGGAAACAGAATGGCATCCCTGCCTCCCAGGAGAGGCAAAGTCCCCCCATCCATCGGGCGGCAGAGTGGCCCTTTGTGACCCCCCCCCATGGCCCCCGTCCCACAGCTGAGCCAAAACGCGCCCCATCGTGCTTGGGGCGAGCACAAAGCCACTGAGTTCCTGTTTGCAACCTGGGGCCTCGGTCCTGCTGGGGCTGGGTACCTGCGCACGGCGTCACCGGCACCAGGCTTGTTGTTGTGAGACCCGACTTATCAGTGCCCTCGTGCTTCCCCGCTCTGGCCGTGCCTTCCTTCCGAGCCGATTGTTGATCACAAAGTCTTGTCTGCACTCGAAAAGGAGATTTCCTGCAATTGTTTTGCAGGACTTGCAGCTTGATGCAAAATTTTCTGCCTATCAGCCCCCTCCCCAGTGCCAGGGCAAGGCTCAAGCCCACTCCCTTCCCCTGCAAAACTGCGAGGCAATCACAGCTCAGTGATTAATTGCTGCCCGGCCAGAGGTGTTTCTGTGGCGATAGCCATCTGCCATCAACTCCTGCGACAGCTCGGAGCAACAGGCAGCGCTGACCTGCCAGAGATGTTCAGCTTTTGGCCCTTTTTCCCCCAAAGGAAACCCTGAGCTCACCCCGGCATCACGTGAGCATCGGGGACAGTCAATGGCACATTTGCCTTAACCCACCCTAACCCCTTGGGACTCCCAGAGCCGGGGGAGGACCTGGCTCAGCTGGGTCTATCCCATAGGATGCATTTTCCCCTCCTGTCCACAGTCGCAGTAGGACCCAGGCAGGATCCAGCCCCTGAGACCAGTGGGGCCACAGCAGCCGGGTCCTGCGGGAGTGATGGTGGAGAGGACCCGCCCGGAGGAGCCCCAAGGAGCCCCACTCCATCCTTGAGCACCTGCAGCTTCGACACCGACACCTGCCCCAGGCCTCCCCATGCCCATTCCCAGCCCTGCAGCAAAATCAAATGGGAGCCGAGCCCTGGGGCTGGAAACCGAGTCAAATGTCATCCGCGCTGGGCTGTCTCAGGATGTCAGACCACGACGGTCATTTCCTGCCGGGAAGCAGCCAACAAGCCCACCCCGAGCTCTGCGCCGCTGCGGCTCTGCTCTCCCAGAGGTGCATGAGCCACCGAGCTGAGAGGATTGCCACGCTCCCTGAGCAGCCCCTCCACGCAGCCTTCGGCTCTGCCACAGGTGAGCCAATGCCTCTCCCTCCCCGCCTGCGTCGGTCTGTCCCCTCTCCCACCAGCTTCTCTCAGGACCTGCAGCTTGGCGAGGGCGGGAGGTCAAGGAGCCTCAGGGACGGGGTGGGGGCTCCAGCCCTGGGGGCTCGCTCTTCTCTCCTCCATGGTTTCGGGAGCAGGCGGGTGATAGCTGTTTGCCGCAGGGCTGATGCTCTTGCAGGGGACGCCTGGCTGCGGCGCTCACCGGCTCGCTGGGCTCCGAGTGCCACGGAAATGCCCCAGCAGCACTGCACGCTCCTCCAGCTTTCCCGGGGGAACGGCTGGTCTTGCAAGCTCTTCCAGCGGCATGAGGCTGAATGGGGTCCACAGCATCTTTGCCGTGCGGATGCAGCTGTGCTGGGATCAGAGCTCTCACACTTGGGGCAATAAAAGGATGTTAAGGTCAACTGCATTTCCCTTAAGTTTATAATTTTGTCACCTACTTGGAAGTCCTGACAGCTCCCAGCAACGCAGCTGCGAGACGAGCAGAGCGAGGGCGGCCGGCTAGGTTTATAAGGCGACCACACACCAAGGGCTCAGGTGGGGGACAGGGGCTTTCCTGCTGGATCAGAATCGAGCAGACGTGGTCGCTGGCGCATTTAACGGTCCGGGTGCCTGCCCGCATCCTGGACGCCTCACAGCCAGTTGCTGCATGCAAGGGCAGAGCGGCAGAGCTGGGGTCAGGATTCCCACAGGCTCCGTGGCGGCCAGACCTCAGCTCCAGAGGTGCCGGGGGGACAGCACGAGCCTCGGCAGGGGGGGCTCCCGCCCAAAGGTCGCTGCGCTCCTGGGTCATCAGCTCCGTTTCTGCAGTGACTGATGTTGCTGAGCCTTGGAGCTTTGTGGGTGCTCTCACCTGTCCTTCATCCCTCTCCTCCATCAGTCCCTAGCACTGCTTGTCCCTGGTCCCTGGCCCCAGCTGACCAGGCTGTGAGACAGGGACAACCACCACCTGGGAGCATGTGTTGGTGAACAGGCGGCTGGTGTTTGTGGCTTGCATTTTGCCTGGGACGTGAGGTTATCGTCCAATGTGGATACAGCATCTTCTGAGGGCTGATGTAGGAATTCACCATAGGAATAAAAACTGGATTAAAAAAAAAAAGCAGATGGGTACTTCCAGAGCCTCCCGCGAAGACTGAGCTCTGACAGGAGAGATTGGCTGTTTCTCTGTATTTCCAAGCTGTCTGGCTCAGTGCAGCCACTGAGCCACAACTCGGTGCTTTCCCTTTCCTTGCAGCTACCAGGATGGCTGAGGTGACCACTGCCCCCACCGAGACGCACACTCTCCTGAATGAGTACGGGGACTACCACAACTGGTCCGAGCTCTTCCACCTCCTGAACTACACCTACACCTTCTGCGAGTTCAGCCTGGATGAGAACATCAAGCGGGTGATCCTCTTCATCCTTTACCTGGTCATCTTCGTGGTGGGCTTGGTGGAGAACCTCCTTGTCATCTGGGTCAACTGGCAGACACGGGGCAACAAGAACTTGGTCAACCTCTACATCATCAACATGGCCATTGCTGACCTTGGAGTGCTGCTCTCACTGCCCATCTGGATGCTGGAGGTGATGCTGGATTACACCTGGCTCTGGGGCAGCTTCCTCTGCCGCTTCACGCACTACTTCTACTTTGCCAATATGTACGCCAGCATCTTCTTCCTCACCTGCCTGAGTGTGGATCGTTACGTGTCCCTGACCAGCTCCTCCCTCTTCTGGCGTAAGCACCAGCACCGTGCACGCCGCATCATCTGCGCCTGCAGTTGGGTCTTGGCAGCAGTGATCCCATTCCTGGAGGTTGCTCACATGCAGCTGGTCAATACCGGAGAGCCCATCTGCATCTTCATGGCCCCCTTCGAGACCTATGACGAGTGGGCGCTGGCAGTCAGCTTGGCCACCACCACCATTGGGTTCCTCATCCCCTTCCCCATCATCACTGTTTTCAACATCTTGACGGCCAGGTTCATCAAGCGCACCAAGCCGGAGAGCAGGAAGCACTGTCTGCTCATCTATGCCTATATCGTCGTGTTCCTCATCAGCTGGCTGCCCTTCCACATCATGCTCACACTGCTCACCCTCGACGGCAACCACATCATCCTCCACTGCACCTTTGCCCACTTCCTCTACTTCTTCTATGACATCATAGACTGCTTCACCCTGCTCCACTGCGTGATTAACCCAATCCTCTACAACTTCCTAAGCAAAAACTTCCGCAGCAAGCTCATCTCCGCCGTGGTTAAGTACATCCCCAAAGACCAAGGCAGCCAGAAGGGCGCAGACAATTCCTCCTCCACCACGCAGCACTCCATAGTCATCACAAAGGAAAACAACCCTCCCAATTAAGGGGGATCGGACTCTCCCACTCATCACTGGCATGGGGTGGGGGGGGGGGGGGGGGGAGCTCTCTGCACTCACTGAGGTCAGTAAGATTGTTTTCCTGGTGATAAGCAGACACTTTGCTTTTAAACAACATTTCTTGGCTGGCCACCTCCTGTGCTCTGAAGGCAGGGCAGGGTGCCAAATGTGAAATGAGATGGTGCGGGGAGCTACAGACATCTTGCCTCTCTGATGTGCTGCTGTATCAGATCTATTTAGCTAAAGAAAGAATACGAGAAAGAGGTATTTCCTGTTTTCCAAAAGAAACACTTGCAGTAATAAAGTGCATTACTCTGCCTGCTCTGAAGTCTGAACACAAATCTGGCCCCTAGGACCTGACCCCCGTACCCACCCACCCCGAGCCACAGGGCTGGGGGCACACGATCCTTTCTCTTCACCACAAGTTTTTCTGCAGGCCCCAACTTTCACTTACACATGTGCTCCGGATACGCCGCGCTGCAGAAGTGTCCGGTGAATGCTGCCCTTCTGCTGTGATGCCATACCAAACAGGAGAGAGGAAATTCATTCCTTTGAAACACAAACCTCTTCTCCCCATGCCCGGCAAACAGCTGAAAGCCTGATTTTACAGAAATGAAGGCAACGCAACCCTGAGGGGCTGAGCACAACACAGACCTGAGCTTTAACGAGGGGAGGAACGATTCGAGATCAGCGACTAGTTGAGAGCAATTTTGCAAACCCAGCAGTAAATTAGTGATGGTTAAAACTGGGTTTGACTGGGCACGGCTGCTTCCAAACATGACCGGTGTCAGCAGAGGTAGGGTTCCCAGTTTGTGTTTTGCAGCAGGAGACCCATCCCATTAAACCCAGCCTCCTTTAGAGCATCTCCTGGCAGGTTTCTAAGGCCACTGGGTGTGTTTCTAAACGCTGGCAGACTCTGGCAGCCCTTCACGCGTGCTCCCTTTCAATCAAAGTCGCACTGAAGCACACCCCATGGGAACGCGTATGCATGTAGAAACCTTCGGAGCTGAAGCATGGGCTGGGCTTTGGCTGTGTAAGAAGTTGGAGCATCCAGAGAAAGTTCATTGTTGTCCGGATTCTGCTAAGTCACGTGCTGCGGGTCAAGCCCTTGGCAGGGGAAGGTGAAAGAGCGACAGTCACTAGAAGGGAGTTCATAAATCTACCAAAGGCCTTGAGCTGCTCAAGAAACACATTTTTAAAAAAGCAAAGCATAAGCAAATCTAGGGACAGGATGCTTGCAGCAGAGAGCGGTGGGTGGGGAGCAGGATGTCCCAGGCTGCAGGAGAAGCCCACGACCAGGGGTTAACACGGGCGCACAGTTATCACGGGACTGGCTGGGAACAGCTCTGCTATTTACAGGGGTCCTGTGACAGAGTAAATCACTAAATACTTCAGGACTCCTTGTGCACAGAGGTGTTCCTTCTTACTACAAAGGGATACTAGCATTGACAGAAAAAGCCAAATCTGTCTCTTAAACAGAAATATTTTGTACTACAGCTGGGGAAGAAGCTAGTCCCCTCAGACACAACAGCACCCTGTTGAGGGAAGCAACTCACGGCCGTTCCTCTTCCTTAATTATGTTACTTACACAGTTTCACAACTTGAGAGTGTAGAGCCACTTAGACTGTAAGCCCTCGGGGCAGAGGCTGTCCTTCGGGATCTGCACCGACACAGGACCTCACTGCCTTTGTCCCCGTGACCCTCCTGGGCACAACGTGTGCAGCGAAGCCGAGCAGCCCCAAAACTGGCCGGTGAATGCGAAGGCAGCTTCATGCTGACATGACCCACAGCTCTGATCCTGAATCTTCCCTAAGGCTTCCTTTTACTAATACCCTGCCATTTTCAATGAAGACATGGAAGATAAGTACACAATAAGAAGACACTTGAGGTGTGACATAACCAGGACAGCAACATACTCAATTTCAAGTTACTTAAAACATGTAAAACTTGGTAGTTGACCTATTAAACTTGTGGTTTTTTAACTCTCCTAATGCATCTGCAACTTTGTTCATAGACCTCAGGGCCTGAGTGGCCTCAAATAAACCCTCATACAGCCCGACGCAGTGATCTGGGCTTGAAACCCAGCAAGTCCCTTAGCTGGGTCCCTCAGTCTCCCTTTAAAGCCTTCACCACCCCTTAAGGGTAAACTCGCCCAGCCACAGGCTCCTTTAGCAATTACTGACTATATACCCTTGGACCACCCTCCCAGCTTGAATTTCCAGTGCCCGCTGCTGGTCACCGAGTTGGTGATGGGGAACTGGTCCTGTCCCACCAGGTAAGCTCTCCCCAGAGCAGCTCTGCCCGAGTAGCTCCAGTGGCAACCGAGACCAGCAGCCCCGGCCGACGGCAGTGCCCAGCCAGCAGGTCGCCCCAACCCCGAAATGAGAAGGAAGCCTCACTGCTGGAGAAAAGCTAAAGCGGCTCTTGAAAATGCCAGCAGTGTTTGCCCACTGATCTGGCTTGCCAGCCAACAGCTCCGAGCCTGCGAAGGTCCAGGTCTCGGTGAAACACAGCACTGGCAGCACAGAAAGGGCTTATCAAGGAACACAAACCCCGAGAATTTCCTAAATGGTTTCTAACGAGGGCTCTGCTCCCAGCCTGCTGTGGAAGCAGTCTGCAGAAATGCCAGAGTCGCTTCTTAGGGTTTCACGAGTGCTCTGCTCCCAGCCTGCTGTGGAAGCAGTCTGCAGAAATGCCAGAGTCGCTTCTCCTCGCGCTGCTCCGGGTGCTGGAGAAGGCAGTGAGGAAGAGGCCCCGGCTGCCTGGACTCGTGCCACAAATCCTGCAGAGCACAGCACAGGAGCAGGATACCAGGAACAGCTCACGTGCTTTCCCAGGCACTCCTGAAGAGACAGAAATGCCAATCTGCACATTTAAAGAAACAAGTTTTATAAAGAAGCAAGGTACAAGAGGTCAACATTTTCCATTTTATTATTCTAAATAAAAACCACACTTTGTGCTGAACAATGGAGTATAAAAGAACCCGATGTACAACAATTTTAGACATCTACTATTTGGGGGGAAAGTTTACAAAATATACAAAACTTTACAGCAAATAGATAGTAAACACTTAAATATCAGGAGGTCAGTACCTACTATTAACTTAACGAAAAGGTTAGACAGCAATTCAACTCTTTTACTTCTGCTTAATTATTCTGAGACCTGGATCCTTTGAGAAAGGGGAGAATAAAACTGAACTTTGCGGTTTAGAAGTTGGAGTAAGACCAGTCTCGAAGCACTGCCTTTTGGAGGGGGATTTTGTGTCAGGGCTTCCCGTGAGGACCCACAACCCAGCTGCTCTCTGCAAACACCGCTAGCACAGCTCACAGCGAAGTATTTCCCCTCTGCATTCCCCTGTTGCACCCCAAGGATCCCAAAGCACTTTGCAAACACGAGTTAAACCTCACAGCTGCTCCAGGCGAGGTAGGTAAGTGTCGCCCCCACGTTCACGGGGTGGGGGGAAGCGAGGCCAGGAGGCGAGCAGGCTTGACAAAGGCTGCACCACAAGTCAGCGGTGGAGCGAGGAATGGACCCAGGCACGGGGTTCCCACCCTGGTTCCCCGCCACTGCGAATGGTGCTTGGCCTCCGACACAGAGCCGTGCGCAGCTGCACCCCCGGCACACACACAGCCCCGCGCTGCTGTCCGGGAGCCCCCGCCATCACCGGGTGACTCCACCATGACGCAGCCGGGTCGGAGCTATGGCTCCTTGGGGCAACGCAGCCTGTGGGGGACTCAGGACTTGCTCCATCTACACAGCGTTCTGGAGGAATGCTGGAGCTCCCAGCCAGGCTGGCCAGACTCAGGGACAGTCACACTGCTGAGGGGATGGGGACGACAGAGCTCTGGTGCTGGCTGCAGGCTTGGAGACACCCAGGACCCTGCCAGGGGAGGGAGAATGCAGGTCTCTGACCCCTCTTGGGACAATCCCTTTGAGGAGGAGCCGCGGCATGAGGCCAGCCCAGTGCAGGAGTGCTGCAGGTCCAGATCTGTCCCCCCATCCCCTCTGCAGACAGGGCTTGCTGCTGATCTCAACACGTTTCACGTGGGAATAATTCATTATAACACAGGAAAGAATCCAAGACACAGAAACGCCAGGGACCCAAGCGCTCCCCTCCATCCCCACACCCAAAAACGACCAGCAGAAAATGAGGTGGGCTTTTACTTTCCCATCCCTGTGCTCAGAAGGGTGGGTTTGCTTTGCCCATTAGTGTTTCAGTGTAAAAGCTTCTCTTTTTGGTTTATGTGCACAAAAGGCTTTTGCTTCACAGCTTAGCTAGATATGGGGCTGCAGATGCTACCACGTGGCAGCACCCCAACCCATCCAAAAGCTCATCACAGCTTCTGGGACATTTTAGGAGGGTCTCGAGGCTTTAAGGACTCGGCTCTCCCAAGCCTCGTCTGCCTCCCTCACATCCTTCACTGCAATCTCCAGAGCAGAGCAGGTCGCATCCGTTCCTGTCTACCAGCCCATCTTGTCACCACCAGGACAACGAAGAAACCCCGTAACTCAAAGAGCTCCTCAGAGGAGCCTCCAGTGAACCGCCAACTCCCACGCTTTCCTAGAGCACCATGCATTCTCGAAATGATTTTTTTTCCTTTAAACTTAACAACACTAGGCTAAACATGGCTCCGCAGACCAGCTAGAGATCACAGATCACAGCCTGGCAACTGACCGGCACTATGAGACTGGAGTTTGGAAACCAGAGCTCCAGTGGCAGACGTGGCACAGCCTGGACAGCCCCAGGGTCGGCAATCATTTCAGTGCCTCTCCTCCTCCAAAAACAGGCTCCAGGCACCAAAATCAGGACAAATCCAGTTTAACACCCCCCAGGGCGATGCCAGCTGGCCCCAAACCCAGCCAATATTACAGGGATTGGGGAAAGGACACAAACTCCCAACAGCCTCATCCTCAGCCTTGTCCTCTTGTTCCTCCTCAGCAAGGTCTGTTCCTCCCACCCCACCTCCGTGTAGCAGGATCAGCCTCGGGTATTGCAGGTCCATGGGGTGACTGAGGATGACCCACGCTCAGGATGAAGGAGCTGCCTGGGAAGAGTCATTAGGTCCAGCCAGGGCTCAAGCACTGCCGGCGGGGACACGGCTCGACACAGACTCTTGCCTCTTCTCCCGTCACAGCGGAGCTGGACCTGGACCTGAAGCTGCTGCGGTGGAAACGCAGCTTTACAGGCAAACCGCGGGGATCGAAGAACGGATGGAGCTGAAGGGCAGGGGCTTCCAGCAGCTGCACACCTCTGCGCCCTCCAACCCCTCTCTCCCCGGGATGTCAACTCCTCCCGCTCCCTCTCCCAGCTGATGGGGAGAAGTGCTCTGCAAACCCCAGGGCACATTACAGAGCTGCTAGCCCTCAGCACACACACTGTCGCTTCCCCCAGCCCCTCCACAGACACAGCGGCACCGAGCCGTCCCCACTTCTTATATTGCTACAGAGCTTCTTTACACGACTGCGACAGGGACGGGGCTAAAGGGAAGTTTGGTTTCGACGGGGAAGGCTGTAACAGGAGTAAACCGACCTGGCCAGGTCTGGGACTGGTAAAGAACAGGAAAGGATGGAGGCTGTCATTTCCCTAGGACGCTAAACATCAATATTCACTAAGCGCTTTGCGTCTCCCACACGCTTTGCAGGTACGAGCCAGCAATCTTCACCGCACCCCCGGGAGGTAGGTAGGTACCACAAGTGTTACCACCCTCATTTTACAGATGAGGAAACTGAGGCAAAGAGGTGAAGTGACTTGCCCAAGGCCACAGCGGAGTGAGGGGAGCGACCCCCAGGAATTCCTAGCTCACCAACCACGCGTCCAGCCCACGCTGCTCCTCTGCCGCGGGTTGTCCCTTCAAAAGGAGGGGAAAGCGGGATGAGTTTACAGGGTTTGCAAATCACTAGTTTTGTTTTGTAACACCATATCTTTACAGAAGCGCAGGAGCCAATTTACTATGACTGTGGCTTGAAAACCCTGAGCGCTTCCTGTTTGTGAGGTAGAATGAGTTACCTAAGAGCAGTCATAACTCATGCTGCGGCATCGGAAATACTTGTTCCTCTCCACCTCTGCCCCACAGCAGGATAACATGGGAAAAAGCCGATCCCCACCCTTCCTGGTGTAAACACTGCCGGCAAGGGGCTGACCTCACCAGCGCAGCCGGGAGAGCCCACTGCGACGAGGAGTCCCCAGCCCGCACCTGACGTGCATCCAGGAGAGGCTGAGCTGAGGTTCTCACCAGCTGCTATTGCTGCCAGCTCCCAGAGCTGCTCTGCCACAGCCCCCAGCCGGTGCCTGCTGAAGTTACAGCATGATTCGACAAAAGATGAACGAACTTACGTCGCACCAACATCTTGCAACACACGTTTGCCACGAGACATGTCTGGGATGCAGTGATCCACGGCGGCAGCCACGGGAGGGGGCTATCCGTTCAGCAGAGAGAAGAGTCCTCAAAGGTACCTTCCTGGGAGTTAAGGCAACAGCTTCATCACGTCTTGTCTGCTGGGATCCATGCAGCTGCAGCGATGCCACTCTCTGGCATCCAGCGCTTCCAGCAACTGGCAGCCCTGGGACACACCATGCCGGCAAAGCACAACGTGCAGGGCTGCCGTCGGCAGAAGAGAGCTGAGGAGACATCGGCACGCTCTCGATGGCCAGCTGCAGGCTGGCAGAAGTTAGGCGTGACCGTGCCATCACAAAATACCTCCCAAGGAACAGCTGACCCCACGACATGAACCTGCTTTCCCTGCCCTCTCCAGCGACTCCTCCGAGAGCTCCTTTTGCTCACGCATCTGCCTCTTTCCTTCCACGCAGCCGCCCCGCTGCTCAGGCTCTTCAGAGAGGTGGTGTCACTCCTTCATCTCCACCTTCAGAGATGGGGTCTCGGGGCACAAGCAAGCGGCATGTCACGGGCACAGCAGAGAAACAGCCACCCACGCTCCCTGCTCAGGCAGGGCTCCTGGAGACCAGTGGCACTGCCTGGGAACTGCCCTTGCGAGCGACAATCACCCTCCTACTCAATTTACCACCAGGTATCCCTCCTCGTTTGCGTGTGCACACTCACACGCTGCTTGCTCATCTCCCCTGCAACGGAGCAACGACTTCAAGGCTGATTCTGTGACACGGACTTTGCTTATCTCCTCGCAATAGCAGCAGAACCCCAGTGATGCCCAGAACAAGTCTTTTTCTCCTTTTTTCTTTCTTTTTTTTTTTCCTTTTCTTCGAGTCCAGCACCATCCTGCTCTGGCTCTGTCCCTCTCTACTGAGGTCAGGTGTGAAAAATCTTAGCAGCATCAGTTTGTGGACAAGCTCAAACTGAGGGTTAGCCTAGTCAAGTGGGCTAAAAGGTTAAAAAAAAAAAAAATCTAGATTCAAAACCTAGTGAGAAATGCTAAAAACACAGAACTCGATGGCCTCTAACAGGACCAGAGGTAAGTAAACACGACAGACTTCTTGGAAACAGTGATGTAGCTTACGTGCTGTTAATTTGTACAATGCCACCAATCTAAAAAGCCCTAGCAAGGCCAAAAAAAATTTAAAAAAAAATAGAAAAGGAGGATTCCATCCATGATGCCTGACCATTAAATAAAATAAATGACATTTTTTCCACAGCTTCTGTAATTAGTATTTGCTCCTTTGCTGGCCCTGCCCTGCCTCACCCCATCAGCTGTCTGTGTTTTTCTCCGCATCTTTGGAATGGATGATATACATGAAAGTCTGTTCGATGGTGAAGTCCGGGGGGAGGCTGCCTTTGTGCACGCCTATGTGCTTGCTCATGAGGTTGAGCGTGGAGCTGTAATGCCCGCACACAGTACAGCGGTACATGAGGGCTCCCGAGTGCGTCCGCAGGTGGCACTTGATGGTGGAGCGACCGCGGAAGAACTTGTGGCACACCTTGCACTGGTAGGGCTTTTCTCCGGTGTGGATCCTCCGGTGGTAGTTGAATTCACTGGTGTGGGCAAACCTCTTCCCGCAGACCTTGCAACTGTACTTGCTATTGCCTGGCTGGTTTTGCAGTGCCAAGTCTTCGCTCAGGAACTCCTCCGGCAGCTTCCTCTTCTGCAGGCCCTGCTGCTGGAGACGGTCTCCAAAGCTGGGTCGGATGTCCAGGCTGCCCCCGCACTTGTGCTGGCTGACGTGGTAACGATACGCTGCTTCCAGCTTGAAGCTCTGACCACAGAAGTGGCACCGGAAAAGAGCCTCCTCCATGTTCTGGTGAACGGCCAAGTGCTTCTCCAGGAGGTGCCGATCCACGAAGCTGTTGGCACAAACAGAGCAGGAGAAGACCGAGATCCCCAAGTGAGACAGGGTGTGCCACATCAGGCTGCAGAGACTGAGGTGCCTTTGGTCACACACGCCGCACATCTGGCTTTTCAAGTTCACGTGGTCCAGGATGTGGTTGCGGATGGTGTGGAAATCTTTGGCCAAAGGCTTCCCGCAGGCAGCACACGCCAGCTCTGAGCCAGGCCCTCCCCCAAACATGGTGATCTTCCCCGGCAGCGGGTCGCTGGGGTGGACGATGATGTTGTTGTCGAAGACCCCTTCTCGTCGGTGGAGGGTCAGCTGCCACTGGGTGAAGAACTTGGTCTCGCACATGTCACAGGAGAAGAGAAAGATGCCGATGTGGGACAAAACATGAGTGACCCTGGAGTTCCGGTCCTGGAAGTGGGTTTCACAGACCTTGCAGTTCCCGGTGAGCAGATCAACGTGATCTCTTGCATGCTGGCGGATCAGCTGGATGTTGGGCTCCAGGACCTTCTTGCACACCTGGCAGGGCATGGCCTTGCTATCCCGGCTGTCGTTCTCAAAGGCCAGCTCTTCTTCACTGTCATCACTCAGCTCAATAACTTCTTCTGATGGGCCCAGCTCTTCACTGGCATCTTCGAAACGCAGTTCATCCTCACCCAAATCCTCCAGCTGAAGCTCATCCATCTGCCCAAAACCTTGCTCTTTGGAGTGGTCACTGTTGCTGGGACAGGAGTTGCTCCCAGTGGAGATGTCCAGAGAAGGATCAGCGGTAAAGAATCCGCCTTTGCCGTAGTCGCCATTGCTCTGGACCTTATACTGCTGGCAGGAGCTTGTAGTGGTTTGAACAACAATGTTCACACCGCCCAGGCTGGGCTGGGTCGCCATACTCACGGCAGGAGCGAACTGCCCTTGATCCGATTCCTGTTCTGTCTTGGGAGGCTGCTGCGGATGCATCAGGGGAAGAGTCTGGCTGGCTTCACTCATGGTATTCCTGTCATCCTCTTTGTAGCTGCCTGCCACTTCCCCATGCAAGATGTAATTCCGTTCAGGGCCAAAATGTTCCCCGCCACTCCGGATTTCACCCAAAGAATGGCTCTGCTCTGAGGAGGTGCTACTCAGAGGACCTGACCGACCTTCACTCATGGCCAGGGAGGGTTGCTTTGTGATGGCTGAGCTCTCCAAGTCAGGGAAGGTTGAATGGCAGGCCTTCAGCAGATCTTCCATGCCCAGCCGCTCTGCAACCTCGTAAATGACGCCCACATTGATTAGGTCTGTGAAGAGCTCTGAGGTGTACACAAAGCTGAGGATCTTCTCGAAGTTGGCCGGCGTGATGAAATCCACTACGTAGGTCCTAGCAGCATCCAGCCCCGTGTTCAGAAAGAGGTTCTGGAAGTAGCCTGCGGCACAGGCCAGAACAGCCTTATGTGCAGCAAAGGAGCGGGTGCCCACCAAAATGGTGACGTCGCACATGGTCTCAGAGAGCCTGCACTTGTTGAGTTCCTTCAGCAGGTTGTTGGGGTGATTGGTGCTGTGCAACTTGATCCTCATGCCCATCTTAGCAGCTGCTTAAGAGTCCCTATCCTGGTCAGCTTCTTCTTCACGCATTCATCAGCTGCGTGAGCAGGAGGTGCTTGGCATCCAGAAACTGGCAGGGCAAGGGGCTCTAGAGAGACGAAAATGCAAAAAATGTTAATACCTTAGCAACCAAAGAGACATCACTCTAGTCATACCTCAAATTTTCCACCTTCCTGACAAGCAACAGAGAAGCAGCAGCATAGCTGCTTAGATGGAGATTGACTGAAACCTATCTTGTAACTTCGAAGACTGACTCTTTGGGAAGTGAATGGAAAGACGCACAAAGTGAAAGACACAAACAGACAAAATAAAAAGTCATTTACTCTGCCAGCAACAGCCTGAAGTTCCCAATTCTATTTGGGCATGGACACAGGTCCCTCTGTCTCGCAGCTCCGCCCAGTTCTGAAACTGAGCCCCAACCGGTGCCTGTTACACAGACGTCCCCCCCTCTCCCCAAGCCAGGGATAACACTCCTGCCTGGAGGGCTGAAATTCAGACTCTACACGCTGGTTGGCTTCACCTCTGGGTCTCCTCCAGCCACCACCGCTTCATACCTTTGCTTCGGATTTCTCCCGTACCCACACGGTAACTTTTGGTTTCCAGGTGGGATCTCATTTCGGATTCTCCCCTGCACGCCAGCTTCTTTGGTTCCCCTGGGATTTCTCCTCTGCTACACTGGTACTTGCAGCACCTTTCAGTGCTCTTTTAGCCAGGCGGTTTGTGCAGTATTCCCAGGCTGCCCCTAGACACCTGGCCCATGTCACCAGCAATTCCCACCTGAGCTCGTCCTTCCAGCTTGTCCCACTGCCTTTGTCACCCAGTCCCACTCACAGATGCTCAGCCAGCTCTCAGGACACCCGGGGACTCGACGAACTTACCCGGGAGCTCTATCCCTAATGCCCTGCCTTTTTCTTCCTGTGATAGAGAACAACGACCCCAGAAGCCAGCAGAGAGAGCGGGAGTTTGCAGGAGACGGAAGGGGACTGGGCTGCCTTCTGCCCCAGCTCCAGGGAAAGGCAAAAAGGAGCCGAGGACAGGCTCCCTGGGATGCTGAGGGATGGAGGCAGGGATGGCCCCTGCCCGAGAAGGCAGTGGGGAACCACTGCTCACAGCTGGGGGGGGGGGACGAGGAGGATGAGGATGGCTGAGGAAGGCTCTGGAGGGGAAACGCTCACCAGCACAGAAAATGCCTGGACGTGGGCAATTCCTGCAGCGTGGGGATCCCTGCG
>NW_008795579.1:73413-76741 GCF_000699145.1 Aptenodytes forsteri
CGGGGGCTGCAGCCCAGGGGCTGCCTTACAGGGTGCAGCCCAGGGGCTGCCTTACAGGGGTGCAGGGTGGGACACGTTATGGGGGATGCATCACAGAGGTGCAGGGGGGGTGCAGGGGGACATGGCTCTGCTGCAGCCCCAGGGCTCCCGTGCCACCACTTGTGCCCGTGGTGCCGTGTTTGTGCAGTCACACATCAGCTGTACTGTGCAAACACGCACACAAGACCGAGCGTGGGCATACAGAGATCATAAACATGGGCTCGGACTCAGTCCTGCATGTTCACCCATGTTAGCCCACACACGCATTCCCCTGACACATGCACTGGCACACACACACACGTCCCCTGACACATGTACTGGCACACACACGCTTGCTGACAGCCAGATCCCAGACCCAGACTTGCTTCCAGAGCCCCCCTCAAGCCCTCCCCGAATTCAAGCGGCATCTTTGCCCCATCTCTCCTCCCGGCCCGTGCCCTCCCCCGCAGCTGTCACCAACTTCCCCCTCCTCCCTTCTCCCAGCCTGAGCCAGGTGAGGATAGGACACAGCAGCCCCCCAGGAACCCCGGGAAGCCCCCAGGGCAGGGTGCTGCGGGGGCACAGACCTGCTGACCCCTCAGTTGTTGTCTGGTGCAGAGCCGGGGGCAGAGCGTCCCTTGCCGCTGGCAGCTGTGGAGTGGGAGACGCAGTGAGGCGAGGTGGGCAGTGGCTGCAGGCTGCGCCGACGGCTCTCCCAGCGCGGGCTCAGCTGGGAGGCGAAGTACCAGGGTGCTGGCTGCTCTGCGGAGTTAAATAAGGGGCTCTGCCCATGGCATGGTGTGGGTGGGTGAGAGGAGAGCCGCCAATTGGGGCTGGGGGGGTGGTACCCCCACCCTGCAGCTTCACGCCCACGCAGGCACCGTGTCACCGACAGGCACCCGTTACACACACAGAGTCACACCGCGACATAAGCGCGCCCACGCAGGCACGCCAGCTCCCCACCGCACCACAGCGCCCTGTGGTAGGGGGCCAGCACACAGGCACCATGCCCACGCAGCCCCCGGCCCCTCCTCGCGCTGCAGGCATGGGAGGACACACGCACCTGAGCACGACGCAGCCATCGGCACATGCGGGCACACACACGGTGAGAGCGGTCCTCTCCCTGCCATGCTGGCACAGCTGCTGGCAGTTGCTCTGCAACCGGGCTTTGGGAGGTCTCACACCACAGCAGGGATCAGCCGGGCTCCCGCCACACACACGATGCACGTGCATGCACACACGCACTCATCTGCACACACATATGACTCAACTGCACACACAAACACACACGTGCACACAGAAACACACACACACTCTCTCTGTACCCTACACCCTGCCCATCTCTCCCAGCCCCACTCTGGGGTTCCCGGCCTGCCTGGTCCTGTGCTGCCTGTGGGGAGCACTCCCGGCTCTGACGGGCCCCGGCAGCCCCGGGTCTGGCCCCACATGGGTCTGCCTTTCCCCAGACCCCTCTGTGAACCAGACAGGGCCAGCACCACCAGCACCAGCCCCTCCCCGCCCCCAGCCACCCCAAGTGCCTCCGCTCCCCCACCTCAGCCAGGGGGCTGGGGTGTGCAGAGATGGAAGATGGGGAGGAAAAGTTGGGGGGAACCGGAGGGACGTGAGGGAAGGGGGAACATGCAGGCCAACAAGTGAGAGCCACCGACTTCAGCCCGAGCAACAGGCGGCTGCGACAGCCCCACGGGAAGGCAGTCCGGCAGCAGTGGCTTACGTGGCAGCGCAGCCCGGGGCAGGGCAGCATCTGCAGTGCTGGGGACGTTAATTAAATCGGAGCCTGGCCAGAGACGGCATAATTAATTAATAACACCTACTTGTGTAGTGCCAAGTGCGACGCAGCCGCGAAGAGCTGTGGTGCCCCGGGCTGTGGCGGGCTTGTTTACAGCTTTCACCCCTCGCCGTGCACAGGCGGGAAGGTCCCTGTGCTGGGACATGACACAACACAGCCTGAAGGCTGCAGGGAGCCATTGGCCATTGGCATTGGAGCCGGGGCATGTCTGCACCGTCAAGTGCCTCCACGCACACACACATGCCCCCCCCCCACGCGCACATGCTGCCCAAGTGCCCTGGCACATGTGCCTGCACATGCCCCCCGTGCACGACAAACCACATAGATGCTCCAGGGCCCACCTGGGAGCTGGTGCTGCTGCTGACGTGACGGGGAGTTGTCAGCTCCCGAAGGTAATGCAGGTGACATGTGGGGACAGGAAAAAAAAAAAAAAATACCTCTCCAAGAGCTTGACGAGTGCAGGAGAGAAAAGGCAGCGGGGGGGGGGGGGGGGGGGGGCGAGGGGGGGGCTGTTGTGAGAGCTGTGCAGGGACCCCAGCTTCTGCAGGACTGGCAGAGGTCCCGTGGAACATGGGCTGCAGTGGTGGCACAGGGGCCATGCAGTGGCTCCTCTCTGTCCCCCTGCTCTGCTCTGGGCCGCAGCCCCCGTCCCTGAATGCAGCTCCAGTGCCAGCCCAGGAACCACAGTGCCAGCCTGGGGAGGGGCTGCAGGGGCACAGCTGGGCGAGGGGTGGCGCAGCAGGGAGCACCTGGCAGAGGTCCCGTGGAACATGGGCTGCAGTGGTGGCACAGGGGCCATGCAGTGGCTCCTCTCTGTCCCCCTGCTCTGCTCTGGGCCGCAGCCCCCGTCCCTGAATGCAGCTCCAGTGCCAGCCCAGGAACCACAGTGCCAGCCTGGGGAGGGGCTGCAGGGGCACAGCTGGGCGAGGGGTGGCGCAGCAGGGAGCACCCTGCACAGGGGGTCCTGCAGCAGCGTGGGGGACCCTGGGCAGGGGGAGATGGGGACGGGTAGTGCAGGCAGGCGGGTGCCGAGGACCTCACGTGCCAGCCACCTATGGCCGCCCAGAAATTGCCTCTGCAGCAGAGCGAGCTGCTTTCCCACTTAATGGGAAAAGTGGCCGCAATTTGGGGCCTTTCCAATCACCGCCGAGCTGAGCGCTGGCCGCAATCAGGCGGCAGGAAAGGCAGGGGGCCAGGGTGGGGGGCCTCCATCCCCGCAGCATGCTGGAGGACTCCATCCCCGGGGCTGGGCTCTGCCCCCACCCCACTCCAGCACTGCGGCACCATGTCCTGGGCTCTGGCAAAACTGGGTCCCCCTGCCCCGCCGGTAACAGGGGGCACCCACTGCAACACCACTCGGGTACCAACACCAGAGCATCTGTTTAATGGGTTTGCAGCAACTCCTGGGCAGTGCAAGGACCTGGCGGGGCAGGGTGACGACACAAGGTGGGGTGGGCAGGGGTGCCGGTGTGTGGGTGAGGGTCCCGGTGGGGAATGGGGATC
>NW_008795579.1:77173-77789 GCF_000699145.1 Aptenodytes forsteri
CCTCCCCACCCATACTGGCCAGCGATGTGCAGGGGCAGGGCCTGGGCAGTGGCATCCATGAGGGTCTGGTGCAGGCGGGTGATGAGCTCAATGAGGTGGTCACTGACGAGCAGAAAGTCGCCCTTGGCTCCTCCTGTGGAGGTCTGTGGGGAGACCGGGGGGGGTGTCAGCCCCACCGGGGACCCCCTGAGCCCCCAGGGACACCCCCCCCGGGTACCTCCTTGAGGTGCAGGGCCAGCAAGCCGTCGGAGAAGCGGGTGACGGAGACACTGCGGATATCGCTCAGGCTGAGCACAGTCTTGGGCTGGGCGGCCTTGGGGTCAGCCAGGACCAGGTGCTCGGTGGTAAGCAGCAGCAGGCGTGGGACCGTCTGTGGGCAGGGGGGTCAGTGTGGCCCCACATGCCCTCCCAGTGCAGATGGGGATGGGGAGAGGGCTCACCTTGCCATTGGCTCTGTTCACCTTCCTCACAGTGTCAGCCATCACCAGCTTGTCCTTGGCCACGGCATGGAGCTTCTGGTACTTGGGGTTCTGCGTCAACCCCAGGTACTCGCCCTGGAAGGGCTGCTGCAGGCTGGGGACAGAGGCCATCAGCCAGCGCTGCCCCGTGCACTGCC
>NW_008795579.1:78022-90714 GCF_000699145.1 Aptenodytes forsteri
CACCTTCCAGCGGTAGAAGATGCTCCTCAGCTCCTGGTTGGCAGCAGCCAGGAACTTGTATGGCGTGGGGGGCCAGGTCCGGTCCATCACTGACAGCGGTGGAAGGTTCCTCCTCAGCCCCACCAGGAACTTCTGCACCTGGGGGTGGCAACATGACGGGGGATTGGGACAGTGCCCAGGCCAGCCCCGGGGGCAGGGGGCTGGGAAGGTGCCATGACCCCTCTCCCCCCAGCCCCGCTCACCAGCCGCCGGTAGATGAAGTTGGCCAGGCGGGCGCTGGCCCCGGAGCGGAAATACCTCCTGTACGCCCTGCGGACCTGCCGGAGATGGCCGTCAGTGGTGGCAGTGGTGGGGATGCGGGACCTCACCGCCCTCCCGCTGCCAGCCCCTGCGGGACATGGGTGTCCCTCCCCCCTGTCCCCATTTGGCCCCAGCAGAGAGGACAGCTGCTCCAGTCTGATAGGGTGGGCAGGAGCCAGCGTGGGCAGACAGACAGACAGCCCTGGACACAGCGGCATGGACAGCAGGACAGAGGCAGCGGGCAGGGTGCGCGGCCCTGTGGTGGGGCTGGCCCCGTTACCTGGTACCCTCTCCAGTAAGCGGCGATGGTGGTGGCGGCCGCACGACGGTGGCACTGGGACTTCAGCTCCTGGAGGAGCCGGCGAGACTGCGGGGGGTGAGAGCCCGGGGAGCCCGAGGCGGGGAGAGACCGACACAGATAGGGAGCGAGAGGAAGAGAGGCAGGAGAGAGGAAGGAGAGAAGGACGGAAGACAGGGAGAGATGAGTCTGGTCCCACCATGGGGCACGAGGAGCCCCTGGCCCCTCCCCGCTGTGCATCCCTCACCCCACTGCCCGCGCTGCCCATGCTGCCTGCACTAGGAGATCTGCCGGCCCTGGCCAGTGGCCCCGGGGTGCCCAGCCCTCACCTTCCAGCCCCGTGCATACGCCTGGATGATCAGTGCTGACCGCTTCATCTGCTTGTATTTGTTCTTTTGCTGTGGTGGGGAGAGGTGGGGTGAGCCAGGGGGCCCTGCCCAGGGGGTGAGGGATGGGCAGGGGAAGCGTGGCTGGGACCCCGCCTTCCTCACCATGTGGCCCCGGAACCAGGCAGAGATGATGATCTGGCTCTTGCGCATCAGCTGGTACTGGGTCCGACACCGCCAGCCCCGAAACATCTTCTGGATGAGGGTGGCGAGTTGGGCCACGCGCTCCTGGCGCCGCCTCTCCAGGTCGAAGAGCTGGGGACAGCCAGGGCGAGCGCTGGGATGCCGAGCTGCCTCCAGGGGCTGCAGCGTCACCCAGGAGCCCCTGGGATGGGCTTGGGGCTGCCAACCGGGCGAGGGGACCCGTGGGGCTGGCACACGCTCTGGGTCAGGCCCTGCATTCCCCAGCAGCCCAACTGCCCCATAGCGAGGTCCTCCGATCCCCCATTCCTGGACTCACGGTGTGTGGTGAGCGGATGAAGATCTTGGTGTGGCCGAACGCCAGCTCCTCGGGGGGGAACGCCAGCTCCGCCAGCAGCACCTTGGCCCCCTCCCTGCACCATGGCAGGAGACGAGGCTGGTCAGAGTCTCCGCAGACCCTGGGCCAGGGGGCTGCCAGACACGTCCATGGTCTGGCCCAGCCCCGTACCTGTCACTGCCGGCCCAGCGGGGCCAGGTCCGGGGGCTGAGCATCTTGTAGCGCTCCAGGAAGAGGCCGTAGAGCTGGCGGAAGGCATAGCCTGCCCGCCGCACCCGCACGTTCTCCATCAGCCCCAGGTACCGGATCTGCGCCAGCACCAGCTCTGGCGTGAAGAGCATTGCTGTTTTGGTCTCGTTGGGTTTGATGCACCTGGGGAGGGCAGTGGTGGGCTGGGGGGGTCCCGCTGGCACCAGACACAGGGCCGGAGCTCCCTCCCAGGGCCGGTACCTGATGTAGTTGGGGTTCTTGGAATAGAGGTTCTTCATCAGCGTTGCTACTGAGGCCTTGAACTGGAAGCCTGCGGTGGGGGGCAGCTTGAGGGAGACCCTCTGGGGGTCTCCCTCAGGGAAGAGGGAGCGCAGCAGTGTGTGCTGGGCGGCCCACATGGCCTGTGAGAGGTCGCGGAAGAGCAGGTCGTTGTTCTTCTCAATGAAGCCTGTCACGTTGTAGGTCACCTGGGCACAGGAGTGGGGTCAGTGCTCAGCGGGTGCCTGGGGCGGCCGCACTTGGGGAGGGAGGAGGGAGCAAGCGGGTTACGGTTCAGTGTCTCCATGCCCATTCCCAGTCCAGCCCCACGTCACCCATGCAAAGCTGGGAAGAGAACCCAGGGGTCCTGGCTGCCCCCAGTGGGGCCAGGGCTGCAAGTGCCAGCGGGTGCCCGCGGCTGCTGGCGGACCTTGCCAGCATAGTGGTGGATGCGGAAGCATTGTGGTGGCAGGCTGGCGTCCATGATGTGCCGGGCGTTCTGGGTCTCCTTGCTCTCATAGTGCTTGTGGGTGGCGAAGAGCTGGTTCAGCTTGGTGAGGAAGGTATCCTCGTTGACCACTCCGGGCCGCAGGCACTCCTCATCCAGCATGGCCAGGATTCCGCACTTGCTCTGCACCATGATGGACAACGTCACCCCAAACCAGCCCTGTCCCTGAGCAGCGGCTCCATCGAACCGGGGCTGCTCCAGGCTCTGCTCAGCCCAAATTCGTGCAGGGTGCAATGCGGGGGAGCTGGGACCCTGACCCGGGCCCCTGGCACAAGGGGGCAACTCACGTTCTCGATCAAGTTGCAGATGATGCTGTTGTCGAAAAACTCCACTGGGGTCCACTGGATGCCCTGGGAGCAGACAGGGGTCAGACGCACGGACCCCTGGACACATGGCGCATGGACCCTGCCCCACGGACAGCCCCCAGCTGATGTGGGGCAGGAACCGGATGCCTGGCCACGGGAACGGGGATCCTGAATCCCTCCCTGCCTTCCTGCTATTGAATCTGCTCCCGGCAGGGAGCGGGGGGAGGGAGGGACATGCTGTGGGGCTGTCTTTGGCACTTCCCCATCCCTGGGGGGCCAAGGCTCCTTGGGGCCGTGCTCTGCACAGGCAGAGGGGCCACATCCAGCCTGACTGGCATGGGCAGGGGGTACCTCTCGGACGTATTCCTCCTGCTCCTCCTTCAGGGTCATCAGGATGAAGATCTGCTGCAGCTTCTCATTGCAGTAGTTGATGATGAACTGCTCAAAGCCGTTGTCCTGCAAGAGAAGGGTCCTGCGTGGCAGGTCATGCCCGAGCCCCCGGCCCTGCCCCACGTCCCACCTGCTGCTCCTGGCTCCCCCCCCAGCAGCAGGATGGGGCTGGGTGGGCCCTGCACTCGCCTGGAAGATCTCAAAGCCATAGATGTCCAGGACACCCATCACCTTCCTCTGCTTGCCCGGCTTCACCTGGGGAGACACCGGGGTGCTGAGCTGTGTCCTGGCCCTGTGTGGGGTGGGGCTCTGGGGCCTGTCACCCTGGGCGCTCACCTGGATGCTGGTGTTGATGCGGTTCACCAGCCAGTCGAAGAGGCGGCTGTAGATGTTCTTGGCCAGTGCGTCCCGGCCGTAGTAGCCCTGGGGAGAGGGGCGAGGAGCTCATGCCGGCTCCTGGGGGGCTGCCAGGCCCCCAGCAGGGGACGGTCCCACTCACCTGGGGGACGCTGAGGGTGGTGAGCACTGCCTCGTCCCGCGCCTTTACGGTGCGGGAGCACAGCGCCCGCTCTAACATGCTGGGGTCCAGCCCGATCAGCTCGCAGATCTCCTGCAGCTCTGCACGGGGAGGCAGTGGTGCTCAGGCCAAGCAGGGGCCACCCCACCCCCCCGGGCCCATCCCTATCCCTGTCCCTACCCTGCGGCTCAGCGATGCTGCAGGCCTCCATCCCACTGGACTGGTAGTTGCTGCTCAGCTGCACGTTGCCCAGCTTGAGCACCACAGCTGTCACCTCCAGCAGCGCCGTCACCTCGGTGGGTGAGAAGCCTATGACCCTCATGGCATCCTGGGGATGGACAGAGGCAGCTCAGGAGGCTGGCAACAGCCCCAGGGTGTTTTGGAGGGGGGGGTGTCACAGCTTCCTGGCCTCCCAGGCCCCAGCCAGCAGTACCTGCACGGCGCGGAAGTTGGCCGCATCATCCATGCCGGGCAGGCCAGAGCTCTCCCGGTTCAGGTAGCTGTAGTGCTGGCAGTCCTGGCGGAGCTTCAGCTGCTCTGGGTGGGGAGGAGGCTGCTCAGCCATGGCCCCTCCCGGCCCCCCTCCACCCCCCGTGCTGGGGTCCTGGACCTACGGAGCAGCTGCGCTGAGCCCCCGGCCAGGAGCTGGTAGAAGATGTGGAAGTTCCTCTCGCCCTTCACATGCCGGACGATGCGGGATTTCTCCAGCAGGTCTGCAGGCAGGGGTCGGTGTCACCGGGGCATGTGGGGTGGGACCCCCTGGGACGGGCGATTGGTACTCACAGTTGCTAATGACCCCTCCCAGGGGCTCCCCCTTGAAGTCAAACTCCACGTCCATGTACTTGCCCTGAGGGACGGGGCTGGGGTCAGGGCAGGGGGACCCTGTGGGGGAGCAGCAGCTCCACTCCCCATGTCCCTGTCCCCATCCCCTGCTGTGCCTCCAGCCCCATCAGGGTCCGCGTGGCCCCAGCAGGGTCCAGCCCCACGGGATGCGGCTCCACCATCCCACTTCCCCAGTCACTCACGAATCTGGAGGAGTTGTCATTGCGGACAGTCTTGGCGTTTCCAAAGGCTGTGGGGGGAGGATGGGGTTACAGTGTGGTCCAGGGGGAGCTGTGCTGAGCCCTGGGATGGGCACAGGGTGCGAGGTGTGGGTGCTTACCCTCCAGTACGGGATTGGACTGGAGGAGCTGCTCCTTCACCTTGTCCACCTCCTCCCCTTTGCTGCACACGGCCGCCACGTAGGACATCACCAGCTTGCTGGCCTCTGTGAGTGAGGGGCCATGGGTGCCAGGGCTGGAGGTGCCGGGGCCATGCCTGCCCATCCCGCGAGCCTCTCGCAGCCCTGTGAGCGCCTGGCAGCAGCCCCAGCTCTACCTGTCTTGCCGGCCCCACTCTCGCCAGTGATGAGGATGCACTGGTCCCTGTCCCGATCCCGGAGCGAGCGGTAGGCATCGTCAGCGATAGCATAGCTGGGGGCGGCGAGGAGGAATTAGAAGGGGGCTGGAGGGGTCCAGGGGCTTCAGGAAATGCCAAGAGCCCCTGTTGTGGCTTTAAGGCTGCCCGAGTGGACTCCCCCACACCCTGAAGCCTCGGGCTTGCCCGTGGGTGAAGCCCTTAGCAGGATCCAGGGGGACTGAGGGCACCTCAGGGCTGTCGGGCTCCCCATGCTCACATGTGGGGCTTCACAGCAAAGAAGTTGCAGTTGTGGTACTCCTGCACCTTCTCGGGGGTGTAGATGGGCAGGGACCGGTAGGGGTTCACTGAGATCACCACGTTCCCGATGTACGTCTGCAGGCAAGCAGGACGGCGTGGGTGCAGGGCTGGGAGGACCCAGCCCAGATCCTGTGCTCTCCCCTGCTCCCCACCCCAAAGCCTGTACCCTGCTCCCCATCCCAGACCCCATACCCTGCTCCCCATCCCAGACCCCATGCCCCTGGCCCAGTGCCCACGTAGATGTCACTGCGGCGGAAGCGCTCCTGCAGGGTGTGGAGCAGCGAATTCTCAGTGAGCGGGTCCAGCAGCACCAGGTCCCCGACCGCTGCGGCATCCAGCAGCGAGGTGGTGGCTTCCATGGCCGGGCAGCTCCGGGGCAGCTGGGGCAGAGTTGAGGAAGGGGCTGCAGCCCATGGACACGCAGCCCCTTCCCCAAAACACCCCCCCCCGCAGTCCTCAGCAGCCCCTGCACCCCCGAGGCCCTGGCTGGCCCCCACCCTCGGAGGCTCATAAGGGCCCCACGGAGAGCAGGGTACCCCAGCACCCAGGGGGCACAGACCCACTGAGATGTATGGCAAGGCTCGAAGCACCGGCTGAGCCCAGCGTGGGGCAGGGCAGGATGCGGCCCTTGGCCAGCAGGATGCAGCTGAGACCTTGGCTGCTCCCTGCCCCTGCCATGCCCAGCTCCCCCAGGCACTGTGCTGGGGCTGGCAGCCACCGGGGACAGGGGACAAGGCAGCTGCACACCTGCACTGACACAGAGGGCTCCTTCCTGGGGCACCCTGGTGCCCAGGACCCCGTGGTGGGGATGGGGGCTCAGGATGCCTCCTGCCCACCACTGCGGGGGAAGTGGGGGCCCGGCCAGGAAATGTGGACACCTGGATCCTATTCTTGAGGCAGAGATGAATTCAGCCTCCGCTTCCTCCCTCCTTCCTGGCAGGGGGAAGCTGGGGAGGGGAAGGAACAGGCTCAGGGCTGGGGGAGCCCAGGCCCCCTCAACAGCCCTGCAGCCAGCAGCACCCAAGGGCTCCCATGAGAGACAGTGCTGCTTTCTCCCCACGCTCCACCGATCCCTCACCTGTCTTTTACAGAGCAGCCGTGTTCCCTGGGGTGACCTTCACCCTTGCTTTACAGCCCAGGCACAGGGCTGTAAACCCAGCCCCACTTATCGGTGCCCGGGGAAAGTTCATGAGTGAGGAGGTGGGGAAGGATGGGGCAAACGGGGTGATGGAGACAGCTCCATCAGGAGCTGCCCCACTGGCAGCAGCCTCCAGAGAGGATGGCAGAGCCTCCGGTGGGTCCCTGCAGCCTCCCCCTGCACAGGGCACCAGCACCAAGACTCCCGTGCTGCTGGGTGTGGGACCCCAGGGTGAGCACAGGTGGGAACCAGAGCAAGAGCCCCCTGTGCAGCTCCAGGGCAGCCCTGGGCTCGCCCCAGTCTTCCCCCTGGTGCTGGATCTCAGAGCTCCCCACGCCCTGTGGAATGGAGGTCCCCTGGGATGGGGGCTCTGGGGACAGGGCACCCCCGGCCAGCCCTGGGGTGCAAGGGGCTTGGGTGCTTCAGGCTGGTGGCTGGGAGCAGAGGGGTCCGCAAACTCACCTCCCAGTCCCAGAGCAGCGGCTCCTGGAGTGGCTTCAGCTGGGGCTGCCTGGAAGCCGGCAGGGCTCAGCCCAGCCCAGCCCCCGGTGCTGGCCCGGTCCAGCCCACGGAGGGGCGGGGGGCCGGAGGGACCTCCCTCAGAGCACCACACCTGCTCGCAGACAGGGAAACTGAGGCACAAAGCACACCAGCCAGCTGGGAAGCAGCCCCAGGCTGCCCACCAGCCCTGCAGGGTCCCAGCCCAGATGGGCTGCTGCTGCCCCACTCCCCACCCCAGCAGCTCGTAGCAGGAACAAGCAGAGAAAAATCACTTGCAGCCAAGCAAACAAAGGGAGCTTCCTCCCAGGGCTGCGGGAAACCGGGGCAAGGTACAGGGGCTGGCAGAGCCGGGAGCGCCCAGAGCTGCTCCTGGGGAAGAGGACACCTGCCTGCATCGCAGCCAGGGCGAGACACCTGTGGCCATGGTCAGTCCTGCCTTTGCTCTGGGGCTGCCACAGGGAACCCGTCACCCAGGGGCCTGTTCTTTGTCCCCCAAGCACCACGCAGCATCCTCAGCAGAGCGAGCTCCCATGGGCAGAAGAGCCAGAGCCAAGGACGAGCCCCGGGGTCACTGCAGGACAGACAAAAAATACCTACAAAATACATCTTTATTAAAAATATAATCAGTTGTTAACCACACAGAGGGGACAGAGGGACACAGTAACAGAGGCTGCTCGCACCAAAGCAGGGAGGAAAGCGCAGCAAGGGCAGGGGAGTAAACCTGGGACAGAAACAAACTAATAGCATAAGCTCCGGCAGTGACACAGGGAAGATACAGGCTGGGCTGCGGGAGCCCAGGCCCCGGGCAGCAGAGCAGCCACGGGGCAAGAAGGCTACCGGAGGGCAGCTTTATTGCTTAGAAAGTTGCATAGATTGGGGCATTCCCTCCAGCTTTGTGCTTCGACAAGGCCGAGGACCTGTGGTGCTGAGCTGGCTGCCAGGGAGCAAAGCCCCCTCCCCAGCATGGGGAGTGGGAACACAGGCAGGGCCATCCCCTGCCTGCACCAGCCAGGAGAGGAGCACAGTGGGGATGGGTCCCATGTTACAGCAGGTTAAGGGTGGAGGGCACCAGCTTCAAGGGGACAGGGAGCTGCCAACGCCTAACTGCCAGGGAGGAGGAAGCACATCCACACTCATCCTCAGCCCAGAGACTGCCTGGCAGACAGAGGTGCAGGGAGAGGGAGGCTGAGCATGGCCTCCGCCACATCACAGCAGCCGGGGGGAGCGGGGGGAGCATGTGGGGCACCAAGCAGACTTCAAGCCTGCCTTCTCCCGAGCTCTGCAACATGCACACGGATGGGCCAGCCAAGCTGCGTCTCCGCCAGGGAGGCGCTGGGTTTTTTGGTATCCACACAAGACTTAAGCCAAGGCAGAGGCACAGCCCAACCATCTGGAGCCCTCTGGCATCTTTGGTAACAGCAGGAAGAGGAGGAGCAGGTCACCTGCTGCCCGCTCCCTCCCCACAGCAGCCTGGCAGCAGGCAGATGCTGAGCACGCAGGTACTGGTGGGACAGGTCCAAAGTTCCTCTCGTGCACATCACCCTCACAGGCACCTGCACTTTTGCTCTGTCTCCACCCCGGCAGGCAGAGACACTCCTGGCAGAGCCAGGATGCCCGGCAGCCCAGAGGCAGCAGGGTGGGGAAGAGGGGCTCCCGTCTGCTGGCCACAGCAGCAGTGCTGAGGGATGGGGCTCAGGGTGCTCGCAGGAGACAGGTCAGCACCCACACCTGGGGAGGAGGTCCCTGCCTCTATGATTCACACACTGGGAGCTCACAAGCACCCACACCAAAAGTCAGGGTGGCTCCAGTCCACCTTCAGACAGGACCAGCGTCCCACATCTTGTCAGCAGTGCAGACCTCGCCTGTCCTGCGGTCCCCAGCCAGGACCAGCTCCCTGCATCTCCCCTGCCAACACCCAGGGCTGTGCTGACAGAAGCTTTCGTGCCTTAGCCTGGCAGGAGCTGCCTGGGGAAGATAAGGGTGTCAGCCCCCCTTGTCCTTCCACCAGGCTCTGCTGCAGAGTTCACGGCAGCCCAGCTTGGGGTGGGACTGGGGGTGCTGGGAGCAGATGCACCAGCTCTCCCTGGCAAACAGGGCTTCTTTGTGCTCCACAGGTGTCAGGGCAGTGAGGAAGCAGCAGCAGCAGTTCTGCCCCTCATCTCTGTGGGTCTGGGGTAGCTGACCTCAATCAGCATCCAGGTGGTTGTGGAAGTAACTCATGTGACTCCTGTTAAAGGAGTCATCCTCCTCCTCCTCCTCCTCAAAGAGCTGGTCCTCAAGGAAGATGCCACCCAGGCCGTACTCCTGCTCATGGACAGAGACCTCGTTGGGGGTGACATGACAGGCGCCACCCACAAAGTCAGCAAACCTGGGAATAAGCCACAAAGAAGCATGTTGTGCACGCATGCCTGGCAGCCTCCTGCGAGGCCCTGGCACGCAAGGAGCTAGGGCGAAGTGTTTCAGTGCCAGGACTCAGTGTTATCTGTCCTTCCCCTGTGGCACACCCTGCTTCCACACACCATGGACCTTCTGTGCCTCCTTCTCCCTATCTCTAAAGCCAGAAGTGACAGCACAGAGTGACCCCAGGCTTTCAGAAGCACATGGAGACGCAGGTCAGCCACCCTGAACACACTGCTAAGGGACATTACCTCTTGGGAGACTGGATGCGGGAGACTGCAGTCCAGGCAGAGAAATCTGGGCTTCTGCAGTAGCTTCGAAGCTCCTCGAGGGCCTTGCGCGTCTCCACCTCACCCTGGACCCGGTACTCCTCCTCTGTCAGCAGGCGAGGTGGGCTCGGCCCGAGCCTGGCACTCTGTACTCTCCTGCCAGCAGAGTAGCACCAGTTACTGCCCACCCAGCCGGGGCAGGACCCCCAGTACGGGCCCAGCTCCCAGGGCAGCTGGGTCAGAGCTGGCAGTGGGAGGAACAGAGCATGTCCCTCCGGCCTCCGCTCCTCGCTCCCAAGGGAGGCTCCCAGCCACAAGGAGAAGCAGGGCACTCTCCCGCACCAACCTCAGGGAGAAGGGACACAACTCCCCCACTATACCCACCCCAGCCCCAAACCCCAGTGAAAATGCCGTGGTTCTGCAACATAGGCTCCATCTAGCAGCTCGCCCAGGCCTGGCAATGGATGGGAATCAGGAGCAAGCAGAGGTGCTTGCAGCCCTCACCTGTAGGCAGCGAAGACCCACTGCATGGGGTAGTCCAGGTTCTTGGTGCAGACAGCGATGACCACCAAGGCCAAGGCAATGGGATGGATCTGGATGCCTGAGTACATCAGCAGCAAGCCCAGGAGCTGCAGGGCCCAGGAGAGGAGGTTGATGCTGCGCTCGTTCTCCAGCGGGCCATACCTGTAGCACACGCCGAAGCTCATGAAGCCCACGAGCAGCAGGTAGCCTGCAGGAGAGCAGAGGGATCGGGCAGGCACGAACCAGCGGGCTCAGTCTGTCTGACAGAAGCCAGCTGAGCAGCATCTGCCAGGGCTGCAGTTAAATCTGACACTGGAGCCCGCCTCTCTCAGGGGCATGAGGGCAGCGTCTGCAGCAACGAGGTGGGCAGGAAGCCTCAGTATTTTCCACCAGCACGTTGCAGCTCCAGTAGGAGACACGCAGACTGGTGAACTGGCGAGTCCGAAGGGCTCATACCTACCTAGGAGGTACTGCCAGTAAGACTTGCAGATCTCCCGTAGGTTCTTGAAGATCAGCTGAAGCAGGTACAGGGAAAACGACCAGCCTCCTACCAGCAGGAAATAAACAGGATTTTTCTAGGAGAGGAGATGGGAAATTCAAGGCAGGCAGTGGGCAGCCATGGCTACCTCCCCCCAGCTACCAAGTGTTGCTCCATGTAAAGCCAGACCCACAACCCAGTACCCCAAGGCCATGTACTCCACCACTCTCACCAGAACAACCATACAGGTGTAGAAAGGGCTACTGCTGCAAGGTCTCTCACCTCCAGACAGCCTGACACTCACCTTGGGCATGACCTTGGACATCATGTAGACAAGGATGAGCAGCGAGGCCAGCAAGCCAAAACTAATCCCGGCTGAGTAGTAGAAGAGTTGGCTTCTGTAGAGATCACACATGTGTACAAGGTATTTTACAGCTCATGGATGCCTGTGCACAAACACACCCGCTGGGAGCAACCCCCTGAGAGCCTGCAGGCTGTAGAGCCAACCAGGCACTGCCCACCCAACCCTCCTTATCCCCAGCTCATAGAGGAAAGGAGGTGACTCACCTGCTCAGCATGTCCCCACAGAAGAACAACAAGAGGCCCAGAAAGAAAACCAGGAACAGTTTAGGGTCAAAGCCTGGAAAGAGAGCGAGTCCGGGTTGAGAGGAACCCTGGCATGGTGCCCTCCGGGTTGAGTTCCAGCCTGCCATGTGGTCACAAGGACAGGAAAGGGGCAGCATCCCAGGTGAACCTCCAACAAGTGCCCTAAATTCCCCCACTTTATATCCCATGGACGAAGACACGCTTCCCTCTGCAGGCCCATTTTCCTTCCCAAGGAAGGACCAGCCCTGCTGGCCCCCAGACCATGAGCTCGCTTGGCCACCTCCTCGTTGCCCCCTTGAGAGCGCCAGCACAGGCAGACCCACCTCCCACCCCAGGAGCCCCCACCACAGAGGAGACATACGTCGGAAGAGGACGATGCAGTATGTGGTGTTAGCCTCCAGCAGCTCAACCTTCAGGCAGGTTTTGTTGCTGTAGAGATCCACGTAGATGCTGGTGTCGTTGAGCTTCTCCTTCAGGAAGGAGAAAATGACGTTCCACATGTTGAACTCCTCTAGCTCCTCCTCGCTGTCCACCTGGGTGACTCGGATCATCCTGCTGCTGTTGACCCGGATCTGCACAGAGGAGGAAAGCAAACGGGGGCACGGCCACAGCTGCCAGACGGGCTTGGCCCAGCCAGACCCGGGAGGACCTGCCTTCGCCTCTCACCTGCATCCTGGTCCATATGTCGTGCCATTGTGGGATGTGTGTGTTGGTGTAGCAGAAGTGATGAGAAACTGAGCGATTGTACGCTTGGCCCTCATGGAGCGGGATGACCGACTCCCTGGCATCTGTGCAACACAGAGCAGAGGAAAGGGATTCAGCAATGCAGACCAAACGCAAGGCCCCTTTTCCTGCTTCACCCACCAAAACACACGGGTTCACTTTCCCTTCCCAGAGTTCCCCCAGTTAAGCATACTATAGGCACATAAAGATAAAAGTCCTTCCTCTGTTTTCCTTAGAATATGCTGTCTGGTTCTTTTCTGGTATAACTCCATTCCTGGGACGGTCAGAAACAGCACAGACTCATCCCCTGTCCCCCTTTCCAGCTTGACTCCTCATTCTAGAGCCATCCCCATCTCAGGGAAAACTAAATTCAAGTGCACCTCCGGCACAAACTCGCCCCCCGAGGTGAAGGAGGTTCCCGAATCCCACAGAGGGCCCAGCCACACCAGCAGATGTGGACAGCGAGACGCCAAAAGCCCAGTCCCTCCAGCACCCTCTGCCACAGCACCGGGCCACACCGTCACCCACGAGGCCGGAGGCCCTGAGCAGCACTCTGTGAGCAGGCAGGTCGTGCTCTGGGGCTCCCCGGGGGCGCAGCGTGCTCCCCCAGGCCGATGGGCAGGCTGCAGTGGGTGTTGAGCAATGTGCTGTAGCTGCTCTCCCGCCAGCACCAGCTGGCAGAGAAATGCCAC
>NW_008795579.1:91579-92130 GCF_000699145.1 Aptenodytes forsteri
AGCAGCAGCACCAGCGCCCCCAGGAGCCGCCGCTGCCCCGGAGCCGGTTTCATCCCTCCCGCCGCGGCCGCGCCTCCGACTTCCGCTTCCGCCGCCGCCCGCCTGGCAACGGCCGCCGAGGGGCAGGCGGCAGCCAACGAGAGCGGGGGGCTCGCGTGGCATCATGGTCGAGTGACGGCTGAACCGACCTATCGGAAGGGCGCTGCGGCCTCCCTCGCGCCCTCCCGCTGCCTGCCGCGATGACTGACAGGGCCTGCATCCTTTCAGCGTAGCTCGGGCAGGAACCAGCCATGGTCCCGCCCTCGGATACCACGATGACGAACAAGAGCGCCATTCAATCCAGAGGCGCCCAGCCCTTAGCAACCGCGAGCCCCGCCTTAGTAACGGCCCTGACAGGCACGCCCCTCAGCCTATCAGAGCACAGGCCCGGCCCATCACACCCTCCCGCCCCCTCTCGAATCCCGCCTGATTGACAAGCGCCTCCTCAAATCAGGAAGAGGTCTCGCGTTGTTTTTGTGAGGGGGTCACGCGTGGGGGAGACGCAGGTCCCG
>NW_008795579.1:94196-96131 GCF_000699145.1 Aptenodytes forsteri
GGGAGCATGGGTGGGCCTGGGGGACTGGTTTGGGGACCCTGAAACACCCCATGGTGTCCCATCCCCCTGGGGTGCTCCTCCCCTGCCCCATACCCCCAGGCCAAAGGGTGGGGAGGGGGCTTCTCCTGCGTGTCTGTCCGTCTGTCCCCCATCGTGACACCATCCATCCTGCAGGCTTGCCATGGCCCTGCCCCGCACGCTGGGGGAGCTGCAGCTGTACCGGGTGCTGCAGCGCGCCAATCTTCTGGGCTACTATGAGACCTTCATCCAGCAAGGGGGGGATGATGTGCAGCAGCTCTGCGAGGCGGGCGAGGAGGAATTCCTGGAGATCATGGCACTGGTGGGCATGGCCACCAAGCCCCTGCATGTCCGCCGCCTCCAGAAGGCCCTGCGCGAGTGGGCCTCCAATCCGGGGCTCTTCAGCCAGCCCGTCTCAGCTGTGCCCGTCAGCAGCATCCCCCTCTTCAAGCTCTCTGAAGCTGGCGGGCGCAAGGCGCTCAGCAACGGGCATGCCAGTCCCAGCGAGGCCGTGGGCAAGGGGGGTGGCAGCGCTGGGACGCCCCCGGCCCGCAGCCCCACGGAGCCGGGAGAGAAGTTGTCACCATCGGCGGCCCCGCTGTGGCCGGGGAGGAGCACCCCCGAGTCGTTGTCACCACGGCGGTCCCGCTGTGGCCGGGGAGGAGCACCCCCGAGTCGGAGGGTGGCCGGGATGAGGAGCCGCCCCCTTCTCCCCGGGCGGGGGGCGGGGTGGCGGGGATGAGGAGCCGGGGGGTCCCCCCTTCTCCCCGGGCGGGAGCAGCAGTGAGCAGCCGGCAGGCGCGGAAGTGCTGGAGCCGGAGCTGGTGCGGACGGTGTCAGAAAGCGTGGAGCGGCTGCTGCAGAGCTACCCCCGGGGTGGCGAGGCTGAGCTGCGGGCGCTGCTGAAGCTCAACAAGAAGCTGGCTAAGGCCGTGGGGCACATCTTCCAGCTGGAGGATGGTGACCGGCACAAGGAGGAGGAGATCCGCCGTCACAGCGCAATCTATGGCCGTGGTGAGGCCCGGCGCCGTGAGGGCAAGCAGCTCACCCTGCATGAGGTAGGCGGCACGGCAGGGTCCGTGCTCGAAGGTCCCAGGGATGCGCTGGCTCAGGGTGGGGGCTGGGGCAACTCTGGAGGTGGAGGGAGGGACAGGCTCTGGCCTGGGGAGGAGGTTGGGGTGGGGGCTCCAGCACGGAGAGAGGGGGAGCCTCCACTCCCACCCAGGCGGCATCTGCCTGCCTAGAGCAGACACTGCCTTTGCTGTGGGGTCCTGTGGGTGCTGCCATCCCCATTCCCGCTCACGCATCATCTCTGCCCCCAGCTCATCATCAACGAGGCGGCTGCCCAGTTCTGCCTGCGGGACAACTCGCTGCTGCTGCGGCGCGTTGAGCTCTTCTCACTTTCGCGGCAGGTTGCACGGGAGAGTACCTACCTGTCCTCGCTCAAGGTCGCCAGGTGAGCCCGGACCTAGCAAACCCCCTCCTCACAGGCTGGGTGGGGCCTGGCCATCACGCCCTTGAGCCGCACCACAACCCAGCATTTCTGGATGGGGACAGGACCCTGCGGCCCCAAGTTCCCAGTTCCCTTGCATGGGCTGTTTTCTGCCTGACTTTAGAGGTGCGGGAGGTGGAGTGGATGGCTGGGATGCCAGGGAGTGGGGGGGATGCTGCTGGGGATGCCCAATCCCTTGCCCCCTTCCCCCAAAGCCCCTGCCTGCCGGGTGCCACGGCCGGGCTGCCTTTTCCCTTCACTCTCCGTCTGCCCCCCCCCTTTTGCCACCCCCACCCCCTGTGGCCCGGCTGCATCGGCGCCAAAGCCCCGATCTGCACCGTCCCACGGCACCGCCCTGCCCGGCCCGGCCCACCCCTGCCGCCGTGGCTGGCGCTGCGCGCAGCGTGGCAGGAGGCCGGAGGCCG
>NW_008795579.1:115683-117474 GCF_000699145.1 Aptenodytes forsteri
GGGGGGGGGGGGCTGCCGGGGGGGGGGCGGGGGGCCGGGCGGGCATGCCTGTCGCGGGGCCTCTGCGCGGCCGCCCCCACGCCTGACGCAGCCCCTTCTCCTCCCCCCGCGCAGGGCCCATCCTGAGGAGAGTGGAGCCACCGCAGCCAAGCGGCTCAAGCAGGAGGTGGGTATGCACCCAAGGGTGCTGGGGGGGCACACACCCACATGCACGGGGGTGTAGGTGCAGGGGGGGGTGCACATGTGCGTGCAGGTGTGCACACCTGTGAACGTGGGCAGGACGGTGCAGCATGCCCAGGGCTGCCCATGCTGGCTTGGGCAGGCAGCAAGGGGCTCTGGGGAGGTGGCTGTGGGACTGGCACTGTGTGTGCAGCTGTGGGCATCCTGGGGCAGGCGGCCCGGAGCCCCCCAGCAGGATGGGGCCTGTCCACAGGGCCCTGTGCTCACCCGTGCACTCCTGGCAGGCAGGAGAGCAGAGCCGCCTCGAGCTGCTGCCGCTGGGGCCGGAGCCCCCCGGGGCTGCATACCGAGCCAGCCTGGAGGAAGATGCAGCCAGCCTCTCCGGGGAGAGCCTCGACGGCCACTTGCAGGGTGAGTGGGGGCCCCTTCCTCTCCCAGGGGTGCCTGTAGGCAGGTGGTGGCCAGCCCCCCACCCCTCACTCCCTCGGCACTGACTCTTGCCCTTCCCTCCACAGCAGCGGGGGCCTGTCCCCGGCTGACGCCGCCACCCGGCGTGGCCCCCGATGTGCCCCTTGGCCTCCCCCCCCATGGGCTCTGGAGTCGCCACATCCTCCAGCAGACACTGATGGATGAGGGGCTGCGCCTAGCCCGGCTGGTCTCCCATGAGCGCATGGGGCGGCTCAGCCCCTGCCTGCCAGGGAAGCCCCCGGGACCAGGTGAGCATCCGCAGGGCTGGGGAGGGGGGGGGTTTGCCTGGGGGGTCCAGATGGCACAGCTGCCTTCTCCCTACAGAAGCAGTGCCCTGACACCATCTCCCACCTCTCCCCACAGAGTTCGAGGATGGGCTGGCAGAACGGGGTCCTCCAGCCCCCCCGGAGCCCCCCCGCGGCACCATCAAGGTGGAGCAGGAGACCAGCCGGCAGTGAGGCCCCTGCAGCCCCCCACCACCATTAACAAAGCAATAACGTGCTGGGGGACGGGTGCCGGCGATGCGGTGGCAGTGCTCTGGGTGCGGAGAGCCGGTAAGGGTTTGGCCACAGCCCCCCCAGGGCCCCGTCCCCTCCCACACCGATGCTCTGGTTACCTCAGCCGCGGCGGGATGCGCCTCCCCGCAGCAGCAATACCCTCGTCCCCACCAGGCTCTGGGTCCCCGCTGCCCCCCCGGGGCTGGGAAGCCCTCGCTGGACTCAAGCCCGCTGTACAACAGACCCTCCTGCCCGCACCAGGCTGCCTGGACCCCCTGTCGGCTCACCCCTCATGCTGACCGTCCCCCCCCGGGCCACTTCAGGCAGGCGAGCTGCATCCCCCAGCCCCATCACCGTGCAAGGACAGGCGCTTCACCCCTGGCACACGAGCTGCGTGCAGGCCCGAGGTGCAGCACCGCGTGCTCCTGCGTCAGCGCCGCTACCCACGCCGGGCACACGGTGCCGGCACGCACAGCCCCGCACAGACCCCCGCAGCGCCCACGCTCCACCCGCCAGCCCCCCTCCCCGCAGCACGCACGTGCAAGCACATCATGCACATGCATTGTGACCCTGCTCCCCCCCCACCCCCCGCACCCTGCCGCTCTGAGCTTGCCAGCCACCTCAGGGTGCCGACGTTGTTGCCTTG